>NC_135486.1:101503672-101803672 GCF_052094955.1 Ictidomys tridecemlineatus | reverse complement strand
AACTCTCTTTGATATGGAGTTGTCCTTCACAGACCACAACGGAGCCAGCGCCATCATGTAATGGCGACCACAGTTCGCAGGAACGGCTCACCACAGCTCCCCCTTTTTGTTTCACTAAGACAATACAGGCGAGAGTAGAGGTCCTATCCCACTGTGCAAAAGTGGCTGCATAGTATGGGCCAGCCCCAGGGGGCGTCTTCCCCAGACCTGACACCATATCAGCCGACGCCTTTTTTCGTGGGGCGGGGCGGAGACACGTCAAACCCGCATGCAATAGGACATGCTCCCCTTGAGGTCCCTCTTCTCAATGGATCACTCAAGTGCAGTGCCTTGCCTCGCATCCTGTATCGTGACGATGGTGAGTAAGAGGGAATAGCTGAGGTTGAACTGTGGCCATGCAGAGGTACAACTACAAACAAGTTGGCAGCACCCTGAAAGAAAGGCACGGACTTTAAAGTGATAGATAAAGACCAGTGTGGAAACCCTTCTGCGTGCAATGGCAACAAGACCTGCAGAGTGCAAGGGCTTTCCAGCACTAGAAGAAAGACAAAAGAAGGACATGTTGAACCCAGTGCAATGTTAGAATAACTTGGGGTGCAACGACCATGTCAAAGGCACTAGTGTAGAAACCCATCTGCGTGCAATGGTAGCAAGACCGGCAGAGTGCAAGGGCTTTCTGACACTAAGAGAATAACCAGGAAAGACATGTCAATCCCAGTTCAATGTTATAATAACTTGGGGTGCAATGACCATGTCAAAAGTTTAGTGCTTAAGATGCGCAAGCCAGACCTGTGGCGAGTTGCCAGTTTCTAAAGCAGCAAGAGCTTGTATGATCATAGCCTTATCTTGAGCACTACGAGCTTTAAGGCGACAGAGAAACCACAAACAGAGGAACATACCAAAACAACACAGTGCACCAAAAATGCCTACTCCCACCCACTCTTTAAAAAAGGAAAAAGCAGAAGATATCCAATTGGTGAATTGACCCAGAGTCACGGGATCGACACAGGTACTATTCAAGACAGCTATCTGGGTTAGTTGAGACTGGATCATGTCTTCCGCTTCCATGGACCAATTCCCAGCCAAATATCCACCAATGATGTGGGAAGCATTCCTGGAATCATTAAATCTGACAGAGGTTATACATAAATGTGCACGTTGGTCAATGCAGCCTAAAAGTACTAGGTCAGCCAATTCTTCTACCTGAGCTTGAAGAAAATCTATTCTCTGGTTGGTAGCTAAAATCCCTGACAAAATATGTTGATTAATTGCATTTTGCGATTCAAGTATAGTGGACGTTTGTTGAACAACTTGATTAATAGTGGCAGCAGTTTGTACTTGACTGGCCATGGCTACTCCGGCCGTAACTGCTGCAGCAGCAGATGCCGCCACGGCTGTCACTATAGCTGCTGTGATTCCAAAATCTCTGCGGACTCTAAGTAGTTCTACAATAGGAAATTTATCTGGATCCGCAGTGACTGGGATTGGGACAAAAGTTGGAATTTTCATAATTACTGCTACAGTCCAAGAACCATTCCAACACTCAGATAAGAAACAGGTAATAATAGAACAATCCAGCATCCCCGATGAGGTGTGATTAGCTAAAAGGAACAGGAACGGGGATTGGATACAGACCATTGCAGGAGGCAATGTGGCATAATGTAACAGAGAGTTGAACGAAACAGATGTAAGCCTATTACCTCGTTCACTCTCCTTAGTAGTGTCAGAAACATTAGCCAGCCAACTTTTGGCTCCTAGTAATTGAGCCAATGCGGAAATATCGGCTGAAGCCCCCTTCTCATTGGAAATGAGCCATTGAAACCAGGACCAACCTGTTCCTGTAGAGGAGTTGGCATTGTTGTTAAAGTTATAAACATATCTCTTCAGAGGGGGGGAAAAGGAGAAACCTTTAGCAACTTGATGTTTCTCCCAAGAATGATCCTGACAAGGCATAAATGTTGGGGGAAAACCAAAATTAGGGGTACAGTAGGGAGAGGCCTTGAAATGAATGGCATTGCAAGTACTATTAGAAGAAGGAGGCATTGGGATTAATACCTCGGAGATAATAGCTAAAGTAGTTATGTTTAAAACAGAGCTAGTTGCGGGGGTCCCTGAGCCTGATTGCTTCCCTGAAACTACTTGGCTCAATACAGCACTGAGAATACTCCCTGAGACTCGACTGGACCGCAATGGGTCCTCCCAGTTAGTCAAATTTTTGGTCTTAAGGCTAATACAATTAGTGTTCCCAAGGCTGAAACAAAAAACTCCTGTGAGATTAACTTGAGACTGATTAAAAATATTTTCCATGTCCCCTCTAGGAGAGGTACAAGGAGCAGACATCTCACATGAGGTATAAAAAAGAGTGGGGAGGACACTAGAATTACTATGAACTGGCATTGGCATTGGCCATGCCCGTGCCACTGCCCACCACTGCATTGGTGCCATCTGTACCGTTGGCACCAGCATCAGAGCCAGAGCACTCATCAGAATGAAGCTCCTCATCATGGGACTGTTGTGGCACCTCCTGCTGCTGGTTAGTAGATCTCGAGACTCTTCTTGTCAGGCGTTCAGGGATCCACAGTGGCTCCGTGCGATCCTGGGGAAAAACACACACAGATCCTCGTGCCCATGTCAGCACAGGGTCAGGGCCGTTCCATTGGCCCGTAAGAACATCCTTCCACTTAACATAGCCAGTCACAGAGGGCTGAGGGGACACATGTCTATCGGCCGCAGAGCGGCCATGAATATCCAAATTCAAAAAATTAATGGTAAAAAGAGCTAAGGACAGGCGTTCTTTAGGAGTGTGGTCAACTCCTATTCCCCCTTTTTGTTTTTCTAAGGTTTCTTTTAAGGTGCGGTGGGCACGTTCAACAATGCCTTGCCCTTGAGGATTGTAAGGCAACCCATGAGCAAGTTGTACTCCCATAGTAGAACAAAAAGATGTAAACTGTCTGCCAGTATAAGCAGGTCCATTATCAGTCTGAAGGGATGCAGGTGCACCCCATGCTGCCCATGCCTCTAAGCAATGAGTAATAACATTACGTGCCTTTTCTCCCGATAAAGCAGAAGCATGAATAATTCCAGAGTATGTGTCAATAGAAACATGTACATATTTGAGGTTACCAAAGTCAGGCACGTGAGTTACGTCCATTTGCCAGACGACCAATGGCTTCAATCCTCGTGGGTTTACACCATAAGTAGGAGGATGAAGAAATGTGACACAATGGGGACATTGTAATACTATCTGACGAGCATCTGCTCTGGAGATGGAAAAACGTCTACGCAGTGTCATAGCATTGACATGAAAGTTGTGGTGAAACAATTTAGCTTCTTCTAAGGAGGAGGCCAAGCATACCAACTGGCTTCTAGTTGCCGAGTCAGTACAGGCATTACCCTGTGATAACGGGCCAGGAAGAGAGGTGTGAGCCCGAATGTGCATTGGATAGAAAGGGGCAGTACGGCTATGGATAAGCTGTTGAAGCTGATTAAAGTAAGCAGACACAGCATGGGTGTCACTAATAGCTCCTACAGCCTCCAGAATTTTGAGCGCCTGCACCACATAGATGGAGTCCGAAATGAGATTGAAAGGAAAAGAACACTGTTTAAAAACTTCAATGACAATTTGTAGTTCTACCCATTGTGGATTTCCAGGAGCAAATTGATGCTGGACAGGGGGAGAGTCATTAATCACATAAGCTCCCATTCCAGACTTAGAGCCATCAGTAAAAATATTAACAGCCCCTGGAATTGGAGTGGGTGAAGTTACTTTAGGGAAAATGATAGGATGCTCTTTAACAAAATGGAGTAATGGATGAGAAGGGTAATGATTATCAATATCCCCTTGAAACGAGCAACATAGAATAGCCCAGTTGTCTAGAGTAGCACACAAAACATTAAGTTGAACTTTAGAATAGGGTATGATAAGAGAAGAAGGTGTTTGTCCAAAAAATTGAATGCTCTGTTGAATCCCTCTAAGTGCTAATGCTGCAACAGCATCAGGATAGTATTCTAAAGATTTTCCTGGGGATACATGTGGGTGGATCCATAGTAAAGGCCCATCTTGCCACAGTACTCCAGTAGGCTGCCGCATAGTGGCAAGCACACATAACTGGAAAGGTTTATCACTCTGGAGCCTGCATAGAGTAGCATGTTGTATAGCTTCTTCTACTTTTATAAGGGCCGCTCTGGCCTCTTTAGTGAGGGTACGAGGGGAAGTAAGATCTGGATCACCCTTAAGAATAGCATACAAAGGCTGGAGCACGATATTAGGAATATGTAAATAACCTCTTATCCAATTAATATCTCCCAACAGTTTTTGAAAATCATTTAAAGTTTGGAGATCTTGAGTTCTTATAGTAACTTTTTGTGGTTTTAACATGTCATATCCAATCGTCGCTCCCAAATACTGAATAGAATCCCCTGTTTGAACCTTCTCAGGTGCAATATGTAATCCATACTGAGCTAACAACTTCACCAAGTCTTTATAGGCCTCATAAACTGACTGTTGTAATTTGGCTGCCAATAATACATCATCCATATAATGAATAATCTTAATGGAAGGATATTGTTGTCTGAGAGGTGCGAGTGCCTTCCCTACATACATCTGGCAAATCGTAGGACTGTTAGACATTCCCTGTGGTAAAACAACCCACTCAAACCTTTGATCTGGTTCCTCGTGATTACACGAGGGAAGGGTGAAGGCAAAACGCTGTGAGTCTTTAGGATGCAAAGGAATAGAAAAGAAACAGTCTTTAATGTCAATAGCAATGATATGCCAGCCCTGAGGAACAGAGGAAAGCAGCAGCAGCCTGAAACACCCCCGCCATACGGAGGCGGATCGGGAGGCTGTCTGTTCTTGAGCCCTTGCTTATCTCTGTTCCCTGTACCTAAACTCCCTAACTGCCGGGACAGCGTTCTTATCTCCTCCTCCTCAGCGTCTTCTGCCTCTGACCCACTTTTGCATGGGGGCGTGCGCAGCACACTGAGATCTGGATACAGTCTCCTCCCATTCTCCACGCCCCGCACACTCCCCTCTTCCTGAGACACTTCACTCTCTGTTGTTTCTGATTTTTCCTCATGCAATTGTTTTAAAACCTCCTGCCCTTTAACAAGCGCTTCTTGGCATCGGCCGTCCGTAAGACAACTACGGACCATCTTCCAGAGGGGTATCACCCCGCCCTCTAGCATGCCCTGCTCACGAGCAAAGTCAAGGTCTTTGCCTAATTTATCCCAGCTGGGTGTAGTGAGGCTGCCTGAAAATGCAAACCACGGTGCAGCTGTATCTACCCTCTGTAAAAATTTTTCCAAGGTGCGATGCTTCACCTCCAGTCCCTTGGAACGTAAAAGGCCATCGAGGGCCAGAAGGAGTGGACTTGAAGTCACAGCACCCATAACGCAACACAAGAAAACACAGAAATCGAAAGTGAAAGTACACAAAACAAAACGAACATACACAGAAAGAAAACAAAAATTCAGAGTGCAATTGCTATAAGATGTAGCGCCCTCTCTTTACAGAGGAGCTTCCCGCTTTTTAACAGCGGGTCCCAGGTTACCTGGGACTTACCGGTGCACCTCCCTGACTGCTGAAAGTTCTGGTTCCTGGGTGTTTCTTTGTTTCTTTTTTCCCGGGTCTCGGCACCACTTGTCGCGACCCCCTTGCCCGCAAGGAAGACGCGACTCAGGAATCTTCTTTCAGCAGTTTATTCAGGCCCTTGATATTCTTCTAATGATTCTTCTACTACCCGGAATAATAATTGGATGCCCTTCCCAGCCTTAATAAAGCACCTCGAACCCCAATGCAAAGCTGCCACGTGTACCCTTCTCACAGGGTGCTAGAAAATGACACGCCAACTTTCTCTGATAAGGAGCTGGGAACACGCCAACTCTCTTTGATATGGAGTTGTCCTTCACAGACCACAACGGAGCCAGCGCCATCATGTAATGACGACCACAGTCTGCAGGAACGGCTCACCACAGCTATGACAGTGGATTCTCAGGGGCCCTCATGTGTCACTCACAGCCACCATATGATGGTAGACTCCTCTCAATCAGCAGATGGGGAAGAGGGGCTGGGAACCAACTCATTCCCTTTGAACCCCTCTCTCAACCTGAGCTCCCCCCACAGATAACTCCCTGTACACTCAACATGAATGCCCTAGGAAGTGAAGAAGAGCTGAGAGGACTGAGATGAAAAGAGTGTAAACATCTCAAAACCAGATTCCTAACCACTGGCATGAATGCCTCTCAAAGGCAACCAAGCCACTCCAAGGACACAGGGCAGGGAGAGGGCATAGCTCATTGTAGAGGGCTTGCCCAGCAAGTGTGAGACCCTGGTTCTATCCCAGAACAGGGAGGGATTGAGAGAGGGAGAGAGTGGGTCAGTGCACCCTCCACTGAGTCTGGCCTCCTTCCTCATCTAAGGGTACATGTGCTGCCACCAGCATTTTCAGACTTCAGAATCCCTGTCCCATTCCACTCCATTTTGCTTTGTCCTGGAGACTGTCTGTATTGTTACTTATTGAATGCTTTCTTCTAAACCTGCTGTCTGGTTTACATTCCTCCATGTGGAAGGAAAGATTTCTGCCCACAGAGCACCCAGAAGGAAGCCCACCCCATGCCCAGTTCAGCCTGACTTATGTGAACACTGAAAATGAGGGGAAGAGCACCCCAACAGTGCGAGAGAAACAGAGTGATGTGACTGAATTCAGTCATATGCTGCCATCTGCCAAAGGCTCCAGGCCTGGGCCATGAACTCAAAGGCACAGACAGGGAGACCAGCGAGTGACTGTGGGATGTCAGATCTGGGGCATCAGGGATGACCTCCCTGGCTTACCAGGGTGGAAGGAGGGGCTGCGGGAAGCAGCTCTGGCTAGGGGAGCTCCATGGCCTGTGGGGCTGCAGGAATCCACTGAGTTCTTTCACTCTTCCTGCTCTTCCCAGAGAGCAAGTGCAGGATGCCTACATGGCCTATGTGAGGATCCAAGGCAAAGGCCTTCCAGAACCTGCCAAGATCTGGACAGAAGCTGAAAGGACAAAACTGAAAACTCACAGGAATGTGGAGTGTGATTTCATCTGTGTGCAGGCCTCACCAGAACCAGTCTTCCACTTGCTCTGGATATCAATCATGTTATCATGGAAACATACAACTGCGGCATGTCAAAGTTTCTACCTGTTGATACAGGGGAATGTCTGCTACATAAAGACAGCTGGCAGCCCCTAGCTGCAGAGCAAGCTGCTGCCACCCAAGGCTAACTATGTAACATAGCTGGTTTCACACATACCTGAAACGATTTAATTTCTCCAAGTAGGTTCAGTTTCTTTCAGAATAAAAAGCAAAGAAGGGTGTTTCTCTATTCTAGGACTGAGTATAAATAACTCCAAAAATATGTGTCCTTTAGCAATAAAACAGACCTCTTCATAGTCACCTGGGGAGTTCCCAAAAGACAAATTGGCACTAGACCCTGAAAGTTAATAATAAGGCACCTCTATTCTTTTGAAAACTGAATTCAACATCTTAGCCTTGGAGTGAGAACATTTTAGCAAATGAGTCTGTCCACTTTGATCCTGAGTCTGAGACTGGGACACTTCCAGAAAGCAACAAGACTGTACACATTTGTGTTCAGATACACAGGCAGCTTTTGTGAATCTTAACTCAAATATTACAGTATATTGTGTGCTATGTAGTTGCAGTACAGTTTCTGACACAATTTCCATAACAGTAAAAATTACATACAGATAGTGAATAAATAAAGCTTTCTGTGGCTTGGTCTGTCATTCTTTCAGTCAACAAATTCTATTAGGAGTTTTATTAACGAGCTCAGTGATAGAGGTGTTCTATATGATCTTATACACTTTGGCTGTGCAACCCAGCCCTGCTGCAAAATAGTATTTAACTCTTAATATTTTTCTGCAACATGAAGCTAGCAAAATTTATTTTCTTCTTATGAGATTAGAAATACCCACTCTCTCCTGTTTCTGAATTCTATGAGTTTTCTTTAATAGCATGTATTTGCAATTAGCAAGTGAGAACCAATGGGTAGATTGAAAAGCACATAAGATTGCCAACTTGAAGTAAGTCTGGACAAGAAAATAAAAGAAGGGTGCTCTGCAAAGAAGATGCATTTAGAAGATCTTGAAGAAACTCCCAGAAGGCCCCAAAAGATCTCCTTCTGCAAATTTCCCATTTAAGTTGAAACTGAACAGAAAACATGGAGGATTCATGGAACTGGCTAATCTTTAGTTAAAAGCAGAATCCTTCTCTACCAAAAGAGGGAAGAAAATTTTCTTGCTGGTAAGCTGTGTCGAGCTCTGTGTCCTGCAGACTGTTGGGAGAAATCAGGTGGTTCTAGAATTTCTTGCACCCTAAAAGAATTAAAGTGGCAAAGTCATGTCTAATCCAGGAAGTATAGGCCTCAGAGGAGAGGACCTCAGGGAACAGAGGGGTCTTAGCTATATCTTTCCTTTTGATTAACAACGATTTCTAGACCTACCATCTCAGAGGACAATTCCTAAAGAGGGAACTCCAAATCCAGAGCAAGTCACAGAGTCTGATTCATCTACCCGGGAGTGGCACCAACAAATTCATCCATCCCCAAACTAAAAGCTTGGACTTCTGCAAGTCCCAAACTTGCAGTGAAAAAAAATGAGGGAGGGAAGGAGCAGGGAGGTGAAAACACTTCGGAATGAGCCACCACTGGCAAGAAAAGCTATTTTATCACTTTCCACCAAAGGGCATGGTGCCGGCTTTCCAGGTGGCCATGGCCAAGCATCATGGAGTATGTGGCTTAAATAACACGTTTTTTTCTTTGAGGCAGGCTCTCACCATGATGCCCAGGCATTCTGAACCCCTGGACTCAAGTGATCCTCCCACCTCAGTCTCCCAAGCACCAAGAAATGACTTGTGTACAATGCCCTGGAAGCCAAAGCCAGAACTCAGGATCCTGGGAGACTCACATCATCAGGGGCCCTAACTCTCTGGCTGGTAGATGGCTGTATTATCCCTGTGACCTTGAGCCATGATCCCCAGTCTCCAATAATCTGTGTTCTCATCCCTTCTTGTAAAGACACCAGTCCTCATAGATGAAGCCCACCCTGATGGCCTTGTGTTAACTTAATCCTTGTGCAAGGGGGATGTACAACCCTACTGCATGGAGCTGAGTTTAATGTGGGAAGATAGGTGGAAAACAGTGCACACATGAGGGAGCTTCTCCCCCATGCTGGCAAGTGCTTAGGAGAAGGATCCTGAGTGATGGGCCCAGGGTTGTTGTAGGGGAAACTCAGGACTGGTCAGAAGGTCTCTCAGCACAGGGGACCCTCAAGTGAGTTGTGAATGGTGAGAAGGGGCCACCCTGAAGGGCTATAAAGAAAGATTCCAGGAACAGGGCAGAGAGAATGAAGGCTGCACAAAAGACAAAAGGACACTCAGCCTCTAGAACCCAGATGAGTGCATGTGGCTGGGCTGAGGGGAACTAAGGGCCAAGCATGGCTGGCCTTGTGGAGTCAAGGCTACTCTGGTTAAGGTCTTTTTACTTCTCACCTGTCATTCTACTTTTGACATAATCAGAATTTCAAAGACTGCATGTTAACTCTCCCAGATTGCAATCCAAGCAACTCAACCAATGCAAAACATCTCCTGACATTGATGCTGACATCCCCACCTTGAGGACAGGCAGAAGTTTTTTTTGTTTGTTTGTTTGTTTGTTTTTTTGTGAAACCAAACAGGAAAGAGCCTGGAAAAGGTTTTGATTCCCCACTTGGAGGGAAATGCAGATCTATCTGAAAAGCAGCAGAGACAGCTGCATCAACAGTAGCCAAGGGAGATTGCTGCGAGGACCCTAGAGGCCAGCAACAGGGCAGTCACAGAGAATATCCTGGAGGTGAGCAGTGGATTTCCTTATTGTGGTTTCAGATTTGATTGAACTCCAGGGATTCTTGTTGAGCTCTCACGGCTCCAGTCCATGAGAGGACACAGGGTCCTCCACAATAGCAATCCCTCTCTGCAAAGCTATCTTCAAAGACACTGGCATAAATTAAGTGAGTTAAAATATGGGGGATCCACATGAGACCTAAAGTTGGAGCAAAATTCTCTAAAAATAAAGAGGACCTCATATTAAATTTTTTGCAGTTTTGTAGATTTAGACCACCATATAGGAAGAAATGCAATTAGATATTTTAACTAACCTTAAAAGCATAGTTTACACAATTCATTAACTTCTTCCTTCTTGGCTTTAAGTGAATTTTTTTCTGAAAGCTTATCTGAATACAGTAATAATTGTGGATCAGTGCCAGGGACCACCACAGGGACAGAGGGCATATGCACTCCTAGGCCTGACCTTGTGTCCCAACAACTACTCAGCATCAGCCACAGCATGTCTGAGGGAGAGGCCTGTGGTGTTCTCTCCAGCAGTGGCAGGAACTTGCTTGGCAAAGTGCAAAGTACTGGGGTGGAGTGCTCCTGAGCCCACCAACACCTCACCCTAAAGTGACATGAAAAAAACATCTCCCTTCTTAGGTTCAGGGGCAGCCTGACATTCTCCTGTCCAAGCTGCATCTCCCTTACTGCAAGAGAACCTGGCAAAGTCCTAGCCTGCATGTTTGCTTCCCTGACTTGGTTTTGTTTTCATTGCCATCAGGTCAAAAAATCCTGTTTTGGGCAGCACTGTATTAACCTGCAGGTCCCTGAGAGGTACAGGGCATGACCTGTGGGACTTTGGGTGGTTGTCTGAATCTCTTCTCCTTAACAGGAGAGGGTGTTTCAATCAGCTTTTTCACTGCTGTGAATAAAGGGTCTGACCAGCCCAACTGTAGAGGAGGAAGAATTTATTTGAGGACTCACAGTTTCAGAGATTTTAGTCCATAGAATACCAGCTCTATTTCTTGGGGCTCAAGATGAGGCAGGACATCATTGTGGAGAGGTCATGGTGACCAGGAGACAGAGAGAGACTCCACTCTCCAGATACAAATATATACCCAAAGCCAGGCCTCAATGTCCATGTCCTCCAGCCACACCACACCACTTCAGTTACCACCCAGTTAATCCCTATCAGGGGATTAATCACTGATTGGATTAAGACTCTCACAGCCCAATCATTTATTCTCTGAATCTTCTTGCATTGTCTCACACATAAGCTTTTGGGGAACACCTTACTTCTAGGAACATGTGACTATAACAAAGGGACATGTGACATGTGAGCCCTGGTTTCTCCCTGCTCTTGTAGGCAGGTCTCCCCTCTATTTCTCCATCTTCTTGACTCTGCCTTTCCTTTCTCTTCTGTGACTTTCCTTCTCTGTCCTTTTCTCCCATTCTCCTATCTCAGCCCCATTGGAGTCCCAGGTGTGAGGGGGCCTCTGTGATACTGAGGCCTCTGGGGCACTGGAAGAGGTCCAGGCCCCTGAGTTATCAGCTCTCTCCAGGGTTCCCCACCCAGAAAGCTACTACAAGGAGGCAAGACTGATCCCCCAAGACCTTGCAGGCCCAGGTGGAAAGTCCTAGGATGTGACATGTGACATCCTCTTCTTCTCCTCTCCTCCCTTTTCTCCCACTTTGCCACCACTTACAGTGTCTTCTTTTTTTATTATTATTTTTTAAAAAGAGAGAGAGAGAGAGAGAGAGAATTTTAATATTTATTTCTTTTAGTTATCAGCGGACACAACATCTTTGTTTGTATGTGGTGCTGAGGATAGAACCCAGGCCACAAGCATGCCAGGCAAATGCACTATGGCTTAAGCCACCTCCCCAGCCCTTACAATGTCTTCTGAATCCTAACAAGGGATGACATGAAGAGTACTCCTAGTATTTGCTCTTCAGCTTCCTGGATTGTGCTGTGCCAGCTGTAGCTTGGCTGTCCTTTGAAGTCTTAACTCATGTCTGTGACTTCTGGGGACCCGGAGGGGAGGGATGGGATTCTCATCTTTCCTTGCTGCAGGGTAGCTGTTGCTGGTTCACACATCAAGCTTTTTCATTTGAAAATGAATAGTCTTTTGACTAGAATGTGACAGTATTTCCTACAGCACCTGCTAACACAAGAACAAAATGACAAAGGTTCCAAACTGGCTGGCTTCATCCCAAGGTCCCAGGTTTCCCAGACATGTGTACTAACTAAGCATAGGCCACACTGCAGGTAGAAACTGAGGCCAGGCAGCTGAACCACAGAGGAGCACACTGCCCCACCTGAGCTGAAAGAGCATGAGTGAATCCACAACAGTGATTGAAAGGAAAACTCTCAACAGCAGAAGATAAGGAGGGTAGAAAGAAGGAGACAGGGAGAGAGGAGGGGAGAACCTGGGGAAGTTCTGTGGCTAAAGTAGAGCAAACTACATCCAATGCTTTTGTAATTACATCCAAATGAATCCTCCTGTCATGTATATGTAAAAAGAACCAATAGAGTCGGGGCTGGGTTGTGGCTCAGCATAGTGTGCTTACCTCGTGCATGCGAGGCACTAGGTCAAGCCTCAGCACCAAATAAAAATAAATAAATAAAAGTATTGTCCAACTACAACTAAAAAAATTAATTAAAAAAAGAACCAATAGGTAAGTCCTTTATTTGAAGATTAACTTTGCTTAAAGCCAACTTGAATGACTGGTTTGGTGGCAGGGCGACAGCACCTTGCAGTTCTAGGCCATCTCTCTTTCTTGGCATGAACATGGTTTGAAAATGCAACAAAAAGGCAGGATTTTATGGGAAACTATCTAGAGAGGAAAAAACAGCAGAGAGATCAGGAAGTGATTCCCCTGGGGCTGTTTCTTGACAAGTGCTGAGGGTGGCAGCCCTGCAAGTTCTTCAAACATCTCAACCTACTGGTAAGGCTGAGAAATGCCTGGGAAGCAGTGAGTCATCAAAACAGGGAGGCCAGGACAAGATGGTTCAGTGTTGTTGTCCCATAAGGAGGGGTAAGGCCACAGCTAGCTACTTCCAAAATCTACCCTGGGCATCTATTTAGGAGAAGTCAAAGTGAGTGGGACCAACACAGTTCTCAGGCCTTGACCTGCACTCATCATCCTGACTCAGGCCTGGCCTCTAGAAGCAGGAGGTTGGCATTTCACAGCTGGACCTCCCTTTGGAAAGCAAAGAAAATGAAGAGGCTCTTCATTCTGGGACACTGAGAAGCAGCTGCTGAGGCTTCCCTCTGGAGGAGTCTCCCCAAGTTCAGGGCCTTCTCCATGAAAACCAGACAAAACTATAGCAAAGTCTAGTGACAACTCAAGAAGGCTGGGAGTCCAGCTGCATTTCTAAACAGGATCACAGGAGCTTCCAGAAAACACAGTGACACAGACCCTAACTCCACAGAGGGAGACCTCTGAGAGGTCTGGATTTCATCACTGATGTCAGGACAAAATTGACTGCTACTCTGTTGCTGGGGACTTTAAGGTGTTTAATAACAGGACAAGGCAGTGGAGGCAAACTGAGAGGGACCAGGGACTAAAATAAACAGCATTAGGCTACCCCAGGCTGGCCCAGCCCCCTGAGAGCCATCCTAACTAGAGCC
This sequence comes from Ictidomys tridecemlineatus, assembly GCF_052094955.1. Classification (NCBI taxonomy): domain Eukaryota; kingdom Metazoa; phylum Chordata; class Mammalia; order Rodentia; family Sciuridae; genus Ictidomys; species Ictidomys tridecemlineatus. Next base: position 101,790,187 of record NC_135486.1, on the reverse strand, counting down.
CTCCCAGAATTTCAGAATTGCAACAACCCCAGGGACCATATCTGTGTGTCTAGAGCTCTAAGTAAGGCTACAGGAAACATGGGTATCCTGGCTGTCCCAGTTGGGGGCACAAAGTGGCAATGCAAACCAGAGCCCTTGTTGGCACTATTGGACAATGACCACTATGGAATGACACCATGCTGCTCCAGAAGCCCAGGTGGGCCTCTTGTGGGAGGAGCCTTGGCCACCCTTCACAGGGCAGGTAAGAAAACCAAAGTAATGGCTAATGCTGGAGCTGCCTGTTCTGTCCCAACTAAGTGTGTTGGACCTTGGTCAAACCAGCAGTGACCCATGACAGGAGTGGATGGCAGGCCTAAGGTGAGATGCTTTGTTTTTTTTTTTCTTAATTGCAAAATTGGTTATCAAATTATCTTCATTCTTTGGGTCTCAGAATGTCCTCTGCCTCTGTTAGGAAGAATCCTAGCAAACACCTTCTTAGCCAGAAGCCAAGTTCAGCTAGGACTGCCCTCAGAACAAGGCATTCACTTTGCTACAGATTCCTAAATATGGAACAACAAAACTTTTATGGAATCCTAATTTTGGAAGAGCAAAACCTTTACTGGAGAAGGAAAGAGCCTGCCACTAACTACCAGATGTTGAAGGGTCTTTGACCAATTAAAGTCAGAGCTGGGCTGTGCCCCACTTTGGGCCTTCTGTGACTTACAAAATCCTTTCACAAGTAGATACACAAAGCCTGGGTTTTGCTTTAGGGTTTCCAACCCCCATATTGGGATCCATCTCACAGCAGTAGCCTACTTTTTGAACAATTAGATCTCAGTGGCCCAGGAGTGGCCGGCTTATTTAATACTAGGGCTACAACTGTTTTGCTGGTTAATGAGACCCCCAAATTAACCTTGTGAAAACCCCAATTCCAGATGGCCTTAGGAATCAAGGTCCCATTCCCGAATCACAGGGAAGATGGACAGAAATACCAGGCCTTCTTGTGGCTATTCCTGGCACATGCTGTGGGTTTGTCAGACTTTAAATACGGTTACTCTACACTCAACCACAGCCTCTGTGAGACATCAATGTGAAGAGGTTGCTGAGCAAACTCACTTCAGTGAGGTAGGCATAACAGCTTTGTCTCTTGACAGATGAAAGCATGCCTCTAAAGAAGATATTAAAGTGACCTCCCAGGCCCCGACACCTGCCCACAGCCCTACAAGGACCAGGCTCTGCTCTGAGAACTCCCTGCACTACCTACATCACAGTGCTGGCCCAGCCCATATCCAGCACCAACCTACGCCTCCAGTGGCAGAGGCAGGAGGTGTCCTCAGCTCAAGCTGCGTCTTGTCCCACATCATTGTGGTGTGCTCTCCTCCAGGAGCCCCTTCCCAGCAGTAGACTCTCCCAGTGAAAAATGAGGGTGAACAATAACACATAAAGGAAAATGAAGGTGATTTTCCAAAACCCTGAGTCCCCTGGCATCTCCCTACCTCCTCCATAGCCAGGATCCCAAGTAACTGTGCAGCATCTCCCTGCTCACCTGTCATTACTCAGCCAGCCACTAGTTAATCACACCTTCACCAGCCATATCTCTCCATAGCAAGGTCATAGCAAAGTGGCCCCAGTCCTTCCCACTGGAAACCCAGGAGGGGGCTTTAGTTTACAGTTTATTTGGCAGGTGGGGTGCTTTCAACCATCCCCTTCTTGTCTTGGATTTCCATGATTTCTTTGACATTGCTCTCTGCTCCCTTTGTTTGAACTTTCTAAAGAAGCTGATATAGTGCTAGGAGCCTGAGGAAAAGATGCTGTGGTCATGGCCCTAAAGGACTGAGTCTGGGGCAAATTCTGGAGTTTTTCTGACTTCTTCAAGTTGCTTTGTTGCTTCTTAAAGACAATGAGCTCAGAAAGGTGGAGGCTCCATCGACCTGGCCTTGAGGACAACCTGGAAGGCAAAGGAAGCTGAAGGTCTCCCACACCATCCTGGAGCTAGTGGCGAGAGGAGCCAGGGTGTGAAGTGGCAGCTACAGAAAGAGCAATCAGAAAAGGAAGGCTCATGGGCATCAAGAGAAGCCTCAAAGCAGAACTCACAGAACACTCCACAAGCACCTTTACCTCAAAACCAGTCTCATCAAGCCCCAGCCTGCCACCATCTTGTTCTAAACCCTCAAGAGTTCTTGCTGTCAAGGCCTCTGTAGGATTCCACACAGAAGACACCTCTGAGAAGAAAGCACTGCCATGTTTATATGTGGGCTTCACCTTGTGACTATGGGACAGTGGTGCTCATTAGAGGGTCAAGCCACAGCCCTGTGGGTGAAGGAGGCTGGGTGGGACTAGCCTGGATCTTGATGTTCACAAGGAACCTGGCATGTTCATCATAAAAGATGTCTGCTCAGTAGTCAGAACAGGATGAACCCTGTAGTACCCTCTTGCCCTGGGACTTCATTTGGAATTAAGCAGTGTTTACTGTCCTGGGGAGCCAGGACTACCTGGAACTTGGTGGCTGACTGATGGCTTCCCTGGGGTTGTTTTTTTGTACTCAGTAAGCATTTCTTAAATTGATGTTCATTTGTCCCATGCTAAAGGGAAAGAAAGGAAGGACTTTTGCCTATACTTGGGACAAAGGTTGAAAATGGAGAAAGTCTAACCTCTGAGGTGGATGTAATGGACAGTAGGAGAGGATTCAGAAGATAGCTGATGTGACATCCCTGGATCCTGTTCCAGGAGGACACTCTCTTCACAGTGACCCTGAGGCTAGAGGTTTCTCTGATACCAGTGTGGCCCAGCCTTGCACTTCCTCACCTGGTCTCTCTTGGTTGATGATGGTCTCTGCTATCCCATACTCTTGCAGTGGCTGGTTGTGCTCAAGTTCACCTGCTCTTCCAGACTCACAAAAACACACCAGCACACTGTGGAGGCCTCCAGCCATGTTCACAGAGGTTAATCCACCGGCAGGACAAGCAACCTGGTAACATAACTCAGGGGCTGTCTCTGGTGGTTAAGGGCCACAAGCCCTTAACAGGCAAACATCTGTATTGTTATTTTTATCCCCTTTGGATCAGGTGGTGAGATGTTTTTGTAAAGATGTTTTTGGCCTGACGGCAACCCAATGAGATCTGGTGCCATCCACCCAACCAGCATCAGCCCTGCATGGCTGAGCCAGTTGCCCATGGTGTTTTCTTCAGCAGTGGCTGGAACTGACCATGGTATAGGGCAAAGTGGTGAGGTGGAGTTCCCCTAAACCCATAGACACCCCACCCCTCAAGTGATCAGGAAAACCAGCTCCTTTCTTTGAGTGAGAAGATTGCCAAGAGGGTATGTGTCTCTTATTAGCACCATTCCATTGGATTTCCCTAAAGATACTCACATGAAAGTCCTTGGAGGGCAACTGCAGAATGCTGGGAAGGCAAGCTGGACTCATGCCATGTGAAATAAGTACATGCAACAGATCTACTTATGCATGAAACTGGCAGTTCTTCTTTTCAATAGAATTCTCTAAAGGGAGGAGTAATAGCGAGATTACTGCCCCACTGTGTCTGGGAAATCCATGGAGGAGCATCTCAGGACCCCAGAAAACAGCCCACATTACCATGTCTACTCTGAGCTTCTCCTCAGCATTAAACACACACAGCAGCCACCAGTTTAGGGAAAAGAATCCCTCAAGACCCCCCACTGCACCCTCCCTTCCTCGAGACTCCCCACTGCACTGTCCTTGGCTCCCTTCCTCCCCACCGAATTCTGGGTCACAGGGAAAGCCACAGTAATGTGTGGCCAATGTTGGTAGCTGCTCATCTGACAGCCAGTCTCCATTTCTGTCCTTGCAGAAAAACTCTGATGTGGTGGGAGGGGCCCAGCAGCATGCCCAGCCACACATTGGCAGCCCTTGGTAGCCAGGGTTCCCACTTGAGGGATTCAACCCTCTGATGATCAAAATTCCAGGAAATAGCTGCACCTGTCCTGTACCTGCAGTTCTCCTTCTCATGATGCATGAATGATACAGTGTGGCTACTCTGTCCAGAGTCTGTGGACTGCACCATGTATTATGAGTGACCAGAGAGGACTGAAGTTCATGGGAGGAAGTATTTGGGTCCCATGCAAACACTGCCATCCTACAAAAGGGCCTTGAGCATCATGGGATTTTGGTATCCAAGGAACATCCTTGGGCCCAGCTCCCCACAGATGCCTACTGATGGCCAAAGCAACAATCTCCACTTCCCCAGAGACAGTCTTGGGAACAGGAGCAGCCTGGCATTGGGCAACAGTCAGAGATGTTGATTGACATTTCTGGAAGTGTGCCTTAAGAGAAGCAGACTCCAATGCACAAGGGACTGCTTTCCCATCTTTTCCCCCATCTCTCCATCCCTCTTTCTGAGTGAAGTATAAATCTTATGACCATGACTATAGCAGCCACCTTGTAACAATGAGGAAATGGCCAAGAGTTGTAAAATCCTTGACACTCAGACATCCTCGATCCACCTAACTAACACCTTCCTGTGGTGATTCTGGCCTTAAGTATACCGCTGTCTTGGTGATGTCCATGTTTTCTGGGGTTCCTCCTACATGCAGCTGACCTTGATCCATACAAGAATTGACCCTTGGTTCACTTATTCTCAAGCCCCACCAATCCAGCTTTTTCTCCAGAGTGAATCAAAACACCTGATCCAAGTCACCAACAGCATCCCTGGGCAACATGTGCAGGACAGCTCATGCCCTTTCCTGCTCTCTCTGAAGCATGCATCCTGCTGTCTCCCAGCCTCAGTCTCCTTTTCCTGGCTTTTTGAGGTCATGCTCTGCTGGTTCTCCTGCCAATTCTCTGCCATGTTTTGAGGACTGATCATTTGTGAACTGTTCAATGCAGGAGTCCTTCATGACTGGTTCATAAGCTCTCTTTTCATCTCATAATTTTATCTGAGAAAATCTCATTCTTTACATGGCTTCAGTTATTATTGTCAAACTTCCAGATGCACCTAGAACTCTATATTTCTAGGAAAGAAATGGGAGAATGTGCAGACAGGTGAATGAAGTATTGCAAACATGGTGTACATTAAGTTCACTTACCCCATAGGCACAGCCCTGGCTGTGCGGTCAGGTGTTGCAGTCCCTGCACTTGCTCTATGGCCCACTCCTTGATTGTTTAATGCAAGAAGTTAGCAGAAATTGCATTGGTGGCTTCATGTCAACTGATTCGCTATTGCCTCAGTATATGTACATCGTAACTGCAAAATAAAATCAGAATTACTTCCTGCTTGGTCTCCAGAGGCCTAGAGTAGAGACTTCCCAGCCACACTCTACCCTGTTCTGTTGACCTCCTTGCTGGACAAAAAACAATAACATGCAGGAGGTGGAGATTCCAAAAGTCAACCCCAAAGCTTGGTGGCAGAGCAGAGGAATAACAAAACTAGCAAGAAACAGCCACCATGGCTGTCACAAGAGAGTGCTAATCCAGGGGCGGCCCCTCCCCACACCTGCATATGCTCAATCCATTCTGGCACAACCTGAGAGGAGGGGGCCACCTTCTTTCCTTACATAGAGCAAGCTTAATTGTGAAGAGCTTAAGGACCTCACCTGAGCAGAGCCATGGCAGAGCCATGGCAGCCAGGCCCCAGGCCCTGGGCACTGGTCCCTCACCAGACAGATGCTAACGTGTGTCCAAACTGAGGACATGGCCTGGAGTGACATTCCAAGGGCCAGTGGAAAACTGGAAGAAACCTCATGCCCACAAGCAAGGGACAAGTAGACAGCTCACACCAGAAGGTGGCAGCAGCTGAGGGTGGAGATAATCCTCAGGGAGGTGCCCAAGGCTCAGACAGAGGCAGGATGATGAGTCTAAACACAGCAGTACCAAGCATGAGGTAAACACCAGCCATGAGTGGGTTGGCTGTAGCTGAGCAGGTGGGGGTTGCAGGAGGGCGCCGGCAGGAGCTCGGGTTCTGACTGTGCTGCACTCTAGTTTTTCTTTTATGAAGAAACTATTCACTGTATCACCTTTATATAATGTTAACTTTAAAAGTCATTGACAAATAAGCTGATGACAAACAGAGGACACACCTGTTGTGATCCCCACTTGAGTTACCAGAGACAGTGGGAACCTCAGAGGGGGAAAGTCATAGATGATGGCTGAGGGGGGGGGGCGGAGAGGAGGTGGCAAGTTTCCCATCAGAGTGGGTGAGTTTCCTGTACATGAGAAGGATGCTCCTGGAGACCTCTGAACAGTGTAGAGAAAAATGTCTCCTGGAGGCCACTAGACGTCATTGGGAAGTATGGCCCCTGGAGGCCTCTGGACAGTGTGGGGAAGGGTGGCCCCTGGAGGCCTCTAGATAGAGTTGGGAAGGACAGCCCCTGGAGGCCACTGGACAGCATGGGAAAGGATGGCCCCTGGAGGCCTCTAGACAGAGTGGGGAAGGACAGCCCCTTGAGGCACTGGAAATCATGGGGAAGAATGGCCCTTGGAGGCCACGAGACAGTATGGCACAAGGTAAACACTGCCATTCTGTGCCCTGCATTCGTGCTGGGAAGCGGCTAGCCCAGCATGATGTTGCCATGTTGAGAAGCATCATCCAAGACATATATGACTCTCCTCAGAGCTTCTTTTTTCAGATCAGCATTCCAAATATGTGAAATGAAATCACTGGACCAGACTCCAGGGAGCACAGGGTGGGCACTGTGGAGAGAGATGAAGGGCAGTGCAGCGGGAGGCAGTGCAGGACCTGAGATCTTCTAGGCCCGATGCACGGCCCTGAGCAAGGCACAAGGTTGTCCTGCAACTTCTGTCAGGTCAGCCATGGCAGTGTGGAAGATGAGGGCCAAACACCTACACATGGCACCTCCACCCTCTTCTGTGCCAGGGGCATGAAACTACCTGGAGCAGAGAGAAATGGAGGATCTCGGCATCTGCGGAATAGGCGTGAACACAATGACCCTGGCCTCCTCCAAGGACTACAGGGGTTAAAGTGATAACAAACCAAATGTGCTTTGACACATCCTGGGTGTCCCCAAGTTATCAACCACTGTCATGATCTAGGTACACTCAATTTCCAATGCTGTGACCTCAGATAGCACCATTATCATAAATGGAAGTCTCCCTTCACATACAGCACCCTTTAGCTTCCGAAGCCAGCACGCCCCTAGCAACCTCCAGGCAGCACACAGACCCAATGCATTTGGCAGGGCAAACAAGGTGAGAATCTCGAGCATTGCACCTGTTTGATGATTGTCCCTCAAGTGGCACCAAAATTCCATGCTTTATTCATCTTTTTTTCCCAGATGAAACACAGGATTTTCTTAAGAAAATTGTGCCTAGACACAGGTGCTCTGGAACCTGCACTGCTGGAACCTACATCAAGCCTGGACCTTGGAGCTCGGGTTTCAAGTGAGCATAGAGAGGAAGGCGGGTGACTGTTCCCCAGACAGATGGAACTGCGCAGCACACCCACTGCCTTTGGCCGAGCAATGCTCGAGATTCTCATTTTTCACAGTAGCCATGATATGGAATGTGTATAGGTAGAAAAAGAAAATGTGGTGACTATACATGATGGATATTATTCAGCCATAAAATATAACAAAAGTCTATCATTTGACATGAGTCAGGCAAGAAAGACAAATATAGCACATTCTCACATATGCATGGCACCTAAAAGAGTAGATCTTTATAGAAGCAGATCGGGTGGAGAGAGGACACTAATGGGTGCCAGGTGCCACTGGAGAGTATAAGGAACTTTTAAGTTCTAAAGAGCTCAATGGGTGATTGACAACTGTATATTTCCAAATAGCTGATAGGAAGGATTCTGAATGTTCTCAACACAATAAACAAATGTTTGAGGTAGTGGATTGGCCAGTTGCCCTCAATTGATTGCATACTACATTCCTGTATTGAAATACATTGTTCTCATTTGCAAGTGGGGAAATCATGACACAGAGAAAAAAGAGCTTTTGCAAGTCACACAGCCTATTTTTGGCAGCACCAGGATTTTACCCTGTGCTTCGGAGTCCATGTCTTAACCACTGAGATCCACTACCTATAGCTTGAAGATCAGCCCAGCACATTCTCTGTATGAATCAAGGAAACTCTGTTTCACAAACCAGGGATGAAGTTCCCCAGGATCTCTCTTAGCCCAGGAGATACTGCATTTAGGGAGAGAGCGTCACAACATTCCAAACTCTATTGGTGTGTCACAAAGACAGACCCTGTCTCCACCTTCATGCTGCCCTCAACTCTATCTGCTTCCACACTGTGCCCACAGGACTCTGCCAAAAGACTTTTGTCTTTTCAAGGCCCAGCGAGACATAGATGCCCCTGTTTCCAAACACTACCTCAGTGCTGGAGAAGAACCAAGGTCACTTTTGTTCACCATGACCCTGTGCAGCACTTGGTCAGAAACACGAGACATGGGCATGGCCCCCACTGTCCCCTGCCTGATATCCACAGCATTGAGAGGAGACCTTGGCAAATCCCATGAACACCCAGGCTTGGATACAGGCCTCGCTGGAGTCCAGTGCAGTGTGTCACATCCCATTACAAAGGAAATGGTTCAGACAGACAGTCATCTAGTTTGGAAGATCAACACCTTCCCTGTGCCTGATTCTGAGAGAGGCATACAGCAGGGACAACAGCCACGTGCCACATGACAATGGAATAACCGATCACAGTGCAGTGCTTCATCCAGGACTCAACCTTGGCCTCTCTGGCAATCAGCCAGGGTGGCTAGAATGTGGGCACAGCTCTAGGCTCCCCCTGGCTTTGTGCCTCTACTCCCAACTCCCCCAGACAGGGGAAGCCATAGGTGCTCCCCAAGCCCATCACAGAAGCTGCCACTTCCCCTGACCTGCCTCCACCTCCCAACACTGAGCCTCCATCTGGGCACACGGGGCTGCCCTCCTCTTCTGTCCTATATGAGATCCCCAATCCTATGCCTCCTTGGAGTCTTTGCCAAGCACAGAGATGGTGGCAACTTCCCACCATGGCCAGCTCTGAAGAGAGCCCTGCTAGCTTCATTTATTTCTAGCATGTCAATGAGGTTTTTCTCTGGCTCTTACATAAAAAATAATAAACCATCAAGGTGCTTTCATGGTGTGGCACAGACCCCTTCCAGAGAAGCACACCAAGAATGTAAAACAAGGCCTCTCAACTCACACATGTAGGCCAAGAACCCACCCCCATCCCATTCTGATGCATGACCTTGGTCAGGAACTCAACCTCCCAAGCCTTGGTTTCCACATGCATAGAATGAACAGGAGTGAAACTTTTGTGTGGCTGTGATCCTGCAGAGAGATGTAGGCAAAAACCCAACCCAGGACTGGGCACAGGAAGCACAGCAGCTTAAAGAACACAGTTACAACACTGAGGCCTGGCCTCCCAAAGACACACACTGAACAGAGTGAGGGCCAGGCTTTTGGGGGGCTTTGCGCGAATGAGCCAACCCAGGCCTAAACCCATTCCTGCATTACACCCAGTCACTCTGATTCCCCTCCCCACAGACAGTAAGTGACTGGATGTGCTGTCATGATGGGCCAGCAGCTAGCCCTCCTTCCAGTGCTGCACCTCTTTATTCCAACCTGTGTCAGTGCTTCCAGACCCAAAAACCCACAGGAGCCAGGCAGGCAATGCAATGTGGGGCACAAGGGAGGGGAAAGGACTCCATGAGCTAGATGGTGCACCATGTTGAACCAGAGGCGATGGTGCCAGGCTGCCAGGTCTTCACACCTGCAGAGAAAAGAGCATGCGCCCTCTCTCTGCTGGTGGAGGTGAAAGCTCACTTAGAACTCTCTAGGGACATTGTGGGGGCCAGGTTCAGCCCTCTACATGCACTTGTAAATGAAGGTTTATTGAGACCAATGGCACTTACTCACCATGGCTGCTTTCACGCTGCACCAACAGACCCAAGAGGCCCCTAGGGTTGGTTTGGCCCATAGTGCCACCTCCCAGCCAACCCTTTCTAGAAGCTCTCTTTCTGGCCTCTCTCCTGGCTCTCTCCTCCTGTTCCTGAGGGGCTCACTCCCCACACATGAAGAACTTCAGTATTCTCAGCCCAGGACAGGTCAGCACACACAGCACTAGCAGACCCCATAGGCCCCTGGAATGCTGCCAGCAGGCCTGGCCTGCCCAGGAAGGTCTGCTGCTTGTTTAGTCAAGCACACGTGGTGACTGGCCCATGAACCCCCCTTCTTGGAGCATATTCTAATGACGGCCTGCAATAGTACATAGCTGCCACTGACAACTCAGAGCAAGGTATAAGGATCCCAGAAAATAGAACATCAGAAAGGACAAGCTCTGTCTTCTAGTCTCCAAAGGAGGACAGACTGCTAACTTTGGTCACAGCTAGTGTAGGCAGACAGAGGTGGTACTGGGTCCATGCCACCAACCCTTGGTGCTGGTTGTCTCTTAACTCCTGTGCTCCCCTCCCTCATGGTCCCTTTCTGATGCCCAGACTGCCTTTGCACACATGTGAGGGCCTCAGCTCCCTCCTTCCAGATAAAAATTGTCCTGGCCACTTTAATGCCTGGCTATGTTTACTGATGACAAGCCCCAGCCAACATCCAACACCATCTATCAGCCCATAGCTTGGGGTTTCTAAGAACTGACTACCACTCTACCCAACATGGCAAAGCCTCTTACTGGAGAGTGAACTGGTCTGCCATGTTGCTGTTGGTCACAGACCTGAAGGGTGGTTGTATCCCCTTCACAGTTGAGGTTCAGCAGAACAGAGAGGGTGATGTTCTCATCCAGGCTCAATGGGGACCTCTACAGGTTGTCCTGGGTCAGGTAGACTGCCACGCTGCAGATGCACTCCCCGGCAGAAAGCACCTGTGTGGGGCTGTCCTGGCCCAAGCGAATCTTGTCCTCCCACTTGCCCTCCTCCTCTAGGAAATGCTGGACTGCCTCATTAGCCAAGTAGAAGTTGAAGAAGAGCTCCATGGCCATGCCCCTCAGCAGGGCCAGGATCTTCTCTTGGGGCTCCAGGTCCAGGTTAGAGCTGAAACATTCAATGAAGCAGCTCCAGCTCAGCTATGCACAGTCTGGGGCCCCCTGCAGGAAGCAGCTGGCCACCACCTCCCTGGCCTCAGGAATGGCAAACATCTTGATGCAGGGTAGATCCTCACCAGGGTCACTGTCATCCCAGCCCATGTGAGTGGCATAGAACTGCACTTTGGGTCTGTTGGAGTGGATGGAGCTATGGAGGATGTAGGACTTCAGCTCCCAGTTGAAGGGAAACTTCTCCAAGTTAATGAAGGGTGTGGGCATTAGAAGGAGCTCCATGGAGAACAGGCCATAGCTGTTGCTGACTGAAGGGGGCTCCAGGCTCTGTGGATCAAGAAGGACTCCCCCCCCCCAGCCTGTAGGCTGGAGTTGCACCTGAGGTCCTGCTTGGCCTCCTCAAGGAAGGAGAACACCTCAGCATTTGTGATGTGCAAGCTGGAGGGGAAGAAGGCGGGCAGTGAGGAGAACCTCTGCAAGCTATTTATGGTGACTGGACCCTCGACCTTTGTGAGGAGGACAGCAAACCAAGAGTGAAACCCTGTTATGCTCTGTGAGAAGATGACCCAATGGAGTTCCTGCCTGCCACCGAGTGAACCACCTGTTGGCCACAGGGAAAGTCTTATAATTCCAAAAAAATATGTTCTTCAGAACCATCCCCAAAACCATGTGAAGTGGTAAGGAGCCCAGATGGCCACTGATCCCATTGCTGCCTCCTCAAAGGGAAAACATTACTCCTCCAGATCTCAACCTCACAGAGAGAGCCCCACATCCAAGCATGGGTTCATCTTCATGGCTTATTACCCTGCAGACCAGACAGAACCCACCATGCCCACTATCCACATGGGGCCCACCAAGCTTTAGGACTTGGCAGCTTGTGCTTCTCTTCTTTCCATAGGAGACATAACTCAGATGCTGAGATACATCCAAAATCATTAAAAGGAGGGCAAATCTTTGGCTTGACACGTCCACTACTAGAAATCTCTCTTTCTGAATATCGGGGTGGGATGGGGTGTGTAAAGATTTCTCTACAAGGCCATTTGCTGCCTCAGCTAGAACTATGAGCAAACTACATGTGTGCCAGAGCCCATGCTGGGACTCAAACCCCAGCTCAGCCTTATCCTGACTGGTCAGCCTGCCAAAGAGACTTAACCTAGCTGTGCATCAGATGTCCTCACAAAAATTAGGATATAAATGTTGTTCTTACCTCCCTGGTTGCAGTAAGGATCTGTGAGTTAATAAATATAAAGAGCTGAGAAGAGTACTGGCCTTCTTAAATGACAGATCAATATGTACCCACTATTATCACTATACATCACTGTACCCAGACTAAAGCCTGACCAAGGAGAGGCCTGATATTGTTACAGGAGTGTACAGATAGCTATGAGTACAGGAAGTAGTTATGTGAATATATGTGAATGTATTTGTGAATATATCTGAATATACTTAAATATAAAACACTAATACTCATGAAGGATGTCCACAATGTGTCATAAAATATAAAAACCAAGTTATAACTGGTAATCATGACAGCTTTAGTGTGTCCCCCAGAAGTTTCTATGTGGAACCTTACCTTTCCCATAAGGCAGCATTGAGCAGTGGAGCCTTGTGGGAGGCTCTTAGGTTTTGAGGGAGCCTCACAAATGATTCCCACCTTCCCTAAGAGAAGGAGGAGCTGAGTGTCCTTTTCTTCTCTGGGTGCACCCACTTGCCCTTCCTCAGTCTGCTGTGAATTACAGCAGCAGGAGGCCTGCACCAGAAGATGAACAGGTGTCAGAACCATGCTATGCTCTCAGAACCATGGGCCAGAATGATGTCCATTCTTTATAAATCACCCAGTCTCAAGTACTGTACTATAGTAACAGAAAACAGACTAAGACAATCATGTATGATTTCACTTGGGGAAATTTTTAAGTAATGTATATGTGTATGGATTTAAATTCATATTTACTTATGTTAGGGTACCTATGAAACCAAAAAGGGAAACATTTTTGCTACTGGTCACATATGTTTCTCCTTTCAACGTGTAACCATGTCATCTTCAGCCCATCAGAGCTGGACTTGAGGTTCCCATTTTACCTTCTCAATAACTTAAGTAAAATCCAAGGCCAGACTTAAACTCTGATTTACTTACAAATATGGGAAAGAAATTAAAATAATTGCGAACCTCACCATGCTCTGTTTTCCTTAGGGACTGGCTTCTTCTTTATCTTATATGTAGGAGTTTGATACTTCTTGAAAATTGATTTATAAGAAGTTTAAGACTGCACCTTCTTTCTTTACTGTCACTAAAACTTAAATTCCACCTGCAATAACAGGCTGGTTTTAAGCTCCTGTTCTCCTATAACTCAAGCTATAGGGAAAACAAATTTCATCTGAAAGCTTCTATGGAAAGACATAAATGATGGCTGTAGGGGTCTTGTTTTGTCCTCAAGCCAGGCTGCCACAGAAAATGATACTTTAATTTGGGGCCATTGATGAAGCCCTGAGCTGTTCTAAGACAGGCTCAACTCCCATCCTGAGACCCTGATGGCTTTCACTAATCCCCAACTGTCATCTAGAAGCACATCCTCCTTCATGTTGGAGGCACACCGGTGGCCTGTTTGCAGAGTGAAGTGAAGCCATCTGCTGACCCCTGGGGGCTGTCAACACTGATGGAGGGAGGGGGCCAGGAGCCCAGAGGAAGGAAGGAAATGAAGCCCTATGAGAAAGGACTCTCATTGCTGCCCTCAGGTAGCTGGAGGCAGAGTGGGGATCAAGTCCAGAGAATGCGTGAGAGCCCAGGCAGAGATTTTAAAGGTAGACGGGGCTGGCTCAGAACAGCAGTGACAGATGGCACCAGGGAGCCCCAGAGAGCACAGGGTAGGAAGGGACTGGCTGACCCCCAGTTAGTGGAATGTTTCACTGTGGGCAAACAGAATACTCCCCTGGCTCAGACTGGGAGAACCACAGGCCTCAACCCAAGATAGCATGGCATGGACCTGCTACAATCCTTGGAATTGGGACTCAGTCCTTTTCACTGGTATTAACAACCCCAGCTGGAAAGGAGTTCACCAGTCCTGAGGCCACTGGTTCCTGCCTGAATGAATGGCAGCTGCAGCTGAGATTCTTTCTCCAATTCACACTACTTGGACCCAGAAACCAGGCAAACAGGCACCCTCCATGGGGCCAGAGGACAGGTTTTTTAAGACCACTGATCTGTCCAAGGATGTCTCCTACTAGCTGGTGGCAATCTCCTGCCTCCAGTGGAGCACAGGTACAGCTGCAACCCTCCATGATTCAGTGTTCAGAGGCCCAGGCCTGGAAGGAAGTCTGGCAAGTGGTACAGAAAGTGTAGAAGTGATGGTCTGGACTAGAACATTCCCACACTCTCCAACCCTGGGTTCCCCTTCTCCACAGCCCACTCAGCACTGTCATCTCCCATCTTCTCCACTTGATGGGAATCTTCTCCCAACACAGAGCAGAGCACACTTCTTCCTCAGCCTAGAGGTGAGGACTCTAGCCCTCCTCTGAGCTTCTCTACTTGGCAGAGAACTGATTACACAACTCACCACTCTATAGTCCATATCCATCCAAAGGAAAGCTTTGGTAGGAGGACTGGAGAGAGGAGGCCATGAGAGCCACAGCATGTCTCCCTTTCCCCTCCCTGATTGTCCTATGGCTTCTGCCCCCACAGTGCTCCACCCTGGTCCCAGATTTCCCTAGCAGTGACACTGGTGTCCAGCTAACTGCTTGGTCTCTGGTACTTCCTAGTAGAAGAAGTTAAAAAAAATGCTCATAGAATGAATGTTCACCAATTATGATTACATGGGTTCTGTGCTTGAGAGAATAAATATCCTGTGTTCCCTCTGAGTCTCTCTGGCTTCCTATCATTGTTATGAACAGAGACACCATTTTCACAAACATAGCCTTTGCCCCTCACATTCTCATGCCTTTCATTTCCTTCTGCAACATCATGTCACTGGGTTGCTAGGGGGGCAGCCAGTTTTGCCAGGCAAGGTGCTGCAATTTTCATATGAAACAAGATAATATCAATTAATAGGAGAAACACACCATTGAGGTGTCAGCCCACCTGGGTCCAAATACTTGCCATGTCAGAAGACCATTACAATAGTTGTGAGATGTGTAGCCTCAAAACTACTTTCAAAAAATGATAAACCTGAGCCACAGAGAAGTTCTCCAATCTGAGCATGGTCAAAGTCAGGATTCACACTTGTTCTTTCCACCTCCAAAACTTTCCAGATCTGTCAACTTCCTGAGTTTCTCCTGGCCTGGTGGATCTACTCTGAAGGAGTTGGGGCTTAGTGCCCAAGGCCAAGTTCATGAACCCTGCACTAGCCGGAAGATTCCAGCTAGTGAGTGTGGGAAAACACTGCCACCTGAATGCCCCCTGCAAATCCCAGAGCCTCGGGAGAAACAGCAGTGCAGCAACATGGACTTTGGATTAAGGAGGCCAGCTGCAGGCCACCCTGCATTTGTGAATAGCCAGATCTGTGAGCAGGTATCCCTGCCCCATGGCATCCAAGGCCAGGTCCTTCCACATCTCAGTATTGGAAACACTCATTACAGAAGCAAAAAGAGAAAAACTTCAAATACTCAACTGAATTTAAATGCTGCCAGTTTAAAAGATAAAATGGAAAAAGTCAGATAAGTTTCTGCCTTTTCTAGCCATATGTAACACAAGCTGGACAGAGAGAATGCAGGGACACACCACAGTCCAGCATGGGCGCCAGTGCCTGCGGCTGGCAAGAAGGATAATGCCTGCCTTTTTCCCATGACCAAACTTTTTAACTCTCAGGCTGCATGGCCTGTGAAGCCAGCTGGGGCTCAACAGAAACAGGAAGAGGAGGAGAGAGGAAGGAGCTAGGATGGAAGCAGACAGGACTAGACAGGAAGAAATCAGGAAGAAAAAGAGAAGAACATGTACCTGCCCCCAGCTCACAGTACCCTGTGTCCTCTACTGGCAGGGCTTACATGGGGACAGCTGGCCACAGGAAAGGTAGTTCAGAGTTCTGGCCCCAGAATTGCACATCAGAGATAAGAGAACATGTTTAAAGTGAAGAGCAAAAACTTAATAACACACACTCGGTAGCCAAAAGAAGAGGAAACTGAGGCATGAAAGGATTAAGTCACACAACTAATGAATTGTGGTTTCAGGGAAGGAATCCTGCAGAGTCTAGAGGAGACATAACAGTGCTAAGAGGCATCTGAAGTGCAATCTTCAGAGCCAGACTTCTGAGACCAGAAGCAGAAACCCAGAGTGCCAGGGCCCATCAGAGGCTGTGCATGGCATCTGGCATCCTGGAAGACCACTGGGTGTGCATCCATGGAGCTTTGGACAGAATAGAGGAGACCAGAGGCTTTAGAAGCTCCACAGGGTCTGCATGAGGGAGAGGAGAGGTTTTGTTTTCTCATATTCAAGTTCAGCAGACATGGACGGGAGGACAACTCGAATCAGTGACGGCACAATAGGATGGACTACCACAGGCTCTTCCACAGAGGAAAGCCCCAGAGGACACTTCAGAGCTGCCTTGTTATTCAACAGGTATCATCCCCCACTGCAGGATGAGCTATGCTTTGCACTCAGGTACAGAGACTACTCAAGTGATCTCCATGGGTCTTGAGTGTCCCTATGGTCCTCAGATAATGCAAATGAACAACAGCAGGAAGACCACTTCTCTAAAAATTCAAGGACCCTACTGGGCCCATAGTAAGCACTTTGTTTATAGAAATGAACATGAGGGCATGGGGAGCCCATCCTGGCCACAGATCTTGAAACGTGGAGCAGGAGGTCCATTGAGGGATAGATGTAACACAAGCTTGACAGAAAGAAGGCAGGGCCACACCATAGTCCAGCATATTTTTAGAGTGAAGGAAAAGCAAAAATAAAACTATCACCATCATCAACCCACTATTGGTCTGAACATTTGATAGGCACTGAAATCATTATCATGATTATATTCATTATTTGCATAATCCTTATTACAGACAAAACACTGTTATGAGCATTTTACAGGCATTAATGCTGTAAATCTCAACAATCTTTCAGTTGTGAGGAACTGATTAGCATACCATTTATAAATTAGGAGATAGAGGCAGAGAGGTTAAGTGACTTGCCCTCATTCACAAAACTAGCTAGAGGTGGGAGTTGATCCAAAAGGCCCAGCTTCAGGTAGCCACTGTGCTCTGCTGTCAGAGGCCACTTGTTCTGCAGATTCTACACTGGAGGAGCCCAGTAAGGATGGCAGTGAGTTGTGAGTGTGGCTTTTAAGGGCCACATGTTGGTCATTGGCTGGACACTGTCCTGAGATGAAGCTGGAAACAGAGCTTTATCTGGCTCCAGGAGAAGCTCCTCTAGGAGATGCTCTTGGTAGTCCCTGAATGCCAGGGCAGCCTCAAAACAGAGTGCAGTTATCCAATTGGGCTAATGCCTGGCCAGGCTGTAGCAAGTAGAACCAGAAAGCAGAGGGCAGAAGCAGGATGCAGTCAGGCAGCTGAGGGCTTCTGTGTGGACTGGCCTGATGGATAAGTGACATCTTCACTGACTTTAGACCACCCCCCCACACACACTCAGGCCCCTGATGGCACTGAGGATTGGAGAAGCCAGACCACAGCCCAAGCCTCAGGTACTCCACCAGCAACCACAGGAAAAGGCACAGTTTAAAACAGAACCAAGAGCAGATCTCTGCCGTAGTGTGATGGCCACCACTGCAATGTGCCAAAACCGTCCACTCCACACCCACAAGAAACATGGCCTCTGCCTCTGTGGTTGGGGGTCTCCCACAGCTTTACATTCAGTCTGGAGCCCACAGGGGCTTCTCCTGCTGCCTGATGTTAGCTGGGGCCTGGGAGCTGAGTACCCTGTGGCTGGATTCCACAGCTAGGCTGTGGCTCAGGGAAATTGAACACTTTGCATCAAGTGCCCAGTTTCCACCCTCTCCCAGTCACCAACATGAATGTCCATGCCTCTCCTCAGTCATTTCTGGGGCATGTCTTGCCTTGATCATGAGGTTGTTGTCCCACATGGCTAGCCAACTCTGTCTGTTGCTTTATATTCCCCTTTTAGCTGATTCCTGGGACTCTGATTGTGTCCTGAGTCCTGGTGCCCAGGGGACCCACCTGCTGGTCAGTCATCAAGCTCCCTTGCTCTGCAGGTAAATGATCACATGAATGCACTATGGCTGAAGGCAGCACTGAGGACACAGCTACCACAAAAGTGCTGGGGACCATGTGGCGTTCCCTCTCTCAAGAAGTTATCACCCACAGCCCTGCAGAGTCCAGCTGTATGGGGGGAACAGAGACTCTGTAAAGGAAACTAAGTTAATACTTGGTGTCCTCATAAACATAGGGACTATGAGGACACCCACACATGCAAGAAGACCATGTGAGGACCCAGGAAGTGCAGCCCCCAGAAACCAAGTGGGAGCCACAAAAGGACCAGCCTGCCAACATCTCAATCTTGGACTTCCAGCCTCCAAACTCTGAGGAAAAAATTTCTGTTTTGGAAGTCCTCCAGCCTCTGACCTTGGGGACAGCAGCCTTTGCAGGCTAATGGAGGGACTGTTGTTCTTTACCACATTCCATCCTGCTAGACTAGACTCTCTTCTGTGTTCCAAATCAACTTTAGAATTACATGTCAAGTTGCCCAGGCCAAAACCCACACACAGCCCGCTGGAGGTGAGGCCTGCACATTGGAGTGGTGGTGCCCCTCAACTCCCTGCCACAAGCCCCCCATCAAGTATCTTCTAATTTCCTAGAAGGAGAAGATGTTGCTCTTTCCATCCAACTACATAGCTCCATGTATCCTCTATAAAGAAAGACCTGGAGCTCAGCATAAGCTGCAGACTGACCACAGGTGTCCCCCTGAAAGCACAGAAACAAGCAAGGGGAAGACCCAGGAGCAAAAGCTCAGAGGTTGGGTGCATCCCCATAAGTATTTCAACAAACATGTGCAAGAGGGGAAGCAGGTGGGTGAATGTTGGGGGGCAGGCAGCAGAGGCCACCTCAAGCTGGAACACAGGGTTTCTGCAGAGTCCAGGGGTTGTGCTGCTGCTGGCCTCCAGAGGGGCTCCTGACTCACTATGGGAAAATACCATGAAGGGAGAAGTGGGACATGGGGCTGACAGCAAGGGCACTGTCTACATCCTATAGATGAGAGCCCCCCTCTCCAGGAAGAACCCATCCCAATGCCCACACCCTAACCAAAAGGCAAGATATTTGATATTTATCCCCAGTAGACATTCAAAAAACAAAGATAAATTATTCCCTAAGGACACTTGAAATAACCCACTAGAAAAATACGAGGTGTCCAACTGTGGATGCTTGTGCTCCATCCTGAGAGAGATGAAGATAAAGCAGCCATGGTGTGACCATGAGGACCAGAATTACATGATCAGAACATAATGCATGAAGTCAGAGGAGCTAGCCACAGCATGAGAAAAAAATTCCTGTTTGGTTGAGATATTGTAGTCTAAGATTCTGTTATTTATAGATAAATACTATCAGAAAAAAAAGGGAAAAAAAACAGAAGCCAGGTAAATCAGCTAATCCTCATCTTCATTTTTAATTTATAGCTACATTTTTAAATCAAATGCTTGATATAGGAGAGTAGCACATGTTCTAGAAATCACAGAAAACTGAAGTCTTTGGGGAGGGAGGTAAAAGCCATGGTGCAGTAGAAGGCTCTTATCTGTCTTTGAACATTTTCCTGCACCACTGTCTCCATGTTTGGCTGAGTAGGCAGGTTGAGTAGGCAGGTTCTGCAGGGAACCCAAGGCACAGAAAGTCTTGTAAAGAATACTAGACACTGAGTGTAGAACAAGGAGAGTAAGGTGTCACATCGGTGGGGGAGATGGCCACCTGTCAGGATTTATAAACACACAACCCCCTGCTCTGCAGAGCACTGCCCACAGCTCCACAGCTAGGGACCTTGCCAGCCTCTCCTGTTCCCAGGTGTTGCCATAGTATTACTTCTGACCAATCTATGAGCCTAAGTGTTACACATCACTTGAAAGCCAGAATCAATAGCTATCACATTCCACTAGGGACAAATTGCAGACATGGAGGCCCTAGAGTATGGCAGAGCCACTAGCTGGAAGCAGCCTGTGTCCCTGATCCCCACGTGGAGGACCCTGCTGCCAGACATGCACACCCACATGGGATCTGAGCAAGAAGTCCTCTTAGGTGGTGCTGAGCCACAGGTGGAGCAGTCACAGCAATCAGTGAGAAACCACCACATGCCATCACGTGGTCTGGTTGCATGTTGACACTCATAATCAGGCCCCTAATAAAAAGACTAAAATCTATCTGAGTCCAGCTCCGGCAAGGGTTTCAGGAGATGAATGGATGGTGAGGAGTCAGTGAAAGGCGGTGAAGAAACAACACAGACACAAAAGTGAAGGTGCTGAATCCCAATCTTTACTTGTGAAGTTAATCATATATACTTTTCATTTTGGCAGGCTCACAGTATTTTGTGGTTACAAGATGGGAATCATTATTCAAAGAAACAAAATGTTACATAGCTAAAATTAGATAAGAACAATGTATCTTAGCTGATGAATAAGCAAGCATTTTTACTTTCAGTTCACATTTTGCTTTGAGATGTTTCTGCTTAGCTTTTAATAATAGTTAGAAATGTCGCAGACTATTGGCCTACACCTTGACTATTCTTTCTTGACTTACTGACTAGAACTGGTGCTGTGGTTATGGCAAGTGTTTAACTTGAAAGAGAGGCTACTAATTTTAATCAAACAATAGTAAGAGTAAAAACCATTGTGCACAGGAACAAGAACAAGTTACCTAGTATCAAGCACTAATCTGTTTTTTTAACATTAATTTTTCTTCTCTAGATTTTAAAATTTAATTTTTCAAAAACTTCCTTGACTGTTTTTCCTACAGGTTTTTTTTATTAAACATTAACAATTTACATTCCACAGCTGAATCATTGCATTTGGAGCAAACAGATTTATTCTTTAGAAATAGTTGCATTTATTGGAAAAGTCATATTTTTTCCTTCATACTTAATGGTCATATGAGAAGTCAAAACTATACTTATCAACAGGAATACAAAAACAAACCAGCCCATTCCCAGAAACATACTGCACTCCTCCAGAGGATGGACACCTTGTACCATCCACCTCAGTAGGGCCTTGCCTTTGCCTGAGTCAGGGGAGGGGTGCAGCAAAACCCTCTGCACACTTCCTTCTCAATGTAAACTGCTTTGTTATCAAGAAGGAAATAATGACAGAAAAACAATAATGAAGAACTACTGAGCCAATGGGAAGGATTTCTGGTGCACCCCAGATGTAGAATGTGCATTATTAAATGGATTATATGGACCTCTTAGTGGCAGTAATTTTGAGCTCCTATAGGCACTATCAGCTGTAAAACAGCAGGAAATTTTGATGATCATGTTCTAATTTCTATTTATATTTATTCTAAATTGGACACCTGAGAGGTTGTTTATATAAGAGAGGGAAATTCACTAAGTAATCCTGCCAGCTCTGCTGCAATCTGATGGGGAGGCAGCTGAGCTCAGCGGAGGCAGGGAGACACCTGGGCTGTAGCCAGACTGCCAGGTTATTTCTCAAGACTAATCACTTCATCCCCCCTTGAGAATCAAATTCACTGTGTGTCAAGTGGGGTGTCACTTCCTATCACCTGCCAAGGCCACTCCATGAGGCCAGCAATATGGCTCATTACTATGCAACTGAATGTACAGGAATGTCAGTCACTCGGGAAGCCCCTTGCCTTTGGACCTCTCACTAATTAAGATGAGACTTTCTTCATCAGCTCACTATGGAAATAAAAGATGATTACTTCAACATGAAGAGCACTCAAACCGTGTAAGTCTACACAAACCTGGAATTGAATTGCAGATATATTTGTTGGTGAGTTTACAGGTTGGCTAAACTTCAGGCCTGGCTGGATTTTGCATTTAAACAAGGTGCATGTTCACAAATGTCCTTACGATGGATGAATGCAAAAGAAACTGTGTGCATCCATGGAGTGGGTTATCTGGCAAAAAAGTAGAGCAAATAATGGCCACCTACAATGACAAAGCAGAATAGGATGACCTCAAAAACCTGCCTAATGTATATTTTCCTTAGTACTGCTCTTGAAAACTCAAAGATGCATGGGTGGAGAATGGGTTGGCTATTGCAGGAGACCAGGGCTGGGGAGGCTCTGGCTACAAAGTCAGAGCACAGAACAGGGGTGTGGTAATGGAGCTGCTGTGTTTTCTGATAGAGCTATACAACAGAAAGTGGATTTGAGTGAAGAATAAAGTGATTTTTAAGATGCTTCATCATCATCGCTCTTCACTATCGTCCATGAAGCTGACTTTATTCTCAACTTCCACATGAAGGTGGAACCAACAACTCCAGGCTCACATTTTGCTTCCTTGAAGTCTAAGTGGAAGTCAAGGGAAAACTTTCAGTTCCCCAAAGTCTCAGGGAAAACTACTATCAGGGCTTCTCATTGGCTATGAGGGCCATGTGCCCAATCCCTGGGCTAATCTCTATGGTCAGGAAATGACTTCTTTTGATTGTCTCAGCCTTGATCATCTGCCTATCTTTGAACCATCACTATGGACAAAAAAATGGCCTTTTCTGATTGGCTCAGCCTGGATCATATGCCCATCCCTGAGTCAATCACTATGGTCAGGGAATTGTCTCTTCAGTTTGGCTCAACTACAGTCATGGTCCATCCTCATTAGCCTGGAGATGGAGTCACTCTTAGCTGAAAATTTGGGAGGGGCCCCCAAAGCATCACCAAGGTGCTATTCTGACAAGGATAACAAGGAGGTTCAAGGTACAGAACAACACAAAGTCCACTGTCTCCGGCTGCTCCTGTTCATCCTATGTCCAGGCCTGTTTTCCAGGCAGTGCTGCTCTCAAAACCACTGGGGCTGCAAAGAGAAAGAGAATTGCTGTTGCCAAAAACCTTTTTAGCAGCTACCCTGTGGGAAAAAAAAGTGCCTTTACAGTTTGATGATGCACCATATTTGAAAGACAAGCTGGAGATTTCAAACACAGGATTCAAAGCAAGCCAATCCCCACTGAAGTACTCCTTTGATGCTTCAAGAGTGATCTCAGGGGCAATAACAGAACCAGCCCCATGCTGTGACCTGAGCATTTCCATAGGGCTTTCTGCCCAGAAAGGAAAGTACTGGGCCTAAACTCTGCTCCTACACTTGCCACCTATGAATTCTGAAGACTTTGACTTTGAACATGCTCTTTGAGAGTGACATCTGGTAGGACAATGGAGCATGCCCACCCACAAAAGAGCAGTTGGCCACATGCTTGCTTGCTTGTCTCAAAGTGACTATAAGAAAATGTGCTGCATCTATAATGAGAAAGTGGGGAATCCACTTCTTTGAAAAGCCCTGCTGCCCATTCAAACCAGAGCTTGCTCCAAATGCAGATGAAAGGCAAAGATGTTCTACAAAATTGCAACAACCAAGGAACTCATCAAATCCTTTACCACCTGTATTTCTTTCTGCATCAGCCAAGCGCTTTTGCTGAACATGATCAAACATGAGGAGAACAGAGGCAGGGAAACCCAAAGCCCTTTGCTCTCACTTTTTCCCAACTCATTGGCCAGCTATGAATATGGGGCTGGTGAGATGGGAAGCTTTTGAGAATTCAAATAAAATTGCCAAATGGGCTCAGGGAAGCACTTCTGTTGCTCCAGTGGGGACAAAATACCTGCACAGGCATGAGCTTCAGAGCAGGAATGGTGTAAATCTAAAGCATCTTCATGAGAGTTAACTGCTCTGACATTTGTATTGAAAGTTGATATTTCACACTTAAAATGAATGGGGAAATTTATGCTTTGATTTCAGGTTTTAATTTTTCTTTTTTAGAATATCATTAAAGAGGAAATAGAAATTCTATGACAGATGAGAGAGATCCAGAAGGAAGGGAAAGAATTTATATTCTCTCCTTTTAAAGGCATTTTTGTCATTGTTAAACAGAAGACTGCATTTTCCTTGGGCTCTGAGTGCATGGGAATTACCCCAGGCATACAGTCATGCCACCATCCCCACTTTTCTCTGGACACTTTGTCCAGAAGTTTAGAAAGCAGTCACTGGGGACTCCATCAGAGTCACATAGTTGTTTTTTTTTTTTTAACCTATTCAGTGGTTTTCTAAAAATGAAATTTGTCACAAAATATTCATATTTCTTGCTTTTCTGTAAAAATAAAATAAGCTTTGAGCCAGCTAAATAAATTCCCTGACCAGCAGCCACAGCTTGACAGTCCTGGTCACTGTTCTTTAGCTAGTGCCTGCACCATGAAGTTTGCCACAGGCCACTCCCCTCCCTGCTACTCTCCCTAGCTCTCTTACTCACATGTGTACCAGGACTGTTCCTTCTGTCTTAAAGATGAGGACAGCACTGAGGACAGCAGACTGGGAGATGGATGCCGAATCCCAGGACCTGCAGGAGTGGTGGCTGGACTCAGACACCTGTGATTCACAAGGATATTAACTTGATTTTCCTCATGCAATGGGGGGAAGCATGCCTCTGTCTCATCTTGTCTGTGCTGTTGTAACAGAATACCTAAGGGTGGGTGACTTATAAAGAGAGATTTATTTCTTATGGTTCTGGAGACTGAAATTTCACAATGAAGATGCTGACAAATAATAAATCATGCACTATGGAGAAAAAAAAATAATCAAAAAAAAAAAAAAACCTACTTGCTCCATCCCTCATAGGGAATGTGGAAGAGCAAGAGTTACTCCCATGCATGGGGACAGCAGGACAAGGCCAAAATCTTCCCTTTATCAGGAGCCTGTCCCAGTGAGACCACATGAATCCATTCCTCAGGGAAGAGCCCCTATGGCCACCTAACCCCAAAGATTTCTTCCCTCAACATAGTCACACTTGGGACCAAGTTTCCAACCCATGAATCCTGGGGATACATTCAAGCCCCAAACAGTTCTCAAAAGAGCTGTTTCCAAGTCCCAACCCTAGTTCCTGCAAATGTGACCTTATTTGGAAATAAGGTTTTGCCAATGTGATGTTGTTAAGGGTCTTGACATGAGTTGTTGTAATGCCAATGACAGTGTTCTCATAAGAGAAGTGAAAGGATGCCTGAGACACAGAGAGACATAAGAGAGCCCCAAGTGAAGACAGAGAGACCCAGAGGAATTGCAAGGGCTGCTGGCAGCCCCAGAGCCTGACCCAGGCCTCTCCCTGGGCCTTGGAGGGAGCCAATCCACCAACACCATAGTTCTGGATTTCTGGCCTCCAGAATATGTGAAAACAAGTTTCTGTTTTCTAAAGACATCAGTTTTCTGATGATTTGTCACAAGAGCCAGCAAACAGGGGAATAAAACACACTCTCTAGCTGGAAGGAAAGCCCTGCCTCAGATTCCTGAGCTCCAAGGTCCCAGATGTGAGCTGCTGGCTTCCTCAGACATTGTGCTAAGTCCACCCTTCCTGGTGCCAGCAGCCTGAGAAATCCCAGCCAGCAGGCTGCTTCTTGTCCCTCACTCCATCCAGTTGCAGGCAAGCCTGGCACTACACTCGGCAAAGAGCACACCTGTGACTCAAAGGATTCACCCTGCACCCAGAGCACAATAGGAGACAGACCCTACTAGTGACAAAGAGGAACATAATTGGCCCCCAAACTGCTCTACTCCTGGGCCCTGACTGTGCCAGAACAGCAAACGCCTCTTGGGCTTGCTCTTGCCATTAATGGTGCCACACCTTATGGGTTAAGCCCTCCATCAGCAGAGGGAGGAGTGCATGGATCAAAGGGGGACAGGCTGCACCATCACCCCATGTGACTAGGAGTGTCCCAAGCCATGCTATCTGGAAAGGGGAGGAGGTCAGCTGGAGATTGAAGCAAGCCCTGGGCTCCTGATAAGTCAGAGTGAGCATGGGGCCAAGGAGGACAGCTGTGCACATGACCAGAACAGGAGGAGGCTCTGAGCCCATGTGCTTCAAGACCAGCTGGTCCTTGTAGGCTTGAACTTGAGATGGCAGGCTCCTTGGTGTAGAGCCCTAGGAGTCACCAAAGCAAGGCCTGTCTTGAAGGACCATGTCCTTCTTACCCCACCTCTTCCTGCCTTCTACTTGGTCCCTCACTGTGCTCTTCTCAGAAGTCTTTGATGTATGGCATACACTCTGAATCAAAGATGAACTCATTCCATGCACCGTCATCTCCAAATACCTTCATGCCAGCTCTGGGAGATTGATGACTAAGTTCTCCCCATTTCACAGTAGAGGAAACTGACACTCAAGGGAACAAAGCTCTTGTCTGAAACCACCAGGACCCAGGCAGGACTTCAGCTTCTTCTGACTGATTCCCTTACCACAGTACCACCTGGCCAACCTGAACCTAAGGTCACCTTGATGACCTGAGGAAAACAAGGACATCCTAGTGGCTCAGGTCCAGCAAGAAAATTGTAGAGCATCCAGCCCAGTGACTTAGAGGCCTATTTTTCAGCTTTGAAATTTTTCATTTAAACAAAACATTTTAAAATCTATTACACAATACCTAAGATTAACAGGAGTTGTTCGGGACACAATGACGACACAGGTTCCAACCACGACCTGGGAAATTGTCCTCATACATGTGCTCCCTGCTGACCTCAGGGACTTTTGCATTATTTTTTGTTACATAGTAATGTCTCCTTATGTTGCCAAATGTTCATTTTTAGACTTTTGTGCTTCAAATAAACAGCATTACCCTGTGGGACTGTCTGTGGTGGCACTTTGTGCTCAACATTGTGTCTGTCAAATCACATCCATGGAGCCATCTCTGGACCTGCCCACTCCCTGCCTCACACTACTCCACTGGTGGGAATGCAGGAGGGGGCTGTTCTTCTGCAGAGTACTCAAATCGTTCCAGCTTTAAGTGCCTGTCTCGGCCTCAGGAAGCAATCCTCTTAGACCCTAACCTTGCTTACATCTCCATCCCCACTTTCCCTGGACATGGAGGGGAACAGTCCTGGAAGCCATGCCTACCTCCCCCCTGGTAGACCCTGGGGCCAGTGGTGGAAGAGCCCAGTATGGAAATACTTAACAAAAGCCACAAGCACAGAGATGGTAGGACCAGATCCAAAACCTCTCTCCCAGGCCAAAAAAGGCATGTGAGCAAGGGGTGGGAGATAACACATCCTCCTCCCCATGTGTGCTTCTTGCTAGTGCCTTAGTGCCTCTCTGGCAAGTGCAGTGAGTACAGGTGCCCTCTGTTATGTTTACACACCCAAGCCCAGCAGGGAGCCTCCTGCTGTGGATACCCCAGGGGTGATGCTCCAGATTCCTGCCCATTCACATTCCTCCCATTCACAGCCCTGTGCAGTACCAGACCCAAGGAATTTTCCCATCAACCACAGGTACTGTTACTTGTTCAATTTGATGTGGAAGCTGAGGCTCAGAGAGGGTAAGAAACCTGCAGAGTCACACAGCTGGGTGGAGTGGGGCCTGGACTTGAGCCCAGTCACTCTGGCAGGAGCCTGGCCCCTCCCCTAAACTCCAGTTGCCTCTGTGATATGGTTTCCCACCACCCCGGGGGGCTCACCCTGAAATAGGAACTCAGAGTCACTGAGCAGCAGGTATCACAGACACAGCTGAGGGCATCAGCAGGCTGGATGGGTTCAAAAGAGTCCAGTGGCCTGGGAGCTGTGCCCCTCTATACAAGACACAGGTGCCTGCCTGGGCCAAAAGGACTGGCTGACACCACTCGGCCCCTTCAATAGATTTTCAAAGTCATAAATCTAGCTTTTCATGTGAAATATTTTGCCATTAATTTGATCTTTTCAAATATTGTCCTGGGTGGGGATGCTGGGTCTGACCTCTGATGAGGAGCCTGCTCTGCTGCTCCTGCTGAACAGACCTCATGTCACCAGCCCTCTGCCAGTCAAATAAGAAACAAGGAGGAAGCCACAAGTGCATATCACTGTCTGATCTCTCCATGGGTCTCTACATACAGTAGTCGGCTCCTTCTCATCACTTGGCTCCCAGCCGAAGGGCCACCTCCTCCAGGCGGGCCTTTGTCCACCTCCCTTTAGGAAGCAGCCTCATGGAGACAGAGGAAGGTGTGCAGGGCTCTCTGTACAATTTCTGTGATTTCTCTCCACATCTGACATTTGTTCAAAATAAAGGAGTTTAAGAAGTAGAGAACCCTAGCCTTGTGCATTGAGGAAAATTAGGAAGGTTGGGGTGATCAGGCTGGGAGAAAAGTTCAGAATTGGGCAGGAAGGGACGTACTGGGTTGGCCTGAGGAAGGAGTCTGAGGTTTGATTTCTTCTCAAGGAGTCTTTAGTAGGAGCTGTGAGGATCATGAGTGTTTTTCTATAGGACTGTCACCTAGAGGAGAAGCTAGATGTCCTCAAAACAACAGCAGAATCCAGAGAGGACCTGGAGAGGCAGGTTCCCCAAAGGCAGACAGAACTGAGAAGCCCCCAGAGCCTGGAAGAGAGAGGATAGGGGGTCCTTGTGAAGATGTCACTCAACGGATTCTGGACCCAGGATAAACTAATGTTCCAAGACCATCTGAGCTCCCTGAGGGTTGACCCACTCAGAACATTCTATCTTGGTTAAAATCAGAGTACTTTACATTTTAAGAACCCAGACTCCTGGCTTCTCCTGAGACATTAGCTCTAGTGGCCCAAGCTGGCCTTCACCCCAGTGTGGCTACAACTGCTGGAAGAAAGACTGTATGTTGATGGTACCCCAGTCACCCCAGTCCCTACCACCCACAAAAAACTAGACGCAAGTGACCCCAAATCAGTGCTCAAGTCCTATTTCTGCTGCTTCTTGGCTGGGTTACCTTTGGCAACTTACTCCATCTTCCTGGGCCTATTTCCTATGTTCACTGGAGCTCCATGAGGCTGCATGCATGAGTTGAGACATACACCAATGCTCAGAGCCACAGCTGATAAATAGCAACTAGGGGCTTGTTACTGAACTCCACCCAGGTGAACAACTCAGAAGCTTGTTTTTCAGGATGGCCATTTTTCAGGCCCCCAAACTTTGTCCTGCCTGTCAGCTGCCAGGTGATTGGGAAGGGCTGAGCCTTCAGCCCAAGAGAACCCTCTTGAGCCCATCTGAGGGAAAGAAGAGAGAAGAACCCAGAACTGAGCAACAAAGACACCCAGCCTATAAGGGCTTCCAGGAAAGTGCCCCCATTCCCATCCATGGCCTACCAAGTTGTCTCCCCTAAGGGGCCAATATCCAGAAGGCAGTTAAGCCACCAGAGCTACTGGAAGCAAACATGACATTGCTTGGCTAATTTTTAGTACAATCTCTGAAAGAACAGACTAGGCAACGCATATAGTCATTATCACCAAGAAAGAAAGCTCTTGGTCTCACCTTGTGATAACTAATTTGAGCTAGAAAAAAAGACCTTTGTGTCTACCTGGCTGGGTTTGCCACCTGGAGCAGGGTTCTGGCTTCTCAGGGTACTCTGCATGAGCTCTGCTGACTCAGCCTCCTGAAGGAAGACACCAAGAGCCCCTGTGGAGTCTGCCCAAGGGACACCTATACTCTGCAGAGCAAGGTGCCTGTGGGAAAGCCCCACACACCACCTTCTGGGGCCCCAGGTATAACTTGTCCCATTACCTCACCCTCAGGAAGAAGTCAGCTCCAACTTCAGAACCAGACTTGTAAGCAAGGAGGACGGAATGGCTGCCAGCATAGCTCCAACAAGACCTCCAATTACTGATGCAGCTGTCGCTGCTAATTCTTGTCAAAATATACAGGTCCTGTGAAAGAAGACTGCATTAATGTCTCCAGAGGGCTCAAGGGGACTTTGACACTGGCTTGGCATGGTGCACCTGGCCTCATCTTCTCCCCACAGCCATGTGCACCATATACCACCCAACAAGGGCCATATGAGAACAGACTCAGAAAGGGGTGCCCTGGTTCCAGGGGATAATAATCCTATTCAACTGGTATTAACTGAAAGCCACCAGGTGCTTTGACACAGAGACATGAGGAGATGCTCAACAGAGAGGACCACTTTGGTGGCACAAAGACCCCCTGCAAAATGACAATACCCTTGGTCAAAAATTGTTAAGCACTTAATGACAAAATTGCATTCTTATGTGTAAATGAATATACCACATAAACCCCAGAATTCTGACACAATTAAAACCCAGCAAAGTATCCCTGACTGGGTGGTGGCACAGTGTGGCTGAACCCAGACCTCAGCACCAACATGCAGAGTAGACTCAAATCTAAGACACTGTTAATGCTGAAATGCAGACAGCTTACCCATCACCGAGTGTGCAGGGCACAGCTCCTGGGTCAACAGACACTCATGACCAGATAGCTGTCAGGTCAATATTAAGCCAGGATTCTTTTTCATAGTTTTAACTAATTTGTGCTTGGGCATAAACTTTAATGCAATTAATTTAAAAATCCCAATGATAATTCTTCGCAGAACTAGAAAATAATTCATGAAATTCACTTGCAAAAGTAAGAGACCTAGAATAGCCAAAGCAATTCACAGCAAGAGGAGTGAAGTGGAACAAATCATAATAGTTTAGCTTAAACTGTACTGCAGAGCCACAGTAACAAAATTGGCATTGTATTGGCACCAAAACAGATGCATACACCAGTGAATGGTACAGAATAAAAGACACAGAGACAATCTCACAAAACACAGTTATCTCATGCTAGACAAAGGTGCCAAAAACTACATTGGAGAAAAGAAAGCCTATTCAACAAATGGTGCAGGGAAAATTGGAAAGCAACATATAGCAAAAAGGAACTAAATCCCTCTCTCTCACTCTGCATGAAACTCAGCTCAAAATAGGTAAAAGACATAGGTACTAGAACAGAGACCCTGTGCCTAATAGGAAAAAAAGTAGGCCCAAGTCTTTACCATGTCAGCTTAAGATCTGACTTCCTTAATGAGACTTCTACATTCCAAGAAGTAAAATCAAAAATCAATAAATGGGATGAATTCAAACTAAAAAGCGTCTTCTCAGCAAAGGAAATTATCTATAATGTGAAAAGAGAGCCTACAGAATGGGAGAAAATCTTCACCACATGCACCTCAGATAGAGCATTAATTTTTAGGATGTATACAGAACTCAAAAACTTAACACCAGAAAAACAAATAACCAAATCAATAAATGGGCTAAGGAACTGGAAAGACACTTCACAGAAGAAGCAATATAATTGACCCACAAATACACACAAAAAAATGATCAACATACATGGCAATTAGAGGAAAGCAAATCAAAACTTCTGTAAGATTTTATCCCACCCCAATCACCAAGAAGACAATTATCAAGTAACAATAAATGTTGGCAAGGATGTGGGGGAAAGGGTGCATGCACACATTGCTTGTGAAAGTGCAAATTGTTATAACCATTATCGAAAGCAGAATGGAGATTTCTCAGAAAACTTGGAATGAAAACAATGTTTGACACGGCTATCCCAATATTCAATTTATACCCAAAGGACTTAAACTCAGCATATTACAATTACACAGCCACAACAATGTGTATAAGAGCTCAATTAATATTAGCTAAACTATGGAACTAACCTAGGTGACTTTTAACAGATAAATGAATAAAGAATCTGTGGTGTGTGGAAGTATATACATAAATATATACATATACAAATGTGTGTGTATATGTGTGCGTGTGTGTGTGTGTATGATGGAATACTATTCATCCTTAAAAAGAATGAAATTATGACATTTGCTGGTAAATGCACAAAGCTGGGGAATATCATGCTAAGTGATATTAGCATGAGCCCAGAAAACCAAAGGTTGAAAGTTTTCCCTGATATGAATATGATAATCACATTTGGGGGGATAGGGAAGAAGAGAGTTACTTTAGATTGGGTAGAGGAGTTAAGGGAAGTTCAGGGGTATGGCAGGTAGAATGGAAAATAGAATGAATCAGACATTATCATCCTATGTACATATATGACTATATGACTGATGTGATTCTAGATCATGTACAACCTGAAGGATGAGAAATTATACTACATTTATATATAATATGACAAAGTGCATTCTGCTGTCATGTAAAATTAGAACAAATTTTTTTAAAGTAGATTTGAAAAGATATCATGGGCTGGGGTTGTGGCTTAGTAGTAGAGTGCTCGCCTAGCAAGTGCAGAGCCCTGGGTTCGATCCTCAGCACCACATAAAAATAAAATAAATATATATTGTTCACATCTACAACTAAAACAAATATTTAAAAACAAAGATACCAATCTGCAGAAAAAACAAAATGACTATGCTATCTGCCTTAAATGCATCAATCTGGAGACTATCATGCTTCCTTAAGCTAAGTCATTTTCAAAAAAAAATGTCAAATATTTTCTCTGATATGTGGAAGCTAACTTACAATGGTAGGGGTGTGTGGAATAGAAGTGTGGTAGATTAGACAATGGGTAATGGAGAGAAGAAAGGGGGATAGGAAAATAGGGCAGAATGGGCAGAACTGAGCAAATCCCAAAGTTTTAACTTGTAAAGGTGAAAAATAAAAATAAAGACAGGCTTCATCCTGATATAGGTACCCATGGGACATCTGAAAACCTAAGAAAAATGTAAGTGCATTTAGCCAAGGCAGTGTCTCTAAGTCCCTTTTAGAAGATAAAGGTTTGCAATGGGTCTCTAGCCCCACAGCTGCCCAAACAACCAGTGCTCAGGTTTTTCTGGCAGTGAAACATGTGCTGCTCAGCCTTGCTTCTGAAACCCCTAGCTCTCCTTTGCTCTTTCTGGAGAGCTTGTGTTTAGGAGCAGGGCCTTTTGACATCGAAGACTAGAGGGTTCTCCGTCTTCCCACATTCCTATACTGTTGTTAATTTTGGGTGCAATACATCCCCCACTCTCCTGTCCCACTTGCATGAGTTCTTCCTTTTCTCTCCTGCTGGAGGCTGGCTTGCCAACTGCCTACTGACTGGAACCACCAGCCCTCAGGCCACTAGTGGGCAGTCATGTTTCTTGATAACACTCTGTGCTAGGCAGTGTCATGCAAAGCCTATGTGGTGTGGTGATTATTACCACAGCAAGCCCCGGGCCAGGAAGATTTGGAAGGCACACACTGTAGCCATGTTTTTTCATCAGGAAGTCATCAGGTTAGTAAGCTAACTTTATGAATTAGGCTATTTTAATTGTCAGCTTGTTGATACCTTTAAAATATATAAGATTTATAATTTTAAGCAATATTTATTTTAGACATATTTGGTTAGAATTGATTCTATAGCTAGGAGGATCTTCTCTTTGATAAATAAATTCTCCTGGATTTTATGAATGGTCTCACTACTGGATTCTTAAGAAATATGTTTATGATCATACATAATTTTTCAAAGTAGTGAAATTGTAAAATGACTGATAAATGTATTTCCTTTTTCAGAAAAAAACCTCACACTGCTATTTTGGTAATTACAATGTTGTAAAAGTGAAAACTCTAAACACTGAATTTTTTGCTAGTACAATATGCTATAGATAAAAATCTAAATAGTCTTATAAAGCCTATTTGTTGTTGTTGTTGTTTAACTTAATTTTATTTAAGCTGTCATTACTGATTATCAGTGTAATTACTCAGTATGAGATCATACTCAGTAGGGTGCTCATTTAGCTTTCCCTGAAGATAAGTGATTATCTCATAAAGAAATTTATAAAGCTAAGTATGCCCCAGACTCAGACAAAAATTGCTTAATTGTGGTATACCACCTCAGAGAAAAATTATAGTGGAATTCTCTGTTGTCTATGTGTTTAATGTGAATATTTTTTTTTATTTATTTGCCTGGGTTGAGTTTGTAACTTTATTTTATGAAAAGAATTCTATATAAAAATAATTTTTTATATGAAAATAAAGAGTATACAGATTTTGAAACAAACATAAGTTATCCCAGCCAATTGCCAAATACCAGATAACAGCCAAATACAAGATACATCTCTCAGTCAGAATCATGGGGATTTCTATTATATTTTTATGTGCAAAACTATTTTTAAAGTTTGCTCTTGTGTTTTGTGGTGCTTAGCTTTAAGCACACTGTATATGTAATTCAGTAAAAGAAAAATCAGGAATAATTTTTTTCCATCAATGAGTGGAATCAATGTAATATTTCTTTAAAAACTAAAATTTGTTAAACATATTTCAAGTGATTTGATTATTAGGCCCACTTTGCCCTACTTTTGAATTGTCCAGATTTTGTGGAGTTTGCATGGAGTGCTCATCAGCATTACCTAACTGGGTGTGATTTTCTCTAAGCCCAAAGTATTTGACAGGCTCAACTTACTGTTCTAGTATGAGAAAAAGAATTGTATTTCTTTTCTGCCTATGTCTCTTGCCTTATTTTTCTTTGACCCTTCCAATCATGGAAAATAAATAATATTATTAAATCAAGAATGTGAGAGCTGATATCATACTTTGATCTCCTATCTCATATCTTATATTCATATCTGGGCCTTTGTTAATTTATAAACTGGAAAAAATGCTAATTTTTATTATCTTGCCTTTGGTCAGCTATACACTAGTGATATTGAATTTATCTTTTCCACTTTGGTAAAATCTAACCTCTCTCAAAGTTTTAGGCACTAAAGCAAATGGGAAAGATGTTCTAATTTTTATTGTTATTTTTACATTTTTAAAATTTTACTTTCATAAATGTGGTTTTACTGATAAAACACAACACGTTGTTTTTTTTTTTGCCTTTTTCCTATTTTAGAAGATAAATACTACATTTTCTTTTTTAATTTTTAGGAAGAATTTTTTAGCTTGTTCTTTATTTATAAATGGAGTTTCTTCTAAAGATTAAACAAATATATTCAATTGATGCTGCATTTCTGACACACAGAAAGGGTCCAGTATTATTAGCCATTGTTATTTTCATCACTTAGAGAAATTTTTATCTTAAAAGTAGGCTTTTTATGGGTAGAAACTAAATTTTCCAGGAACAGTGGCTCACACCTATAATCCCAGTGGCTAAGGAGGCAGGAAGATCACAAATTCAAAGCCAGACACAGCAGAAGTGAGGTGAAATTCAGTGAGACCCTGTCTCTAAATACAATTTTAAAAAGAACTGAGGATGTGGCTTAGTTTAATCTCTGGTACTCCCTCCAAAAAAATAAAAATAAAATAAAATTTTACAAAAATCTATCTTTGATAGACCAATTTGGTTATGCATTTACATAGTAGTTTAAATGCTTGAACTGACTTATCCTACTTATTGACGTTTAATTTATAATGTCATTGTTGAATTAGTGATGATTTGTATGATTTTGCTTTATTATAAATTTGGAATATTAATCAGTTTTCACTTTTTGTGAAGAATCAGGATAGTTTCTTTGCTCAGGAATTGATATTAACTGCACAGAAGTGATAGCACTAACTTAGTAACTCAGAGGAACAAGTCCCATTCTCATATCCCAGTATTTTGGACAAAAATCAAAATCAGAGTCTCAGAAATCAAGGAGGAATATGTTATCAGGCTAACAGGCTATGAAGATATAAGTAGAATTCAATTCAGTTCCTAACTGTGTCATGTCATACGCACCCCAACACACATAAAGACACACACACACACACACACACACACACACGCACACACACACACTTGTTTAGAGATTTATGTCATTCAAGAACATGCCAGGAGGTGGACTGAAAGCAGGAAACTATGTACAATTAGGTGTCTTCACTAAATTAGACAACTTCTCTTCAAAAAAATACTTAGTTTTTTCTTCTGTATAAAGCAAAGGCCAATTTTTAATACAACCTGAAAGCAATAATTAAATTGTTTCAAGATAAGAAGAAAAGTTTTTTGAGGTTGTTCAATTTTTTATGTGCCTTTAGGAGGATAGTTCCTGAAATTATTCTTTCACTTTTTTAAAATGATTTTAAAGATCCTGTTTCTGAATTCCTATTGAAATCACATTGAGAATGTTATTGGCTCTATTTGTTTCACAGTTGGAAATTAGTTAAATATTTTGAGAGAAAATGCTTGTATGTGTGCTTTTTTTTTTCCATTTTCTGTTTAGCAGAAATAATTTGCCAGCATAAAAATTCTGGAGGAAAAACTTATCTGTTCAACCTGAAGACTGTGTTTTCAGACCATGATGGTACATTAGCATCTTCAGAAGTAAGAGAAAATATCCCAAAGCTACTGTCAGAGAAGGAAGCCCTACAACTATTTGAAGAGATGAGGATAAAAATTTAGATTCTCTATAGAATGATGCAAAATCGGTTTTGCTCTTGTGAATAAAACTCAAAGCATATTTGTAAAATAGATTTTACAGGGTGATTCTAGATGTCACTTAAGATAGCACTTTAGCTTAGATGGCTTTTGGACAACAAAAGTGAGAGTCTGAAAAAAAATCACACTTGTTATTAGGTTGCACAGAGTACATAAAAATAAAACTAAAGAATCAAGTGACATATTTTTTCTCAACAACATTGTCTAGGTTGGTTGATTTTTAATCTTGCCTCTTTTTATTTCTCAGTTCTTAGTGTGTCTGTGATGCTTATGGTTCTGAAACAGTTATGTCTGTAGAATTGAATTGCTCCTTTTACTGTGTGCCACTTTTCATAGAGACACAGGTGATTTGAGGCCAGGTGATTCTGTGACTCAACACAAGGTATTTAAGCCAAGAGAAATAATTTGACCACTAACCCACATGTTAAGAATATTCAAGTCATTTTAAGTAAAAAAGTGTTATTTAAACTAAATAGTTTTATTTAAATATACAGTTCCTACTTCTATGGTCTTAATTCCTAGGATTACAAAAAAAATTAAAAATTAAATGAGTAAAAAATTGCCAGAATGTTTTGTTAAATAATTAAATTCTTTGTAAGTTCAGTGTAGGAAGAAATTTTGTGAGACATCTATTTTCTGCAAAACCCACAATAGATAAGTACATTAGAAAAATTTAGTAGAGATAATGAAAGAAGTCAGGTCTTAACTCAGGATAGGTTTTTGTAGGCAGAGAGGAAGTAAATCTCTTGAGAAGAACAAAATGACAGTGAGTAAAGATGTAGAGCTGGATCAGAAATAAAGGTGAAAAATAAAGGTGAACAAAGTGATAACTTGGGTAAAATTAGGAGAAGATTTTGTGTGCTATTCTGAGGAATTCTCTATTTTTTTTCAGAATCATTACTTACTCTGTTTGTTTCTGTTTTTCTATGTATTGGTTTTAACTAACTTATCAATTTTTTAGGGAAATATATATGTTCCCCTATTTTAAGAGTGTAAGATTTGTATGAACTTTAAGAAATGTGAATAATGTTATGCTGTTACATTTTCTATTCATCACAAATATTTGTGTTTAGTGTTACACATGAGCTTCAAAAGACCCCAGAAAACATCAGTGCCTAGTTTTTGTCTTCATAAGTTTTTTCATAAGTGTCAGTGATTTTAACTATATAATATTGAATGTATATTTTAACTAGTAATATTTTTGCATGAAACAGGCTATGTCATATCTTGATGACGTGTTAGTTCTGATTTGTTAACCACATATGTATTATACCTCCACTCTTTTAACACAATGAGTGGATTCATTTTCAACCAATAACAACAATAACAACAACAACAACAAAATATTTCTAGCCTTTGCCATTGTTGTTAAGGTTTGCATGAAGACAGCACTCTTTAGTGTATCATTGTGGTCTCAGGATTGTAAAGTTTCTTTTTCTTACTTCTCCTCTTTGAACTCTAATTGGAATTGCTTACCTTAACCACCCTTAAAATTTTGGAATGAAAGTTTTATGGCTCTCTTGTGACTACTGTACAGTTTTTTGGTCATAATAGTGGGTGTCATATGAGTAAGCAAAGGAAAGAGACTATTGATGTTAAACATTCAGGGAGATGACATTTTCTTACTGCACAGTTAAAAAGAAAAGTATGAAAAAGTATTAAATAGAATTTATTCATTTTTCTTGCTGTTAGCCAAGAAAAGAGGAAGTCTGTCTATTTTAATAAGATATATTAAGCAGATGAAAATACACAATTTAAAAGTATTTACAGACACCACACCAGCCTATGCAAGACTCAATCTCACAGTAGGCCTTGGTCCATCCCACCATGAGAAGACACCCACTGGAGCCCAGCCTTCACCATAAAGAATCAATTGGAAAGCCAAATAAAAGATACTTACTGGATACCAAATGTGCAAAATTAAAAAGTTCTAAAACAGGACACATTATAATAAAAATGTCTAGCATACAGGAAAAGAATAGAATCTTAAAAGTCCCAAGAGAGAGGAATAACATTACATATAGGGGGAGACCGATTCATATCTAAGCAGATTTCAACCCAAACACTCAAAGCCAGGAGATCATACAAAAACATATACCAAGCTCTGAAAGAAAATTGATGTCATCCAAGAATCTTATGTCAAGCAAGACAAAGCTTTAGATTTGATGATATGAAAACTTTCCATGATAAAGACAATTTAAAAGAATTTACAATTAGAAAGCCTGCATTATAGAACACCCTAAGCAAAATATTCCATGAAGAGGAAATTAAAAATATGAATAAAAACAGCAGAGGAAGTTATTACACTAAAGAAAAACATAATCAGAGAAAAAAACATGTCATGTTATATACCAAAAATAAACAAACATGGCTGCAATTACAAATCTTGTCTCAATAATAACCTTGAATATTGATGCCTAAACTCACCAAACAAAAGACATAGACTAGTAAATTAAATTAAAAAAAGACTCCAAAATACAGTGCCTCCAAGATACTCATCTCATAAGAAAAGACATCCACAGACTGAAGGTGAAGGGTTGTGAAAAATAATACTTGTCACATGGATTGCAGAAGCAATAGGAGTTTCTATCTTCATAACATATAAAGAAGACTTCAAGCTAAAGTTAATCAAAAAATATAAATAAGAACACTATATACTGCTCAAGGAAACCATACTTTAACAAGACTTGAAAATTATAAATATATATGCCCCAAACAATGGAAAATCTATGTTCATCAAACAAACTCCTCTCAAGTTGAAGAGCCAAATAGACCATAACACATAATTTTTGGTGACTTTAATACACCTCTTTTATCAATGGATAGATGTTCCAAACAAAAGCTGAAATAAGAAACTACAGAACTCAATAATGCAATCAATAAAATAGACTTAACTGACATATATAGAATATTTTATTCTTCAAAAAGTGAGTACTCATTTTCTCAGCAGCACATGAGTCTTTCTCTAAAATAGACCATATATTATGTGACAAAGCAACTCTTACAAATATAAAAAAAGTAAAGGTACTACCCTGCATTCTATCAGATCATAATGGAATGAAATTAAAAATCAATCATCAAATAACAAATAAAATCTAATCCAACACCTGAATAATAAATAATACACTGCTTTCTGAACAATAAGTTGCAGAAGACATTAGAAGGAGAATATAAAAAAAATACAGATAAATGAAAACATAGATACAACATATTGAAATATTCAGAACACTATGAAGGCAGTTCTAAGAAGAAAGTTCATTGCATATAGTTCATTCCTTAAAAAAGAAAAAGCCAAAAAATGACTTAACTTTATATCTCAAATCCCTAGAAAAAGAACAAATCTACACCCAAAGCAGTACAAGATAGGAAATAATTAATATTAGCACTGAAATCATGGAATTGAACAAAAGTAATGATTGAATAGTTGACAGAACAAAAAGATGGTTATTTTTAAAAATGAATA
The DNA here is from genome assembly GCF_052094955.1 of Ictidomys tridecemlineatus. Taxonomy (NCBI): domain Eukaryota; kingdom Metazoa; phylum Chordata; class Mammalia; order Rodentia; family Sciuridae; genus Ictidomys; species Ictidomys tridecemlineatus. The sequence continues at coordinate 101,750,592 of NC_135486.1, read as the reverse complement.
ATATTGACAGACTCTTAGCCATGCTATTAAAGAGAAGAAGAGAAAAAAACTCAAATTACTAACATACATGATTTAAAAAGAAATATCTCAACAGACACTACAGAAACTCAGAAGATAATTAGAAATTATTTGAAAACTTGTACTCCAAAAAAACTATCAAAGGCATCAACAAATTACTATAGTCATATGATTTGCCGAATTGGCATCAGGATGATACACACAATTTGAACAAATTGGTTTCAAAAAATGAAATAAAAGAAACCATTAGAAGCCCTGCTAACCAAGAAAGCCCAGGACTGGATGGATACACAACTGAATTCTAGTAGACCTTTAAAGAAGAACTAACTCCAATACTTCTCAAACTATTTTATGAAATAAAAAAAGAGAGAACACTTCCAAATACATTGTATGAAGCCAATATCAACCCAATTCTAAAACCAGGCAAAGAGATATCAAAAAAAGGGAAAACTTCAACCTATATGTCCAATGAATGTAGATGCAAAAATTCTCAATAAAATTATTGCAAATAAAAAAAACATATTGAAAAGATTGTGCACCATGATCAAGTGGTATTCATCTCAGAAATGAAAACAGGGTTCAGCATAGAGAAAGCAATAAATGTAATTCATCACATCAATTGACTTAAAGATAAAAATCATATTATCATATAAATAGAAGCAGAAAAAGCTTTTGACAAAATACAAGCACCTCTTCATGTTCAGAACACTAGAAAAATTAGGAATAACAGAAACATATCTCAACATCATAAAAGCTATCTATTCTTAGCCCCCAGCCAAAATCATTCTAAGTAAGTTAAATTAAAGGCATTCCCTCTAAAAACTAGAACAAGACAGGGATGCCCTCTTAACCACTTATATTCAACATAGTTCTTGAAACACTGGCCAGAGCTATTTGACAGACAAAAGAAATTAAAGGGAGACACATAAGAAAAGAAGAACTCACATTGACACTATTTGCTGATAATATAATTCTGTACCTAGAAGACCCAAAAAATTCCACCAGCAAACTTTTAAAACTACTTAATGAATTAAGCTAAGTAGCAGGATATAAAATCAACATCCATAATCCAAAGGCATTTCTATATATCTGTGACAAATATTCAGAAAGGGAAATAAGAAAAACTACTTAATTTACAATAGCCTAAAAATAAATAAATAAAATACTTGGGAATCAACTTAATGAGAGAGGTAAAAAAATCTAAACAATGAAAAGTACAGAACCCTAAAGAAATAAATTAAAGAAGACCTTATAAGATAGAAATATCTACCTTGCTCTTGGATAGGCAGAATAAATATTATCAAAATGACAATACTACCAAAAGCATTGTAAAGATTTAATGAAATTCTGATCAAAATCCCAATGACATTACTCATAGAAATAGAAAGAGTAGTCATGAAATTCATCTGGAAAAATAGGAGATTCAGAAAAACCAAAGCAATCCTTAACAGGAAGAGTGAAAAAGGTGGCATCACTATACCTGACATTAAACTATACTACAGAGCAATAGAAACAAAAACAACATGATATTGGCACCAAAAAGGACAGGTAGAAAAGGGGTACAAAATAGAGGACACAGAGACTAATCCACGAAATTATAATTATATTAGACAAAGGTGCCAAAACATGCATTGGAGAAAAGATAGCCTATTCAATAAATGGTGCTGGGAAAGCTGAAAATTCATATATAAAATTAAATTAAATCCCTATATTTCACCATGATCAAAACTCAACTCAAAATGGATCATGGACTTAGGAACAAAACCAGAGACCCTGTTTCTAATAGAAAAAAAGAGTAGCTTGCAATCTTCATCATGTAGAATTAGGCCCTAAATTTCTTAATAAGAATCCTATACCACAAGAATTGTAATCAAAAATAAATAGATGAGGTGGATTCCAACCATTTTTTTTAGCAAAAGAAACAATCTGTGAGATGAATAGAGAGCTTACATCTTGGGAGCAAAGTTTTACCCCTCACACAACAGATAGAACACAATCTCTTGGATATATAAAAAACTGAAAAAAAATCTAAAAACAAAACAAATAACAACAACAACAAAAACAAATAACCCAATCAATAAATGAGCCAAGGATATGAACAGACACTTCTCAAAAGATGATATAAAATCAATCAACAAATATATGAAAAAATGTTCATCATTGCTGGCAATTAGAGAAATGAAAATCAAAACTACACTAAGATTTTATCTCACTCTAGTCAGAATGGCAGCTATTATGAATACAAACAATACTAATTGATTGCAAGAATTTGAGGAAAAAGCTATACTCATACACTTGTGGTGGGACTGCAGATTGGTGCAGCCAATATGGAAAGCAGTACAGAGATTCCCTGGAAAATAAGGAATGGAACCACCATTTGACCAAGCTATCCCTTTCCTCAGTCTATACCCAAAGGACTTAAAAACATCATACTACAGGGACACAGCCACATCAATGTTTATAGCAGCAAAATTCAAAATAGCTAAATTGAAGAAGTAACCTAGATGCCCATCAGTAGATTAATGGATTAAAAAAAAACAGAAAAAAGGGTCATTTATGCTCAATGGAATATTATTGAAATCATAGAAACTGCAGGTGAATGGATGAAGTTGGAGGAGATAATGCCAAGTGAAGTTAGCCAATCTCCCCCCACCAAAAGAAAAAAATGCCAAATGTTTTTTTCTGATAAAAACAGGCTGATGATAGTGGGGAGAGGCATGTGAGAAATATATGAACTCTAGATAAAACAGTGAGGTGGGAGGGGAAGGGAGTTGGTAGGGGATGAGAAATAATGGTGGAATATGATTGTAATTATTATCTCAAGTACATTTTTGAAGAAAGAAATTTGTTTAGTTCTAAGTTCAAAACACTTGAAACACTTAAATTGCTATAATTGGTGAATAGGTACAATGGAATACTTTGAGCACTTAAAGGAACAAACCACTGGTAAATGGAAACAGAGATAAATATCAAAATAATTACACTGAGTGAAAGAAGCCAAAAAAAGTCTATGTGATATAATTCCATTTACATAAAACCCTAGAATAAGCAAATTAACCTACAGTGACAGCAGAGAGGTTGGTGGGTGGTTGCCTTAAGAAAGAGACAGAGAACCATGAGGATAGAAGCACAAAGAAATTTGGGGTGGTGATGGATCTGCTCATTCTCTTTATTGTGATGATAATTTCTTGGGTGTGCACATCTGTCAGTACTGATGAAATCACACACTTTAAACATGAAGTTTATTGGATGTCAATTAGACCTCAATAAAACTGTCTTTAAAAAGAGCTACCTGAATTTTATAATATCTATTTTAAATTGTCCCCTTTCCATCATCATACCAACAATCTTTCACTGTAGCAAACTTACTCATGTAACTGCTTCAAATACACCATTTTCTTTGACCTTTACTTTATATAAACATGAATGTAAAAGAAAATTACTATTAAATAGAAAAGTGAACAAACTGGTCTCCCTGGATTGCACAGTTGTCTGTTTACTGGCTTCAAATTAAGTCTGAATGTTTAGCTCAACTACTAGTAGTGAAGGCTCAGTCACTGAATACTGAAAACATCACCATTGCAAGCTGCTCTAAGGCAATTCACTAATTCAAATAAGTATTTACTGCACATGTGCTCTCTGTATGGCACTGTTGAAAGGGCTGAATTTCATGCAGAATAGACAGTAGCAAATTACAAAGTTATTCTATGTCTTGTTTTGAAATAATTTGTAAGGTTTAGCAACACTTAAATCACATGTTGAAAGAATAGCTATGGAAACAGGCCACAGACAGCTTAGAACTGTGACTCTTCTAATTAAAGGTTAAAATAATAAATTTCATTGATAATGTGACTGAAAAACTGTATCCTAAAAGCTTAGATTTCCAAAATAACAAGTATCTCTCATATCTTAAGTGAAGTCAGAAAAAAAAACATTAAAAATTACTTCCACACACAGCAAGTATGGAGTCTGCCAGCTCTAAGAGGTCTTTCTAGCTTAGAAATATAAAAAGATGTGAAGACAGACCCCAAATGATTTTTTTAAAATACCAATAACAATAGGAAGTTTTAAGTAAATTCTCTAACAAAGAATACTCTGTAACAGCATATTCTTCATTACTGAGCTCAGCTAACTGGACCAAGAATGGAAATTATTATATCTTATAGACGATACAAGCTTAATTATTCAACACAAATAAAACCATCCATAGCTCCGCCACAATGTTCAAGACACTTTACAGCTTAGCAAGGGCATCCATTTGAAAACCTTCCACAATTCCTTTCAATGATACTACCCTTTTGAGGTCGTTTTGAAAGACCCCCAGATCCCCCAACCCGGAATGGACCACGCGAGACACTGGATGCAAACAGCAGGAGGGTTTATTCTCACACAGGCGCCTGTGGGTGCACAGCAAAACCTCAGCCGGAGCTTTGGTGACTGGCACACCCGGGCTCGGGGGTACAGAGTTTTTATAGGAAGCAGGGGGCAAGGTTTCAGCCTAGCACAGTAACAGTTATTCTATTGGTTTATCTAAGTTCCTCTAGGTTCAGCCCCTTAGGTCACCTGGGGGGTAAACTTGTTTTTTCCACTTTATGTTCTCAGAAAAGAAACCCATAAATTGCATCCTATTCTTTTAGTTCCTGTTTTTACTCTATTTGCTCAAGCTTGGCCTTCCCAAGATTATCTATATGGAACATCTGGTGGTGGCATTGTATAGAGCTTGGAGTGTTACCTGCAGCTGGGAAGTGCTACGTGCAGCTTGTGGGGTTTTAACATGGGGGTTGTACATGGGAACATCCTGTAGGGCACAGGGGTTAGAATTCCTAAAGTTGGGTTTGGGGCCCTATAGTCCTTCAGTTTCTGTAAAAGAATCCAAAACCTGCTCCGTTTCTGTACAATGAATCGAAGTGTTTTCTACTCATGTATAACCGATTAGAACTAATGAATAATTTAAAAAAAAGAACCCAGCAAACTCATGCCAGGTACACAAAAATCTATAAAAATCACTTGTCAGCAATAACTGTGAATGGAATGTGCTACAGATTCCCTCAGAAAGTTACTCTTCTAAATTTTTTTAGGTGGTTCAGAACTGTCATGTTTTGTATTCTCAAAGGTACAATTTTGCTAAACCATAAGCTTTTAGTGAATTTTGGTTGACATGATTTCTCTGCATGTGTTCCAAACACATCATACCCAAATTTATATCTACATTAAACACTACTAATCCCAAGTATTCAGTAACCATGGAACCCAGAGTATGAGCTCTCCAAGCACAGTATCCAAGTATTCTCATCTTCTCTGAGAAACAATATCCACTAAACAAAAGATGAAACCAACCATAGTATTCAGCTATTGCATCTTCTATTTATTGATTTTTGAAGTTTTACAAATGAAAATGGTTTGCTTTAGGTAAATTGGTGAAAAAAAGCACAGATATTTAACTGCTTATAGTTAAAATTATGAAACTTTACATCTCACCTCTGATACTGATTTTAATTACAACTGTGAAATAACACCTGCTACAGCTTGAGTTCCCTTGAAGCTAAGAGCCAATTTGTAGTTCCTCATGATCTCTCCACTGTCAATTACTGCCCTCCAAATGCATTTTAATTTGAAGAAAAACTCTGTTTCATGGAGTAAGATCTACTTGTAATTTGCAATGTGCTGGGCACTCTGCTTACCAGTTTATATGCAACAGCTCTGCTCATCCTCACAATAATGCTATAATGAAGAATATTATAGACAGGTAGAGTGTCACTGACCTTAATATACTTGTGGAAGTCACTGAGCTACTTCTCATTACTAACAGCACACAGTATATCTTGAAACTTTTATCAAGAGGGCCCCAAATGGGACCACACCTGCCAGAGAATATGGATTCATCCCATTGTGAATACCTCCCATTTAATCTCAGCACATTTATTTTTCTCTATTCACCTTAATCTGATCATCTGCTTTGGCCTTTTCAAAAAAATTGTCCTCATGTTTATCAACACTGGTCTTCCATTTGTTTTACAGGAGGAGAAAGATCTCTATAGGAATCTTCTGAATAAAGATTCTGGTTTAGCAAAACTGCAGAGCGCACGACCAGATGGCGGGTGGCCTTGGAGCAGCCACTGCAGCAGCAGCTTGTGGAACCGAGATTCCCCAGCCCTCCCTGAGCCCCCAAACTGCCCGGGACCCCCTCCCTGGCCTCGATGGTGCCATGGTGCTCAGTTGCCTAGCTCCAGCCCTGCCGCCTGGCCCCAGGCCCAGCCTCAGCCACCCCCTCCTGGAGCCGCCCAGTGCCCCAGCCCCCCCCCAGGCCCGTCGCCTTCCTCTTCCCAGAGCGCTGGTCCACCCCACTTCTCTGGCCGCCCCCCACCAACCCACTGGCCACAGTGTTGGTGGAGTTGGAGGAGGCCCTGCTTCCCTCAGGCACTGAGCAGGCAAAGAGGGGGAGGGTGGTGGCAGCGGGGGCGGGGGCAGGCAGCAACAAGGCCCCTGGTGGGCCCCAAAGCACAAGAGCAGCCACAAAAAGACCCAGTCGGGTAAGTCCATCCAGCTGGTGGTGGAGACCATCCGCAGGCTAGGCACAGGTGGCTCATCGCTGGCCCGCATCTACACAGAGGCCAGGAAGGTGGCAGGGTTGACCAGCAGAACAGGTGCGCATCTACCTCAAGTACTGGGTGCCCACATTGGTGCAGAACTACACCCTGCTGCAGGTCAAGGGCACGGGCGCCATCCGTTCCTTCAAGTTCAACTGCAAGAATCTGGAGGCCTGCAAGTGGCACGTCCAGCCCCTGCGCCTGCGGTGCACAAGCACAAGCACTGACACACCAAAGGTGCCACTGCCAATTAGCTCCTGCCCCCAAGACCATGCTTCCAAGGACAAGGGCAGCAGGCAGCAGAGGTGTGGAGTAAGAAGGTGAAGAAGGCAGCCAAGCCCAGTGGCCCCAAGGTGCCCAAGGGCCGCAAGTGTGTGCCCCTGCCCCCAAGCTTCTGAGGTCGAGGGGGTGGTGGCCCTCCTGGGGGGCGTGGCCTCCCCTCCCCCATGCGCCATGGAGAGATTTTGGAAACAGCCCCGGGGATACCCTGATTGGCTCTGCCCTTGGCAAAGGCCATCGCCATAGTTACCGCCCCACCCATGTGCCAGTGGGCAGGGCCCCAGTTAGCAGGCTCACAGCCGGCCCCCTCCCTCTTGCCACCTCTGGGCTCTCCACAATTGCTCTATCACTCTCATCTCCCCACCACCCCACCCCCTCACCCCTGCCTCCGGGAAGCCCAATAAAAGATTGTTGACTTTGATTAAAAAAAAAAAAAGAATTCTAGTTTAGACAGAAAGATTTAGAAGTCGACCTTGATAGCACACTCCTGTAATCTCAGCAGCTCTGGAGGCTGAGACAAGAGAATCTCAAATTCAAAGCCAGTCTCAGCTATGGTGAGGTGCTAAGCAACTCAGTGAGACACTGTCTCTAAATAAAATATAAAATAGGTCTGGGTATGTGGCTTTGTGGCTGAGTGCCCCTGATTTCAATCCCTGGCACTCACCCCCACCTCAAAAAAAGAAGGATATAGAAATGTGTATCTTCATTTTGCAAGTCACCTTTGAATAGTTTTCAGTGCTAAAAATTAACCAATGTGCTGACATTTTTATATATTTCCTATTTTATTGCCTATGTGATGCCATCACCTTTAAGACACTTAGAACATTCTTATTCTATGTACCACTCAGAATAAAAATTGCCATGTGGTTACAACATGCCAATTTTAAGATTCCATTAATCTCAGATGTGCATCTAAAAAAATCAATGAAATGCCTTAATTATAAACCACAAAATTATATGGTAAATTATTTGTTTTCCTTCTAGTTAACTCTTATGTCTCTCTAATGTAAAACTCCATAAAGGCATGCATGTTTTGTCCATTTGACAACATACCCTCCACGCTTAAAAACTGGAACATTTTTAATATCTTTGTCATTTTTTATGTATTTAGTTTACTTGAGAACATTTGAATATTAAAAAAATAATGATTTTTAACAGTATTTTTAACAGTACTGACCGATTTTACTCTGGAACATTTTACTTGCTCAAATGACTTCTCAGGTCAAAGAGATTCAATATATCTCTAGACAATTGAAAATATATTCTCTTCCAAGAAGTCTTCCCTTACATGTTTGTTTCCACAGCACCTTTCAATAGTAATAAGCAACAAACATCTGGTCACAAGAATTTTATAAGATTTTTTAAAAATCAAATTAAACATTCTTTTTAGAGTTAAACAAGTTGAAGAATTTTTTTGTTATACTGTAGCTAGCTTGAGCTAGAGTTTATTTTAATTCTTCTCTATCATAACTAGCAGTGTTTCAAATGAAAAGATAATTTGTAAAGAGCCAAACCATGAGGACTGGTATATGCACATCTATCTACATTTTCCAAATTTGTTAATATAAACACAAGTATAAAGGGTTATTTTAAAACTGATTGCAGCTGGGAATTGTGCTGCTTGCTTGTAATCCCAACAATTTGGGAGGCTGAAGCAAGAGGATCCCAAGTTTGAGTGCTTCAACAGCTTTACAATTTCCCGTTTCAAGAAGAGGAGAAAGGGCTGGAACTCAGTGGTAGAATGCCTCTGGGTTCAATCCCTAGTAAGTAACCCACCCCCCAAAGTGATGACACGAATGTATATTCTACTGAACTCAGACCTGCAATCGTACACACTGCTATCACTTCACAACTCTATTGTCACACCAAACTGCTAAAATGATTCTAGTGTTTATTTGTCAACATTTTTAATTTGAATTCCCATTAAACACAGACAAAATTTCGACAGAAATCAACCTTGACTCCCAAGATTCTAGAGTAATTGACAAAAGTGTCACTAACCAAGATCATGTCCTTTTTTATATGTCAGACACTTTAGAAAAAAATAATTTTCCCCGAAAGAAGTTGCTTGGCACCCCTTTCTTGTTAAAATTAAGTAGGTAATGGATATGTTCTTAATAGTATTTTCAAAGAGGTGGAACTATCCTTAAGGAAAATTTTTAGTTATCAAAGAAATTGAGTGTTCCAAGGCATTTAGTGTTTGGGGGCAAGGATCTAGGCTTCACACAATGCTTGGGTGCGATGAATCTGTATCAACAAGATTCATCCTGGTCACAAGAACTTTGATCTTAAAATGGTTTAACCAAACCCACTTTAAATGAGCATTACTTTAAGACATAATATTTAAAAGTTTCTATAGGAAACCCCACCCCTTGCCTCTAATTATGTAAGACAAAGTAGTAAGGGATGCTTCAGGAGAATAAGAAAATTGTTTGAAAATTAGTGCTCATTTCTTCACACTACACATTAACTCAACATAAATTTAAAATTATAGTGACTATACATAGACTAATATATATGCTAACCATATGAGATATCACATTAATCTCTCCCTAGTGAATCCAAAAATTTTAATCTTGTTAATATTTTACTTGTTATTACTAGCAACTGAAGGAATTCAATACTGTTCCTTCAAGTAGCAGTACCTCAAAGCACAAGACACAAAGAATGTGCTCCGACATGGTTGGAAAAGAAGGAATCCATGCAAGGGTCATAGTATGACAGGTGGTAGACTGAGGCAGCCTGTAATTGACCTTGACATGTTATCCCTAGTTCATTTAAGCCTCTCCTTTTATTAGCATAAATAAGGTTATCCCAACTCTAAGTGTATTCTCCCTAGTTTCCATCTTCATCTCCCTGTTTGATTTTCTTGTTTGAACTAGATTCTAATACTATATTTTTAACCAACTCAATCTTCTTCATTAGCAGCAGGTGCAAACACTCGAATTCATGCTGTCTTCCACCACAGCTGAAACTTCTGGTTACAAGTGAGACAGCAATGCATGTCATATATTGTCCTCCCTTTATTTCTCTTCTACATGTAAGTGAAAGTATCACACCCACTTTCACTTATGTGTGTAGGCAGGTTGTGTTGTGTACAAACCTCACTTCTCAGTAGCAAAGTGGGCTTGATAAATGTTCAACTCTAGGGAGAGGAGCCTTGGTTCTGGGGTTGCCAACCAACTGTTTCAGACTAGAATCTTGTGCTTCAAGAGGAATCAAACTTTTCTTTGCCTGAGGCAAGGCTTCGGCTCCAGTATTCCAACTTTGTTGGGATAGTGACCCCACCCCTAGCTTACAAAGGTCACTCTAAGCCCACCTCTGCTCTCTCACACAAGGCCAATAGATAGTTTAGGTGTGGAAGACCTTCTGGGAATCAGACAAAAGACAGAAAAAGCCTGTCCCAAGTAATTCACATACCATGCTCCATCCAATTTCAAAATGGATCCCAGACACATTCTCTGCAGCCCCACCAGGACCCAAGGGAACCAGCGGGGAGCACTGCTGGGAGAAGGACTGAAGGAAAGGAAAGGGTGCAGGCCTGTGCAGGTTTTGGAAGCCCATCCCACCATGTCCCAGCAGTGTGACTTTGAGCAGGGTGCTGTACCTCTCTGTGCAGTCCCAGCATGGAAGCGCACAAGTTCAGTGTCTGGCACACAACAAAGTGGAGCTGCCATTGCCAGCAACACGACTCCCCCACCCTGGGAAACTGAGGCAGAAACTGAGGTGCGAGGTCTGACTGGCCAGGGGTCTGCCTTGCAGCCCTGGCCGCCCCGCTGGACACAGGTCCGGGGATACTGTGAATCAGGTTGTGCCACTGCAGCTTTGGGGCATGCTGGGTTGCCTCTGAAGACATGGGCCACCTTCCCTTCCCACTTGCCTCGCCCAGGGTCTAGGTTTCTGCCCCTCTCACCCTCCTCATCCCCGAAAGACCAACACTGAAACCTGCAGCTCACCAGCCACGTAGCCTCTGCTGCCACTACTGCCACCACATGAAATTTCAGGAGACTTTGCTCCTTTTCTCACTCCCCTGCCCTCACTGCAGTGCACCCCGACCAGGTCTTAAACCAGTTTGGTGGGCTCCCATTTACACAGCTCACCAGCTGGAGGGTCAGAACTAGCATTTCTCCTGAACTTCTATATTTATCCCTGCCCCTGAATCCACTCTGCCCACCCCCTTGACCCTGAAGGGTTAAAACCCAGGGGCTAGGCAGCAGCCTGGGTCTCACCTGGCCTGTGGGAGTTTGTGAACATGCGCCTGCATGGGCCTTGTACCTGGCAGCCTCAGCCCAGGGTTGGACCACAGAGAAAGTAGTGATCATAGCAGCTGAGAACTTTAATGATTCCCCTTGGGTCCTCAAAAGTGCCCTAAGAAGAGTCCTCCCTATTCCACAGAAGAAAAATTGGGCTGGCAAGGTAAAACAATGGGCTCTGAGTCACACAGCTAGGAAGTGGCAAGAACCCACTTTGGAATCTGGGGTCCTCTGGTGCCCAAACAAGTGCCATCCATGACATTTCCCAGGCCCTGTCCCTGCTTACACCAGGGGCACTGCCTCTTAGCCCCAGTCATTACTCCCCACCCCATCCCTGGCCCCAATGTTCACCAAGGTGAAAAGAGACACGCCTAGGAGGTCATTTGCTACAATACCCCTGGTCTCGATAAAATTGTTATCAATAAAATATTTCAGCTTCATTGCACAAATTTCCTAAGGCCTCCCTGTGCCATTTCCTGGCTAGGAACCAGAAAAGCATGAGACTGTATTGAATCCTGTAATCTCCCTTGAGTGATATTTTGCTGATACAAAATATGATGGAATGGCATACAGAATATAGAATACATATGATGTTAGGGAGAAGACATGTGGAACTTCTTCCCAGGGGAAATCTTAATAATTGTTTCTAAAGAATAGAGGCTAACATTTATTGAAGGCATATATTCTTCCAGTCATGGAGATGAAGAAACTAGCATAAGTGTTCATAGTTAGTCAGAATTTGAACCTGAGTCTGAGTTTGATTCTGTTCCACAGGACAGTATAGGCTACTTTTTCTGGGTCAGCTTCTGTAAAATTGTGAGCCTTGAAGGTCCAGTTTACCCCTTTATTGGGGACGTCCTGGGCTATGGCAGTTATATCTGTTAGAAAATGAAGGTCTACTCACCCTCCAAGATTGTCCACTCTTCAGGAAATTATTTTGCTACATGAGCCAGAGCATATGGGTCCCGTTCTACATATCAACATAACTCTATCCACCAGCTGAAGAAGTGGGTAAGAAGGTGAAATCACATCAAAGGGGCAGCTACAAGGTGCCTACAACAGCTCCAAGTGCTGTCCACTCACTAACTCATTTAATCTGACAATCCTGTATCAGTGTTCCCCAGAGAAACAGAACCAATAGGATATAGATATAGATGTGTAAGAGGAAATTTATTATGGAATCTGTGAAATCCCACAGTATACTGTCACCTGCCAGTTCTGTCCCCAGTTGTCACTTTTGCACTTCTGTGACTGGTTGATGGGAATGGGATTATCAAAGGGTTGGGAGGAGATGACATTCAAATGCACTCTCTGTGGGATCCTTCAGTGCAAGGCCTGCTGTTATCAAGATAATGGAGCAACTTTGAGGACTTCAATTACTCTAGGGATTGGAGAATATTTTGGAGTAAAGCCACCCCAGAAGGGAAATCACCAAATGCCAGGTACTTCAGGACTGTATTTCTGTCTTAGCTTAGAGAAAGACATGCTCTCTCTGGAACCAAAGGTGAAGCAGCAGAGAAACTGCTGAGTCTCAAGTGTGTATAACCAAGTGTGTATAGCCAAGCTTCTGATATCTGGACCTGGACGTAACTGTCAAATCCTCTCTGTGTTCTTAGATTAAACTGTTATAGAATTCTTCAGGTATATTAATAGTAGTATCTGTGTATTCAACAGGCTGTTCACTCTAGAAAAGAAGTGGCCCCTGCACTTGTAAACTATAGTCTAATGAAGAAAGCATGAAACCCATGTGGTCCCTTGCTGTGCTGACAGCAAACATTGCATATGAATTCTGACATCCTTTATTGCCAAGTACTGACCAGTAACTGTCACACCACAACCAAGGTTGCTACTTTAGGTAAAAATTTTGTTCACATTGGAGTAAAAGATCCTGGAAATCATGCAAGCTTAAGAAATTATTTAGTCACAGAATAGTATGGTTCATGTTTGGGTGGTCAGACTCTCACCTGTCTCTCAGGCTTGATTTTTGTCCTTTAATTTAATTCTATGTTTTGAACATGGTCATTTTTTATGTGGCTCAAATATAAACCCACGTTAAAATACACTAAAGTCTCATCTCTACCGCATCCCTAATTATCTCCTCCCATTGCCCCTCATGAACATCTGTTTTAATTTGTTTCTAGTATATATTCTTACTGTTTCTTGTTCTGGTAGGAGGCAAGAATAATTATATGGTATTATGTAAATTTCTTTCTTACCCAAAAGGGAGTGCTCCTGAATATTCTGTCTGCCCCTAATTTTTTACTCAATGAAACAACCTGGAAAACACTCCACATATGCAAAGATCTTAATCTTCCATAATGTAGATAGACCAAAGTTGGAACTAATCAAATGATGAATATTTGGGCTGTTTCAAAAGTTCATTTCTGGACAACATTTCTGTGCTAAATAGCTCTGGGCATCTATTTTATATTCTTGCAAATGCATCATCAGCATTCCATCCTGCAAGAAATATTGCTTTATTACTGTCTAATTTTTCTATAATACCAAATGATAAGGCCCAATTAGCTGGAGTGTTGCAACATTTTTCTTTCTCCCAGCAGGTATATGAGTTCATGTATTCTGTAGATTCTCCAGTAGATAGAGGCCACATTTTGAATATTCTGTGCATTACCACAGTGTGCTTGTAATTTCTTCTTTTTATGAGGGAACCATTTTCTATTTGTGTTATTATTCTTTCCTTTTTACATATGATTGATACCATGTCATGGCCCTACCATTAATAAACCCATGGCTTGGTGAAGATCCAATGCTGAAACCAATAATTTCTTCCCATTATGATAATCATCAAGGACAAAATGCATTTTGGTAGTTTGTGTTTTCCAACAAATTTATCTATGTAATCTAAGTCCTCATACCTATGGGCTGAGAGTTGTAAACATTGATTATTTATTTTAATGTTCAGGTATTAATAGTGAAAACACCATTTATTTTTTAGTGAGAGGTTTATCTATTTATTTACCTTTAGACAGAACTGAGGACATGAGCCCTAGAAATAAGACTTCCTGGAATACCCCCCAAATTAAAAATAAATGCCTTTAAAAGTAACACATTGGCACAATTGTTCAGTATACAGTAATAAATATAAGATCATGTGATGGCAGTAGAAGAGAATGAGAAGCAAACATTCAAGAACATGTGGAATACCCATAGGAAACAAGGAATTGCAGTCTCAGATGTGGGAATTTATGGTTAAATTTTGCCAAGCAGGAGTTTCTGGTGCTGATGGTGGTATCATAGAGGACACTCAGCAGGCAGGTGGTACAAATGGAGAAGCCCCCAAAAAACCTGTGAAAGTAGATTATTAATTTACATTTGATGTCATCTCTAAAATTTTAAGACAAAAAACATCTATAGCTATAAACCCTATCATTATCAGCACCCCTAGGTGTACTAGGGTCAAGATACCAATGGTAAGGTTCGTGGACTAGATCTTGTGCTATAAAAGGAATTTGAAGTTGTAGAAGAAAATGATTGCATTAGCTGAGACCTCAAGATGAACTTCAGAGAAAAATGTTTCTTATACTAATAAAATAATATACTTTGTTGGTATTTTTCTTCTTTTTTTATATTCCATATAAATAGTATATATTTTAGAAGAAAATGAAGCAGTAGTTTTCATTTCAAATAGTATCATATTCATCAATTTTAGCCTATCCTATTACCAGGGATAGATGTGGATTCACCCAAAATGCCCTTTTCTCATTGCAGTAATCAAGTCTTTTTAACACTCTCCCGGTGCCATTCCCATATTATTACCAAATAATGTCTAGATTATGTAATGATATCTGTGCTCCCCCTGTACATTGGCTTTTTTATAGATTCAGAATTACCATATGTTATCAAAATAGTTTTTGATATAATTTTATCTTGATATAGTCTCAGAGGTTTTCTGGGGTAGTGTGTTACTTTGATGTCATCATTCCTTCTTGATTAAACACTAGAAATATATTGAAAAATCTACATTTTTTGGTGAACTGAAGTGGGAGGATTGCAAAAAAGTAAAGAACGCAACCTTCTCAAAATATGAATCTCAATGTAGAGGTATGCTCATAGGTGTATTGTTTCAGAGCTGTATTTTTGACTCTTTATTATCAGACCTAATGTCTTTTTTTTTATTTGAGTACCATTAATGATGAAAGCTTATAATGTGCATTACACAGAGACAGATATAATGTTGGCAAGCTTTAAAAACAATATTCAGGGTTTTGCTTCCAAACATAAAAATTATACTGAAGAAAATACATGGTATTATTAAGCTATCTCAAAATCACCTGACCACATATACAACATGATATTAAAAATATATCTTTCATATTAACAGACAATAATTTTCAATACTATATTATCTTCATCAACTTATCTGTTCATATCTATTTCCTGAAAACATTCTATGTATTACAGTTATCCTTTGGATTGTGTCTTACTCTTTCACTGTTTAGTCAATCTTCCTATTTATTGAGAGTGGTATTCACCAATCTCAACAGACCTAATGTCTTTAATATATCATCTAAGATGACTCTGAGAAGCATCGTCTCTAAGAATTTTTTTTAAATTTGTATTTATAATTTTCCATTGAGTTTAAGTTTTACCTTGATGCTAAATCTGATCATCTCATATGACATAGATGGAGTCATGTTACTTATATTCTAGAGATATTATGTATGAAAAAAGAACAACTATAAAATATGGATGTGTTTCTTTTTTGTTTGTTTGTTTGTTTGTTTGTTTAATTTTTTATTGGTTGTTCACAACATTACAAAACTCTTGACATATCATATTTCATACATTAGATTGAAGTGGGTTATGAACTCCCAATTTTACCCCAAATGCAGATTGCAGAATCACGTCGGTTACACATCCACAATTTTACATAATGCCCAATTAGTAATTGTATTCTGCTACCCTTCCTATCCCCTACTATCCCCCTCCCCTCCCCTCCCATCTTCTCTCTCTACCCCATCTACTGTAATTCATTACTCTCCTTGTTTATTTTCCCATTCTCATCACAACCTCTTATATGTAATTTTGTATAGCAATGAGTGTCTCCCTTCATTTCCATGCAATTTCCCTTTTCTCTCCCTTTCCCTCCCATCTCATGTCTCTGGATGTGTTTCTGACCAAAAAAAAAATCCTCAACAGAAATGTTGGTCATTACCTGTACATTCAGAAAAATGGGAAATGATATCCCATCTGATTCAAATGTATGATATGTCAAGATCATTGTACTGTCATGTGTAACTAATTTTAAAAAAGACATTTTTGTCATTATATTTTAATTATTCAGTTTCTCATATATGTGACTTGGGAGATTTCAATCTCTTGTTTTAATAATGGCTACATATGTTGCTTTTTCAAAATATTATTCATGATGTTAGAATATTCTAGCAATATGTATAGAAAGCTCTTTGGCAATATTTTAGGACTGTTTTTCAATCCCTATTGTAGAAATTCATCTTACATATATGTTATTATCATGACCAGAAAAACTAGCTTAAGTGACCAAAGTCCAGCTATTGAATATCAGTAGAAATATATTATTATTGTTTTCTCCTCAGTCATCTGAAATAAAGATTGTAATTAAAGCCACAGTTCAGAAAGACTCAAAGTCACTTCATTGTAAGGTTTCTAATTAAAGAACAAGAATTGGACCCAAGACTAAAAGATGAATTTCCATAAGAGTCCCAATATTTATCTCCTCGAAGTAAGTAATGTATTTCTCCAGTAAAGAAACCATGAATAAACTTGATACAAATATTTGATGTTAATCTGATGGAATATTTTTTATACAAGGCATGTTGTGTTTTAAGTCAAGTGTCTGAAATAGTAGGTATGTATTTTAAATTATTTCCAGACACATATTAAAAAATGCCAGTCATCAGGCCTAAGATTGTGGCTCAGTGGTAGAGTGCTTGTCTAGCACATGTGAGGAACTGTGTTCAATCCTCAACACCACATAAAAAAATATATAATAAAATAAAGTGTAAACAAGCTTTGAAAAAAATAAGTCACCGGAAAACCATGTAGATGAGGCTAAATCGTTCCATGACTCTTTAGATCTTACAGATTTAAAGATATGACCGTAAGAGAAACCAAAATAATGAAACATTCATAAACATAGGATACCATTTAAAAATCTGAGGTGATATAGATATTTGGTTAAAACATCAAAGAGTTGATTTCTGTTTCTTTTAATTTTTAACTGCAATCTACTATTTGTACTTGGATATGAGACCCATTATTATAACTCAACATGTGTGTATAGTGAGTAATTATCAGACCAGGGTAATTTTCATCTCATTAAAATTATAATTTTTTGTTTGAAACCTGCAAACTTCTGGCTATTTTGATTTAATTAAGTAGTTATTATAGAATTAAATCACCTTATTTTGTTACAAAACCTATGAGTTACTTTCTGCTCTTAATTGTTTTGGGCACTGCTTACACACAATCAGTCTTTTTCTCATTCTTAAAATAAATATGAAAAGCTTTTCTGTTCTCAGTTTCTTTGTGATTAACTTTTCAGCTTCAACACATAAGTGCCACATGTAGTATTTGTGGGAAATAAATGTCACTACTAGGTAAATAAAATATTATCCTGAATTAATAACTAGGGAAATTGGCACAATTCTCTGCATTCACTCTTTCAGTGTTTTGAGCTTGTCTACAATAATAAGTCAAGAAAAATAATAAAAAGAAATAAATCAAATGTTCATATGTGTTCCAGATTTTATGGATCACATTTGATCACTAGGAATAAGTTTTGTGACATTCGTGTTTATATAAATGGCATATGCTAATTCTTATAAATTTATTTATAAGTGAATATATTATATGTAAGTTTTTGTATTGTAAGTTTAAATAGATCCATATTATAATGGAATAAATAACTTTTAAAATTGTATTAGAGTTGGCACAGTGGGACAGGCCTGTCATCGCA
This sequence comes from Ictidomys tridecemlineatus, assembly GCF_052094955.1. Lineage (NCBI taxonomy): Eukaryota > Metazoa > Chordata > Mammalia > Rodentia > Sciuridae > Ictidomys > Ictidomys tridecemlineatus. The sequence continues at coordinate 101,732,497 of NC_135486.1, read as the reverse complement.
GTGGATGTGGAGGCTGAGGCAGGAGTATTGGGAGTTCAAAGCCAGCCTCGTTAACTTGATGAGGTCCTGAAAAACACTTTAACCCTGTATCAAAATAATAAAAAAAAAGGAAAGGGGAGCCAGACACAGTAGCACACACCTGTAATACCAGTGGCTCAAGAGGCTGAGGCAGAAAAATTATGAGTTCATAGTCAGCCTCAACAATGGTGATGAACTAAACAAATTAGTGAAACTCTGTCTCTAAATAAAATACAAAATGGGGATGGTGATTTTGTTTAGTGGTGGAGTATCCCAGAGTTCAATCCCAGTAGGGCCAAAACTTGTTCCCACCAGTAAATGTGCTAATTATGTTTTAGAGTAAATAAATAAAAGGTGCTGGCGATGAGGCTGGGCCTGGGTTCAGTGGTAGCAGAATTGCATAGCATGTGCGAGGCACTAGGTTTTTTTTCTCAGAACCAAATATAAATAAACAAAATAAAGATCTATCAACAAAGAAAAAGAATATTTTTTAAAAAGACTGGGGATATATCTCAGTGGGTAGCCACCAAAATGCACTCACCATCTACCCCTTCTTTACCTGGGTTGCCCAACCCAACACATATGAAAGAACAATGTCTCAGCATGGCCACATATGCAGCAGTTCTCTTTTAATAGCCCACCAGGACCCATTCAGATCTGTGTCTATTCTCAATTGATGCCCATCGTTCCAAGCAAATGTGAGCCAGCCTGCACTGGCTCTGCACAGAGTCATCTCAGCACAACTGATTGCTAAAGTCCAGGTGCAGGTACTCCTCACACATTCCACTGGGACCTTATATTTTTTTAAAATTGGTTGCAAAAATTTCAAAATGACATGTTTAGGGCTGAAGGTACAGCTCAGTAGTAAACAAGTGTTTTGCATGTGCCTGGCGCTTGGTTCCAATCCCGGCATCTAAAAATAAATAAATAAATAAAGCCAGGCAGGCCTGGTGGCACATGCCTATAATTCCAGTGGCTATGGAGGCTGAGGCAGGAGGCTCACAACTCCAAGGACAGCTTCAGCAACATAGTGAGGCCCTAAAAATCTTAGAGAGACATTGTCTTTAAACAACAAAAAGGGGATCCAACATGGCGGCCGGCGAGGAAGCAGCGATTTCAACGTCTCCACTTTAACGGGATAAGAAAGACCCATCGGAACAGCGGCAGCCTACCTACGGAGGAACTTCTAGCATAATTCCCTTAAGAGTAGAGCTGCCGTGAACTGGTAGGTTTATTGGAAGTGACAGTTTGTCCCAGAGAAGTGGATCTTGGAAGGCGACACGGGCACAGAGGTCTAGTCCCGCAGCTATCAGCCGCTCCGGCAAGCGGCCCCCCCGGGAGGCTTAGCTCTTGCATTGGGAGCAGCCGCCTCACCGCCCAGTCCCTAACCACGCGGCCACAGCTACCTGGCTAGACAGGTGTCCCCGCAGCGGGTGCAGAAGTCAAATCCTGCAACCAGCAGCTGCTTTTGCAAGCGGCAGACACCCGGAGTGACTTGGCCCACCCCGCCCGAACCAGAAGTTGGCCTCCGCCATCCAGGCTCCCCTGGGAGGCCTAGTGCTCGCTCTGGGAGCAGCTGCCTCACCCACCCGGTCCCTAACCACGCGGCCACAGCTACCCGGCTAGACAGGAGGCCCCGTGGGGGGTGCAGAAGTCAAGTCCTGCAGCCAGCATCCGCCTTTGCAAGCGGCGGACACCCGGAGTGACTTGGCCCGCCCCACCAGAACCGTCAGTCGGTCTCCGCCATGCGGGCTCCCCTGGGAGGCCTAGTGCTCGCTCTGGGAGCAGCCACCTCACCTGCCCGGTTCCTAACCACGCGGTCACAGCTACCTGGCTCTACAGGTGGCCCCCCCTGGCGGGCGCAGAGGTCCAATCCCGCAGCCACCAGCAGCTCCTGAAAGCAGCGGCAGCTCGGAGCGAAGTGGCAGCCCAAACCGGCAGACGCCCCCGCCATACTGGCTCTCCCAGGAGGCCCTGCTCTCGCTCGGCGAACAGCCAAACCACCCGCCCGGATCTTAACCACACAGACACAGCTGCCCCGCTCTTCAGGTGGCTCCCGGTGGCCCGACTCAGCTAGAAGGGTCCCCGCAAGGCCCAGCACATGGCCATGCCCTCCGGGCTCTGCTAATAGCCCCACCCACCTGGCGAACAACCGGGAAACTTCAAAATCTCTCCGTGGGCGTGACCGCAAGGACCAACGTACTCTCGACCCCCAACTCCACCTACTGCCAGAGTCAGGCAGACCTGAGACCCACCAGCGGAACAGGCCTAGAGGCCTGCCAGCATGGTAGACACGCCACTCCAATTGGAGTAGGGGCAGAGCAGAGCAGCCGCCCGCATCTGGATCAGGCCCAATGACCCGAGGGGGTGATAGTCATATCGCCACAATTGGAGGGGGGGGAAGAGCAGAGCCGCCACCTGCACCCGCAGGGTGGGCAGACCTGTGAGCAGGCCTAGCTGCCCGCCAGCACGGTAGTGAGATCACCCCAACTAGAGGAGGAGCACAGCCACTACCCGCCCTGCAAGGGAGATTTTTCAACTATACAAGAGCAACATAAATAATTAGGGGGAAAATTTCATAAACACAACAGTTTCACCAAGCAGAAAGAAATGTGAGCAGCATGAAAAGACAAGGAAAGAAGCAATGCAGGTCAACTCAACTTTAGAAGAGGTAATAGCTGCAACAGATGGAATGTCAGATAAAGAGTTCAGGATATATATGCTTCAGATGATCTGGAGTCTCAAGGAAGACATGAGACGGCAAAATCAGACAAAGAAAGATCACATTTGACAAACAAATCCAGGAAGTAAAAGATCAATTTCACAGGGAGATAGAGGTAATAAAAAACAAACAAATAGAAATCCTAGAAATGCAGGAAACAATAAACCAACTTAAAAACACAATTGAGAATACTACCAGCAGAGTAGATCACTTAGAAGAGAGAACATCAGACAATGAAGACAAAGTATTTTAACTGGAAAAGAACATAGACAGCTCAACAAGTCTGCTAAGAAACCATGAGCAGAACATCCAAGAATTATGGGACAATATCAAAAGACCAAATTTAAGAGTCATTGGGATACAGGAAGGCACAGAGCTCCATACCAAAGGAATAAACAGTCTATTCAGTGAAATAATACGAGAAAACTTCCCAGACTTGAAGAATGAGACAGAATCCCAAATCCTAGAAGCCTACAGGACGCCGAATGTGCAAAATCATAAGAGATCCACACCTAGACACATTATAATGAAGATGTCCAAAATACAGAATAAGGAGAGAATTTTAAAAGCTGCAAGAGAAAGAAAGCAGATTACATTTAGGGGCAAAACCAATCAGGATAACAGCTGATCTCTCAACACAGACTCTGAAAGCTAGAAGATCCTGAAATAACATATTTCAAACACTGAAAGAAAATGGGTTCCAACCAAGAATCGTGTATCCGGCGAAATTAAGCTTCAGGATAGAAGATGAAATTAAAACCTTCCAAGATAAACAAAAGTTAAAAGAATTCGTAGCTAGAAAACCATCTCTTCAAAAAATCCTTGGCAAAACATTACAGTAAGAGGAAATGGACAATAACATTGAAAACCAACAATGGGAGGTAGGACAGTAAAGGGGGGGAAAGTAGTCAAAGAGGATAACAAATCAGGTTTAGTAACATCAATAAACAAATATGGCTAGAAGAACAAACCATATCTCAATAATAACCCTAAATGTTAATGGCTTAAACTCACCAATTAAGAGACACAGGCTAGTACAATGGATCACAAAACAAGACCCAACAATATGCTGCCTACAGGAGACGCATCTGATAGGAAAAGATATTCATAGACTGAAGGTGAAAGGTTAGGAAAAATCATACCACTCATATGGACTGTGGAAACAAGCAGGAGTGTCCATACTCATATCTAATAAAATAGATTTCAAGCCAAAGTTAATCAAAAGGGATAAAGAAGGACACTTCATACTGCTCAAGGGAACCATACACCAACAAGACATAACAATCATAAATATATATACCCCAAATAATGGTGCAGCTGTGTTCATCAAGCAAACTCTTCTCAAGTTCAAGAGTCTAATAGATCACCATACAATAATCATGGGAGACTTCAACACACCTTTCTCACCACTGGACAGATCTTCCAAACAATAGTTAAATAAGGAAACTATAGAACTCAATAACACAATTAACAACCTAGACTTAATTGACATATATAGACTATACCACCCAACATCAAGTAGTTACACCTTTTTCTCAGCAGCACATGGAACCTTCTCAAAAATAGACCATATATTATGTCATAGAGCAACTCTTAGACAATATAAAGGGGTAGAGATAATACCATGCATCTTATCGGATCATAATGGAATAAAACTGAAAATCAATGATAAAAGAAGGAAGGAAAAATCAAGCATCACTTGGAGAATGAACAATAGGTTGCTGAATGAATAATGGGTTTTAGAAGACATCAAGGAGGAAATTAAAAACTTCCTAGAGTTAAATGAAAACACAGACACAACATATCGGAATCCATGGGACACATTGAAAGCAGTTCTAAGAGGAAAATTCATTGCTTGGAGTTCATTCCTCAAAAAAAGAAAAAACCAACAAATAAATAATCTCATACTTCATCTCAAAATCCTAGAAAAAGAAGAGCAAAACAACAGCAAAAGAAGTAGAAGGCAAGAAATAATTAAAATCAGAGCTGAAATTAATTAAATTGAAACAAAAGAAACAATTGAAAAAATTGACAAAACTAAAAGTTGGTTCTTTTAAAAAATAAATAAAATTGACAGACTCTTAGCCATGCTAACAAAGAGAAGAAGAGAGAGAACTCAAATTACTAACATATGGGATGAAAAAGGCAATATCACAACAGACACTTCAGAAATACAGAAGATAATCAGAAATTATTTTGAATCCTTATACTCCAATAAAATGGAAGATAGTGAAGGCATAGATAAATTCCTTAAGTCTTATGATCTGCCCAGATTGAGTCAGGAGGATATAGACAACCTAAAAAGACAAATAACAATAGAAGAAATAGAAGAAACCATCAAAAGATTACCAACTAAGAAAAGCCCAGGACCGGATGGGTATACAGCAGAGTTTTACAAAACCTTTAAAGAGGAACTAACACCAATACTTTTCAAGCTATTTCAGGAAATAGCAAAAGAGGGAGAACTTCCAAATTCATTCTACGAGGCCAACATCACCCTGATTCCGAAACCAGACAAAGACACTTCAAAGAAAGTAAACTACAGACCAATACCTCTAATGAACCTTGACGCAAAAATCCTCAATAAAATTCTGGCGAATCGGATTCAAATACATATCAAAAAAATTATACACCATGATCAAGTAGGATTCATCTCTGGGATTAAAGACTGGTTCAATATATAGAAATCAATAAATGTTATTCACCACATCAATAGACTTAAAAATAAGAACCATATGATCATCTCGATAGATGCAGAAAAAGCATTCGACAAAGTTCAGCATCCCTTTATGTTCAAAACTCTAGAAAAATTAGGGATAACCGGAACATACCTCAACATTGTAAAAGCAATCTATGATAAGCCACAGGCCAGCATCATTCTGAATGGAGAAAAATTGAAGGCATTCCCTCTAAGATCTGGTACAAGACAGGGATGCCCTCTCTCACCACTTCTGTTCAACATAGTCCTTGAAACACTGGCCAGAGCAATTAGATAGACGAAAGAAATTAAAGGCATGAAAATAGGAAAAGAAGAACTTAAATTATCACTATTTGCAGATGATATGATCCTATACCTAGCAGACCCAAAAGGGTCTACAAAGAAGCTATTAGAGCTAATAAATGAATTCAGCAAAGTGGCAGGATATAAGATCAACACGCATAAATCAAAGGCATTCCTGTATATCAGCGACAAATCCTCTGAAACGGAAATGAGGACAACTACTCCATTCACAATATCCCCCCAAAAAATAAAATACTTGGGAATCAACCTAACAAAAGAGGTGAAAGATTTATATAATGAAAATTACAGAACCCTAAAGAAAGATATAGAAGAAGACCTTAGAAGATGGAAAAATATACCCTGCTCATGGATAGGCAGAACTAACATCATCAAAATGGCGATATTACCAAAAGTTCTCTATAAGTTCAATGCAATGCCAATCAAAATCCCAACAGCATTTCTTGTAGAAATAAATAAAAGAATCATGAAATTCATATGGAATAATAAAAGACCCAGAATAGCAAAAACAATGCTAAGCAGGAAGTGCGAATCAGGCGGTATAGCGATACCAGACTTCAAACTATACTACAGAGCAATAGTAACAAAAACAACATGGTACTGGTAGCAAAACAGGCGGGTGGACCACTGGTACAGAATAGAGGACACAGTAACCAATCCACAAAACTACAACTATCTTATATTTGATAAAGGGGCTAAAAGCATGCAATGGAGGAAGGATAGCATCTTCAACAAATGGTGCTGGGAAAACTGGAAATCCATTTGCATCAAAATGAATCTGAATTCCTATCTCTCGCCATGCACAAAAGTTAACTCAAAATGGATCAAGAAGCTTGATATTAAATCAGAGACACGGCATCTGATAGAAGAGAAATTTGGCTATGATCTACATACTGTGGTATCGGGCCCCAAATTCCTCAATAGGACACCCATAGTGCAAGAGTTAACAACTAGAATCAACAAATGGGACTTACTCTAACTAAAAAGTTTTTTCTCAGCAAAAAAACAATAAGAGAGATAAACAGGGAGCCTACATCCTGGGAACTAATCTTTAATCCACACACTTCAGATAGAGCCCTAATAACCAGAATATACAAAGAACTCAAAAAATTAGACAATAAGATAACAAATAACCCAATCAATAAATGGGCCAAGGACCTGAACAGACAATTCTCAGAGGAGGACATACAATCAATCAATAAGTACATGAAAAAATGCTCACCATTGCTAGCAGTCAGAGAAATGCAAATAAAAACTACCCTAAGATACCATCTCACTCCAGTAAGATTGGCAGCCATTAGGAAGTCAAACAACAATAAGTGCTGGAGAGGATGCAGGAAAAAGGGCACTCTTGTTCATTGCTGGTGGGACTGCAAATTGGTGCAGCCAATTTGGAAAGCAGTATGGAGATTTCTTGGAAAGCTGGGAATGGAACCACCATTTGACCCAGCTATTCCCCTTCTCGGTCTATTCCCTAAAGACTTAAAAAGAGCATGCTACAGGGACACTGCTGCATCGATGTTCATAGCAGCACAATTCACGATAGCAAGATTGTGGAACCAACCTAGATGCCCTTCAATAGATGAATGGATAAAAAAAGTGGCATTTATACACAATGGAGTATTACTCTGCATTAAGAAACGACAAAATCATAGAATTTGGAGGGAAATGGACGGCATTAGAGCAGATTATGCTAAGTGAAGCTAGTCAATCGTTAAAAAACAAATACCAAATGACCCCTTTGATATAAGGGGAGTAAACAAGGACAGGGTAGGGACAAAGAGCCTGAGAAGAAGATTTACATTAAACAGGGATGAGAGGTGGGAGGGAAAGGGAGTGAGAAGGGAAATCGCATGGAAATGGAAGGCGATCCTCAGGGTTATACAAAATGATATATAAGAGGAAAGGAGAGATAAGACAAGATAATACAAATGGATGAAATGATTTACAGTAGAAGGGGTAGAGAGAGTAAAGGGGAGGGGAGGGGAGGGGAGGGAGGATAGTAGAGAATAGGACTGACAGCAGAATACATCAGACACTAGAAAGGCAATATGTCAATCAATGGAAGGGTAACTGATGTGATACTGCAATCTGTATACGGGGTAAAGTTGGGAGTTCATAACCCACTTGAATCAAACTGTGAAATATGATGTATTAAGAACTGTGCAATGTTTTGAATGACCAACAATAAAAAAAATAGAAAAAAAGGATAAAAAGGGTTGGGGATGGTTGCTAAGTGCTTAAGCAACCGTAGATTTAGTCCCCACAACCAAAAACAAAACCAAACCCAAACTAAAAGTAAAAAACAAATTGAATTTCCCCAAATCGTTTTCAGGTAGAAGTCTCTATTATTATGTGATGGCCAATGAGATATCAGTGGAAGTCACTGGGCCTCTAGCTCTTTGTTTTTTTTTTTCTTTCTTCCCTTTCCCCTGATAGGATGGCAGAATGAAAAACAGAAAGGGTCCTGGGGAACGATAGCATAGCTAGATAGCCATAGAAGCTCAGACTACTAACCCCTGGACTTTTTGATTTTTAAGTAAAAGGATTTTTTTTTTCAGAATTTGATGGGTATATTTTTCTAGTAGCAGAAAGACAGATGCATTAACTTTTCTCCTTGTTTTACTTTCTGTTCATTGTCCTCAGGTTCATGAACAATGTAGGACAAGAGAACCAGCCATCTGTCATTAATTCTATTTCAGGTCTTTGGGGATTGGATGGAAGTACTGAAAAACCAGCCTCTACCCCAGAGCAAAGCCTGTCTAAAAAAGGGACATGACCTTTGACCTTAGAAAGACCCATAAGCACTCTTAGGCACATTCCCACCCTGCTAAGTGGTTTATCTACAAATAACAGGAGATATCTGCTGTGCCTGGTGTCCCTGACTTAGTCAGGCTAGGTAGAGATCCATAGCAACCTCCTAGCAGCCACCAATTATCATGAGACAGGGAAATACCTGGGATGCCAGATGACCCTCCCAGTAGTTTATGGTGGTTGACACCATGTTGGGAAACCATGTAATTCAGCACGTACACTCCTCTTTGCTTAAACCATTCAGTTCAAATAAATCCCCCTCTTGTAGTAACCAATCACCCCTACCAAACTTGTTCCCGCCAGTGAATGTGCTAATCATGTTTTAGAGTTGTTATTTGATTTTGCCGCAGTGTGTGATGATTTGCTAAGAGATGCTATGATGTATGTGAAGTCCCTGCCTTCCCCAAAGGAAATTTAGTTCCCATCCCCCAAAGCCAATCAACACCAATTTAATAATGAGGACAGGGCTTTGAGAAAAGTCAACTCGAGCTGTCAAAGTTGTTAAATCCCCAGCAGACATTTCCATTTGCACTCAAGCCGACTAAGGAAGGAAAGAAAACATTGTTTTCTTAATTTTGCTTAACAAAGGGGAGCAAAGTTTACCACCCACTTTGGGGCTGCATTCCCAAGCAACTCGACTCCAGGAAGACCAGTTAGGCCCGGGGATTTTGTGATCACTACAGTCCGGGAGGGTTGTAACACTCGTGGGGGTTTGGGACCTGGTCCCTTCTACCTCCATGAGGGAGGGAAAGGGCCGGATGCCCCCAAGCCACCTTCCCCACTCGCTGGGCGGACGGGGGGGGGGGCAGTCCCCCACTGACTCATTTCCAACACCACCCGCCCCCACTGTGGTGGAAATGCACCCGGTGGCAGCCAGTTGCTGGCAGAGGAGGGGGAGAGGCGGTTCCCCACCGACCTTACGCCCAACCCTGCCCACCCGTCCCTTGCCCACCGGAGCACCTCCCCCCCTCCATGGAGGGGAGATGGTGAAGAGGCGGAGAGGACAGATGGGTGGAGGGGCTAGGAGGAACAAGGGCAGGACAGATCCGCCATACCACTGGGTTGAATCCTCCAGGTGGACTGCACATACCCCACCTTTGCAGGAGGAGATTCGTTGAGGTCCTACCAGGTTAAAATATATGGCTGTTGATCTGGATGGCCACGCAGCCCTGGCTGAAAAACAATATCTCTGACTTTTCAGATTAGAGGGAGGTGGAGGGACCCTCCTGGGGGCCATTCAACTCCGAGGGTGGGCCATTCTGAAGCACAGAGAGACAATAAAAACGTGACACAAACACGTACACACACACAGTAAACGTGTAACACAAGTTTAGAGGCAAAGATTAAAGACAGACAGTAAACTCAACCCAGACAGTAAACTCAACCTGAGAAAAAGAGTAGCAGGCAAAACCAGAGGGGTTGGCAGCTCCCGACGGGGGCTCTTCCATCCCCCCAGATGAGGGCACTTCTGTCCTTCCCTAAGTCCTCCAAGACGTCCCTTTGGAGAACGTGGTCTGTAGCTTCAGGACACGTCTGTCCACCACTGCCAGGGAGAACTCATGCTCTCTGCTGGCAGCCACGCTGCCAACCCAAACCAAACCAGAAAGCTCTGAGAGCTCACGCTCTTCACCAAGCCAAATACCAAAAAGCTCTAGGCAATCACAAAGAAAAAACAAGAAGGAGGAGGAGAAAAAGAAGAAGAAGAAAAAGAAGAAGAAGAAGAGGAGGAGGAGGAGGCACCTTACTTACCCCCTAAAGGAGTCGATTGGGGTCTCCTTGTCTGGTGATGGCGATGCACATTTCCCGGCCAACGCACCAAATGTAAGGGTCCGGCGAAGCGTCAGAGAAAGAGACCGCCAAGAGACCATTCATGCAATTGGCAGAAGGGGATTTATTGATTCAGCATGCTGAGGCTCTGTGCCCACTCAGGAAATGAGAGCAGCCCAGAGCCCCGGGCAGGGTTTGAGCAGTGCCTAAGTACAATTTTGGGGGAGGGCGGGGGCTTTGCATACATCACAGTCTCTTTTAACAAATCACCATACACCTCGGGAAAATCAAACAATAATTCTTAGACTTGATTAGTACATTCATTGGCGGGAACAGGCTGGGCAGGAATGATTGGTCAATTCTAAGCAGTGTACACATTCAAACTGATTGGTTTTGGGCCTTGAATGCCTACGTGCTGGGCTACACAGGGTCCTAAGTTATTAAACAACCAGAGAATCAGGAGGAATATTTACTGGGCAGTTCGGGTATTGTCCTAACAGCTACAGGAATTTAACCCAGGCTTTGCAGTTTAGAAGCAGGTTTACAATGCCTGGTCCTTTATATTTTAACTCAGGCTTTGCAGCTTAGAAACTTTACCCTTTCATAACCACTGAGCCTCATTCTCAGCTTTTTTAATTTTTTTTTAAAATTTTTGAGACACATTGTTAATTACAATATTGGGGTGTTCTTATATCAAATAAACACTTTTGTCACAAAATAAATCTGTCATATTAGCAACTATGTCTCTTTTACAGATTTTGTTTTTCTTAAATTCAAGTAAAACTGCTTTATTTTCATATTTAATCACTTTTTAAAATAATTTTTAACCATTGTTTTATTTTTTTTATTTTTTATACTAATGTATAAAGATTTTTATTAAGCATAGTAAGTTGCATTCAATAGCCCCCCGGTATGCCACACCAAAATCCATAGAAAGTCAATCAGTTCCAACAGCAGTTTATTTTTTGCAATCCATGAGTTAGGACAGAACTCCCTTCAACTTACTGTAAGATCTTACTGAAGCCAGATTTAAAAATAGGTAGTTAGTGTAGTTAGGTAAATGGGGTCTAATATTGAGTAAAATAAAAACTGAAGGCCTTGTTGAGAATGGAACCTGGGAAAGCAGAGCAGCACTTGGGGAAATTGTAATGTTAATGTTCCCAAGGCCCAGAGCCAATTCTAAAGAAATGTTAATGAAACAGCTCCCAGCAAACAGGGAGATGCTAATCAAAAGCAGGCCCCAGGCCCTTCCTGCCCAGATTACACCTCCAGCCCATCTGCCTCTACCCTTTTGGGCTTCTCCACCTACATTCTATCATTTCAAGATAACAGAACAAAGGAGGAATGGCGGGAAAATGGGGGAAAGCTGAAAAAAGACCTCAGCTGTAAAAGAGGGAAGACCTTTCCCCTTCCAGGGATTCCACCTCTTGGGTCCCCTTCTTCCTTTGGGAGAAATCTTTTCTGCTCAATAAAGCTTCTACTTTCCACTCTAACCTTGCCTTGGCATGCTTCTCTGGTGTTATACTTTAGTATTGAGGAAGCAAGTGTAAGGGTCTGGCGAAACGTCGGAGGGAGAGACCACCCAAGAGACTGACTCCATGCAATTGGCAAAAGTGAATATTTATTGGGGATCCATTCCAGCGCACTGGGACTCTGTGCTCACTCAAGGAGGGAGAGCAGCCCAGAGCCCAGAGCAAAGGTCAAGCAGAGCTTAAGTACACTTTTTTGGAGAGGGCGGTGGGCTTTGCATACATCAGAACAAATCATCATGAGGCGCGGGGAAATTGAACAACAACTCTGAGACGTGATTGGCACATTCAGGCGGGGGGTGATTGGTCATTCCTAAGCGGGTTACACATTCAAACTGATTGGTTCCAGCCCTGTGATGAACTGCACAGGGCCCTAGGCTAAATGGCCAGTAGGGCATTATTTTAATTATCTCAGGAATCTGGGTGTAACAGAGGAACTTAATACCTGATCTTTTACATTCACGCTTTCCAGCTTAGAAACTTTACCCTTTCATTCCCCACTCCTTTTTCTGACTACTTTTAATCTTAAAAGTAATGAATCATAATTGTTGGGGAGTCTCATTTTTTTTATCTCTGTCAGTGGAGCATATTGCCTTCTGATTACCACCAGTTGTCCTGTGTCCTGTGTCTCCTGGAATCATTTTTAGCATGGCCTCCATTTTAGATTTCACTCGGTTTTAGACCCTGATTTATCTAACTACACTGACTACCTAACTTTTAAATCTGGCTTCATTCCCCCCTCTAATTTGGGAACTCCTTACTGCTGTGAAGAAAGGGGATGAAGAGGATCTCTCTGGCTTCTTCAGGCTGAAAAGGGACGGTATGGGGCAAGCAGTTTGGAGTCCCCCTTAAAAATATCGGGTCTATCGAGTGGTCCATGCTAAAATTTCAATTGAGAAGTAATAGGCTGGAGGGCCATTCGAGTGATAGGTGGATTATAAGAGAAACAAGAATTCATTAGTACTGGAACCAGATTGATGCAGCAAGAAATGCCACAGCACAGAAATATGGCAATGAGTATAATGGCAAAGACAAAGATTAACAATGTTTTTTACCAGGAAATACCAAGAACCAGGAGCTAAAATACTGTCTCCATGACAAAGTCACTGAGGACATGGCTTCTATCTGAGCATGTAAATCTTTAAGGATATTTGTCACATTGTCAGAAATGTCAGGGATGTCAACATAACAACCAACATTTAGGGATACAGATGTCTTTTCCTTTAAAATATAGTCTAATAATTTAATGCCATCTGATCCTCCAAGATCCTTTTACTGACCTCTGTGTCTAATAGAGAAATCTTTAATTCTGCTACTCAGGGCTGGATAACCATACTAGAAAACATCAAGCCTACCTGCATTGGTTAGAAATAAAGGCCTTAGACTAAAACTACTCTAACAGTCCCTTTGACAGTTATCAGGCATTTCTAAGAATCTCTTTTGTAGCCTCCAGTCTACTTATTTATGGAAGCTACTACATTTAACTATTATTATCATTTAAGATGTCCAGGAATAGCTGTGTTTTGGCTCTTTAACTGTCTTTGCTAAGTGTGTAAGATGAAGCAAGTCAAACTGACTTCTGTTACTACCTAAGAACAGTCAGCTGAGTCTCCTGGGAGTCCTCAGGAACTTCACAGCAGCTTCTCAGTTCTGCTAGTGCCATTTGCGCTGGGATGGGTCCAGGTCTTGCTTGACCATATGGCTTCCCTCAGAAGCATCAGGGATGTCTCCCTTCTCTGATGACCCTCCTCTTTACAGAAAATGCACTGATTGGCTTTCTGTCCTCCACTGGTCTCATTAATCTCCCTGCTCGGGAAGTTATGTCGCCTAGAGTTGCAGAGCCCTTTGAGAAAGTTCCCTATTCCCTGATTCAGACTGACTAAGAGGGCAAAAGCCAAATTTTTTAATTTTAAAACTTAATCTTAAACATCTAGCAAATAAGTTAACAGCCTTATATTAAGGGTACTGAGATTTAGTACCTATCTCTCTATCCTGTAGGTGATAACTCCTTATCTTAAGTTAACCCAGGTTGTGAGTTCTTAAAGCAGTATCTCTTTAAAACATTAACAGGCAATCCTTAGTCCATCTAAAAGCAAATTACAAAACAAAACTAACTAGGATAAAAACATAGTTTATGTAATAGCTACCTTGAATTCTGACAGAGTTATACATTATAATCCCCTGTTTGAGATCCTGGCAATCGAGACAAAAACAAACTTTTGGACACAACTTTAAATGCACTGAAATCTGGCCTACTTCTTTCATAGTCACTTTCACATACAGTGAGATGGGACATAGAGCCTTCTCTCAAGGTGGGGCTCTTCATAAGTCTTAAAATACTATAGTTCTGAAGCTGATCTTTGCTTTTTAGACATCATTTTACAAAGCCTACATAAATTGTTGCTCAAGTTCACATGAATATTAGCTAACACAACATAATATTACATCTAAAACATGAATTAAAGAAAAGCTGAAAGGTTTTAACCTCTTGTAGGAAAGTAGCAAAGTACTTTTGTGTTTTACAATAAAACCTTTACCCAGATTAGGCTCTCATTAACTTATAAATACATTCAAATTGTGTCTCAGAAAGCAACATAGAACTTTATATATCTTACTGATAACAAGTCCAGTTATAGAACACAAATGATATAATTGAATCTCCAACATGTTTTTTTTTCTTTGAACCTAAAATTACCATACAACTTTAGAACACCAGTATGTAAAGCTTCTACCTTACAGACTTGTATACCTGGAAGATATGAACACATTAGTAACATCACAATTGCATTGATGATTTTATGCTAACCAAGTTTGGCTTTTAAAGAAATAACATAGCACAATTCTCTAAAACAACAGCACTTGTTTAATCAGCTGTTTAATTTCTTAAAGATTACCTGTTCAAAAACTTACACTTATAACCAACTTACACAGACTTTCTTTATCACTTACTTAAAGCCTCTTATTTACTTAAACTCTTATCCAGAAACACATTTTCCCTCTATTAAATCCATACCTAGAACCTTCCAGTTTCTCTTTTTCATCTGTTAACCTCCTTCTGTTCACATCTTGAAACAATACTTGTAAACTTTTGAATTTAAGCAGAGTTAACATTTTATTAGGGCCTTTTTGAACACCTAGAGAAACTTATAAGTTTAATTTTAAAGACATCTTTACTTTTATCTGTTTATCCAATCTAAATTGAACCATTTGAATCACGTGAATTAAAGATATTTGGATCCATTTTTAATTTTTCATGAGCACTCCTCATCCGTCAGTTGTCATATCACTGCAGGATATATGGACATACACACATACAGACATACCGACATACAACACATAACAAGAGTGTGCACACATAACAATAGTGAAGGCCTTGTAGCTTTTCGCAGATGAAATCTCCATTGCAATGTTTCAAAAAACTCTACTGATCAGAAAAACATTAACCTAGGTCTGTAGGATCAGAATCATGAGCTCAAATAAAAAAAAATACTGAATCTAAGAAAAAGCAAGAGTCCTAAAAGAAGATGACTGGCCAGTAGTTAGTAAATACCATACAATTTACTTCTTGGTTTGGTCTAGTTTGAGTTCAAGTAAAAAGACACTTTTACTCTTTTTTTTTTCCTTGGCCTTAAGCTCCAAGCTGCTTCTGTTTGCATATCAGCTTAAGCCCTGGCCAAGGTCTGGAAGGAGCAGGGAAAAAAACTGCTATTTTGAGCAGACACTTTAGGCCTAAGGCATTTTAACCTTAAGTTATATTTCCAGGTTTGGATGTTGAAAATTATGATACAAATTTAAGAAGCGATTCCCAAAATTTTATATCTTTTTACACTAGAAAAACTTGCTCACATAAAACTAGAAATAGGATCTCTACCATCAGAAGAAATTTCTTTAGGTCTTCTAAGCCACTTTCCTTGTTCTGAAGTTCCTAGAGTAGCATTAAGTTACATTAAATTTGCCTGAAAAATTTTAAAAAGAACCACACACTACCATGCATATCTGAAATTAAGCTTTGAAAATTCCCAAGACTGTTGCTAATTAATGTCATTTCAATAAGCCAGACCAACGTTTTAATTCAACACTTTTTTCCTAATCTTACACACAGAGAAACAGATACCAAATCATAATTTACTATCCTTGCCCAAATCAATGCACTGTATACCTAGTGAAATCTCCTTAGGCTACCCAGTTCAAAAATTGATAAAAAAATAAAACTGAATGATTGGGAGTTACTTGCCAACTTGGAAGTAGAGTTCTTTTAATTTTCTATCCTAAGTATCTAAGTTCTCTGGCATGAATTGTCAGAAACCACAAACTAAACAATTACCTAACCCTAACTTTTAACTGTAAGATTATACAATGCTTCAAACTCATTTAGATACCAGATGCTACAATTAAACGTCTTTTAGACACATATTTAGCCTAGATTATCCCCAAGAAACAATGTATAATAACCTTTAAAACAGACCAGATAAGAAAAAAAAAATCTCTCCGGGTTTTGAACTTCCATTTAATTATGAGTCCTATCAGTGGCACCTTAGATTTCCCATGAGTGGACAAGAAGTCCTCACATAGGGGCTGCCAATGTCTCAACTTGGCACAGAATCACGAGCCACCACACACCTTGTAGATTCAAACAGCAATCCTTTATTCCCGAACTGACACTGGCCTCTACACAAACAGGTTCTGGGGAAATCCATGTTCTGCCACCAATTCACCTACTCCACGAGGCTTTTTCCCAATCCCATTTTAATCTCACAAGAGCTCAACGGGAACAAGCAGCAGGAGCACCCTAATCCCAGCAGAAATAATCTTTAACCTTCAACTTCCTAAAACCCCTATCGTAAACCGGGAACGCCCTAAACCCAAATTATCTTAAACCCGGATACTTCCTAAAACCTGCACGATACACCCTAATCCTGGATCCACCCTGGTAATTGAGCAGGGTCACCTTTCGCAAACACACATGCAAGGTCACAGCAAATTCTCAGTGTGACTGACTTACTGCATTTAGGTGGAGTAGTAATCCTTACAGTACAGAGAAAAAAATGAGGAAATTTCCCCAAAGGGAAAAAGGCTCTGGCAGCTGCTGGGAATTCCTCAGTTTTCCCCTTCACTTGCAAGATTAGCTCTCCTCTAGTTTGGTTTGACCTTAGGCACTAGGCATATTTTTTTCCTAACTTTTTAGTAGCCTGTTCCCAAAATGCTCATCCTCTGCTTGCAGTTGTTTTGAGTGCTAGGCTTCCCCCAAGAAAACAGAGTGGGGACTCTTTAAAAGTCCCCTTGAGAGTGTTAAAATTTGTGACTGAAAATTTGGTTCCCATCTCTAAAGCCAATTAACACCAATTTAATAATGAGGACAGGGCTTTGAGAAAAGTCAAAGCGAGATGTCAAAGTTGTTAAATCCCCAGCAGGCATCTCTATTTGCACTCAAGCCAATTACAGGAGGGAAAGAAAACATTGCTTCCCTAGTCTTAGTATTTAGCCTTAGACAGAATTTATCACCTGCCTTGGGCTGCAATTCCAAGCAGCCCGACTCCAGGAAGACCCGTTCGTTTCCTTGGCCCCGTGATCACTGCGGCCAGGGAGGTCTGTAACACTGGGGGATTTGGGGACCTGGTTCCTTCTACCCCCACGAGAGAGGGAGAGGGCCAGGTGCCCCTGAGCCGCTTTTTTTTTTGCTCGCCAGGCGGACAGGGGGCGGGGCAGTCTCTTGCTGACTCCGTCTCCGACCCCTCCCGCCCCGCTGTGGTGGCAGCAGGTTTCGGGCAGAGGAGCGGGAGGAGGGGCGGTCCCCCGCCGACCTCACCCCTGATTCCTTCCGGTCCACCTATCCCCCGCCCCCACCAGAACACCCCCCCTCCCGGGAGGGGAGACGGCCAGGGGGCGGAGAGGACAGGCGGGTGGAGGGGGCCGAAACAAGGACAGATCAGATTCGCCACACCACCCGGTGGAATCCTCCCAGCGGAAAAGATTCGAAGAGGTCCTGAAAAGTTAGAAGCCATGATCTGGATGGCCATGCGGCCCCGGATGAAAGACAATATTTCTGACTTTGCAGATTAGAGAGAGAGATGAAGGGACTCTCCTGGGGGCCATTCAACTCTGAGGGTGGGCCACTCTGAAGCGCAGAGAGAGAACACAAACATGATGCAAACACGGACACACACACAGTAAACGTTTAACACAAATTTAGAAGCAGAAATTAAAGACAGACAGTTGACTTAACCAGAGGAAAAAAGCCAGACGGGTTGGCAGCAAAACACACTGACGAGGGTTCGCCCCTCTACCTGATGGGGGACACCTCCGTCACCCAGAGTCCCCCAAAGCGTCCCTCGGGGGGTGGTCTGTGGCTCCTTAGATACGTCTGCCTGCCACCGCCAGGGGGCGCTTACGCTCTCCACTGACAGCCACACACACACACTGCCAACCCCACCCGAGGCTCTGAGGGCTTAGGCCTTCTGGGGACTTAGCCCGCCATTGAGCCAGAAACGGAACCCGAAAGCTCTCTGGGAGCTCATGCCCGCCATTGAGTCAGACATCGAACCCAATCGATCACAAAAGAAAAACAAGAAGGAGAAAGTGGAGAGAGAGAGAGAGAGAGAAAGAGAAAGGCGCCTTACTTACCCCCTGAAGCAGTCCATTATTGGGGTCTCCCTGTCCAGCGATGCGCTGTTCCCTGCCAATGCACCAAATGTAAGGGTCTGGCGAAACATCGGAGGGAGAGACCACCCAAGAGACTGACTCCATGCAATTGGCAAAAGGGGATTTTTATTGAGGATCCATTCCAGCGCACTGGGACTCTGTGCTCACTCAAGGAGGGAGAGCAGCCCAGAGCCCAGAGCAAAAGTCAAGCAAAGCTTAAGTACACTTTTTGGAGAGGGTGGTGAGCTTTGCATACATCAGAACAAATCATCATCATGAGGCGCGGGGAAATTGAACAACAACTCTGAGACGTGGTTGGCAAATTCATTGGCGGGAACAGCTCGGGCAGGGGTGATTGGTCATTCCTAAGCGGGGGGGGGGCGGGGGGGACACATTCAAACTGATTGGTTCAGGCCCTGTGACAAACCGCACAGGGCCCTAGGCTAAATTGCTAGTAGGGTGTTGTCTTAACTATCTCAGGAATCTGGGTGTAACAGAGGAACTCAATAATACCTAATCTTTTATATTCAAGCTTTCCAGCTTAGAAACTTTACCCTTTCACAAGGACTCATCATGGGTAAACAGCGTACACTACTTAGCTCTTGCGGGCAGGGGTTGGGGATTTACACCTTATTTCTGATCACTAATGTGATGAAGAGCATCAGAAGTATATGAAAATGATAAGAAGTGATTCTGATTTCAAAGTACATTGTTTGGAAACATTAACAAAAACAACAAAATGATAGAAGTATACCTGCTTCTACTAAATTCTTGATGGAAAAGTTTTCAAGAACAAGCAATTTGTTTCCTGCTACAGAGGGGGAATGTAATTTTTTTTTTTTAGGTCGAAGGTTTTTTTTTTTTTTTTCTCTTTACAGAATTTCATAGCTTGCTAATACGAAGGCATAAAACAGCAACAGAGAACAATAATGCATACAGCAGTGAATACACCAGGGTAATGTTAATATTAGAAAATGGCTAGATAATTTGGGGGGGATTTTAGAGTAAATGCAACAGAGGTCAATAATCACAAAATTTTAATGTTAGAGCAAGTTCAGTCAATGACTAAATAGATTTAACATCTTTTAGAGGTCCATTACTGATTATTAGCATTTTTGTTTTGCAAATGAGCACATACTGGTAAGAATCAAGAAAGGACAATAACATGAATAATATTAACTACACACTTTAAAAATTATGAACCATGTAGAAGTTTGGCTCAAGTATTATACTAATGGACTATGTCTGATTCAAAACCAAATAGTCCATTGATCACAGATGCATGGTATTAATCACGAAGTTTCAGAATACATTATGTTGATTTTGAAAGGTCATTTACATCTCAATGATTTCATATTTATCTCCATTTAATTTTCTTGTAAAGTATGTATGATGTACTGTGTATTTAAAATCAGCAGAATGGCAATATTACTCTATAATTTTTTAGTTTTGATAGTTGCACTTTTTATTAACACAAAAGAACCACATCAACAATGATAAAATTTAAGTAAGAAAGAAAAACTCTGGTTGTGTCTTATTTCTTTCATAATCATAAAAATCAAAGCCTTAAACAAAGCTTCATTTTGAAACAGTAATGCAAAATCAAATATAGTGGCATACATATGGTGCCAAATGCTAAAATTGATACTTTAAGCTATATATAAAAACTGCCAACATTTTTTTTTCTTTATAGCTCAAGAAATACAACTATAGGCTTTTGTCATAACCAGTTTAAACTTTGTGTGTTCTTCATTTTAAATGCTTAAATGCGGGAGTCAAATGACCTTCATTTTCTTTCTCTCTTTTTTGTTTTATTGTAGCACTTTGACTACAACCCATTAAGACTAAAAATATATTGTTTAAATCTCTGATACCAAAGAGGGATCTGAATTTCCAAAGTCTTCATTTTTCTTTTATGGAAAGGAAAAAAATGTACATAACTATAGGCTCTTTTTCTCTCCAGATATTCCTAAATCCTTACCCTTCCAGCATCCTTTGCCCTCTATAAAAAATAAGTTTACTCTTCTTTATTTAAGACATCTGCCTCCAGAGCAGCCTTGCTATGGCAGGTGCTATCTGTACTTAGTGCATTTCAATGAGGATTTGTATTGCACAGTTTAGAGTCAATGTTCAAGGCACTTTCAGAGTGGCTGGGGACTCTGATGTCTCCCACACTTTCATTCATCTGGGGCACTAGCTTCTTTTTGGCCATCACTCAATTTTCAGCCAGGGACCTGTGTGAAGACACGGCAGAGGACTTTAATTCTCTGGATTTTGACTTTAGCTCTTTGGACAATTCTTCCACTGAAGCAGCAAAAGGAAGTGTGCCCTGAATTGCTTCCTGGCTTTTATAACCTCCGCCATAGTGCCTTCCACCTCTACAAAACCTCCATTTCCCTAGGGTGAAAATAACTCCTCTTGGATGCCTGTCGCAACCCTTCGCCGGCAAAGGAAACACGACACAGGATTCTTCTTTCAGCAGTTTACTCAGGACCTTTGAATCATGATGAGAAAACAGAAACAAGAGAAGAAAGCGCGCGTGCCAGCAGTCGATCTGCCCTAGCTTAAGTACCCAGCCTTGCCAATGAACCAGCACTACGTGGAAGAGTCTAATAGGTACAGCGCAGCGGAAGCAGGCCAGAGCCCAGCCCCACAGCCTTACAAGGAGTTGTTTACTTCTAACAACTCTAACCGCTGAGTCATCAGTAGCAGGAAGCCAGCGCCATTTTCAGGGTGCGGTCGCCGGCTCCCAACAGTTCCCCCTTTCTGTTTTACAAGCAACAGGTAAAAGTAGAGGTCCTATCCCACTGTGCAGAAGTGGCTGCATAGTATGGCTCAGCCCTAAGGAGGCACCTTCCCCACATCTGACTCCATATCCGCCGACGCCTTTTTTTGTGGGGCGGGGCGTGGACGCGTCAAACCCGCATGCAATAGGACATGCTTTTCTTGGGACTCAAACCTAGAGCTCCCAAGTGCAGTGCCTTGCCTCTCACCCTGTGCTGTGTCGATCACTTGAGCATGGTGAGCCATGCTTGAGGGAACTGTCCTGCCTCCAAAGCGGCAAAGGCTTGTATGAGCATAAGACTCTGCACCCGCTGCCATTTGCGCATACGAACCAGACACCACAGGCACAATCCAATGGCAAGTACTAGGACCACAGCCAGTGAACCCATGCCTGCTCATTGCTTCAAGAAACTAAAAGACTTAAACAACCGTGATATTACATCTTTCACGGGAGCAGCATGGACTCACATATTATTTACTCTAACAACTTCTTGTAATCCATCCATGGGCAATAAATACCCATGAATGAGTACTTGACTCAAAATGTCCACCTGGTCTTATAGTAGATCTACCCGCTGGTTGAGAAGCACAATGCCACGATGTAGATGTTAATTCATCATAGTCTAAATCTCCATGGTTGTTGCAGCAGTACCCGCAATCTTGTTCACAGCATCAGCAGTAAGCACAGCAGTGGCGAGAGCCACGGCAGCAGTGGCCGCCACAACAGCAGAAGCTGCAACGGCTGCCACAATGGCAGCAGTTATATCAAAGTCTCTTTTGTTTCTTTGCAATAATACAGACAAATTATCATCATCAATAACATTCTTGGAGGTGGTTGTTAAAGAAAAGGTAAAGGTTTTGTTAGAATTAATAAACTGAAGGGGTCAATGAGCCCTGACATCCAGTCCAAGCTGGTGAACTGGTTTTTATAGTTTTACTACGGGGCAACAATGCCGTTGTTGAGGAATAGAAGTATTGGCTCTCAATACCTTAGCAGGAAAAACACCATTGATTACAGTAGCATTACCATTTGAGACCCGAGAACCATCACTATCAAACCAGCCCAAAGATTGATTAACATAATACTAGGTACGGAATCAGAGTAATTAACATGTACAAAGAAATACAATGTGTCAAATAATGAAACAGTAGAAAAGTTATCAATAGCTGCTACAGTATCCATAGGCAAGATTGGTCAATCCATGGTAGCAGAGCCATTAGTAGTGTGAAGAAAGATGGAAGTACACCAGCCTGAGATGTAACTGGCAATGGATATGGCCACGTCTTTACCACCACCCAGAGGAGTCGTTCTGCAGTCCAGACGACCTCATGTCCGATTACCATCAGGAGAAGCATCAAGCACCTAATCTTGTTCATCTTCATTCTTCCTTCCTGACGGAGCTTGAGGAACTTTCCGCACGAGGCGCTCTGGCACCCACAACGGTTCCGTTCGGTCCTGTGGGAAAACACAGACAGTACCTCATGCCCATGCCAGCACGGGATCAGGCACATACCATTGTCCAGAAAGTACATCTTTCCACTTAACGTGCCCAAAGTTCGGGGCAGAGGGCGAACAATGCCTAGTCGCAGCAGAGCACCCTTAGATGTCCAGATTCAAAAAATTAATAGTGAATAGAGCCAGGGAGAGGCGCTCTTTCGGGGTGTGGCCTAAGCCAATTCCCCCTTTTTGTTTTATTAACATTTCTTTTAGAGTCTTATGAGTGCGCTCCACAATACCCTGACCTTGTGGATTGTAGGGTAAACCATGGACAAACTGGATACCCATCTGGTTTCAAAAGGAAGAAAATTGTCGCCCAGTATACGCTGGACCATTGCCCGTCTTAATGGTCTGTGGTAATCCCCAGGCTGCCCAGGATTCCAAGCAATGCGTGATAACATTTCCATCCTTTTCACCAGACAAAGCAGAAGCATGGATAATGCCAGAACAAGTATCTACAGACACATGGACATATTTAAATTTGCCAAAGTCGGGAACATGAGTGACATCAATTTGCCATATAGTTAAAGGCCGCAAACCAGGAGGATCCATGCCCACAGAAGAAGGACGATGCAAAATGATACAATTAGGACAATCCAATCAGGAGGATATCTCATCTGTTGATTGGCAAACCTGCCCTGCCCTAAAAGCATATCTTTATCCCAGGCAGGGCGTCCTGCCGCATGATTTTGGGCGGCCTGCTCTACCGCGCCCTCAAGCATAAATGCTCTCCAGTCCAAATATTTGCCTGGGGAAACACAAGCGCGCACCAGACTAGCCCAATCTGAGGGAGTCATGTAAAATCTGGTAATCCCCTCCACCTGAGTAAGAGTGAAAGCAGCATCTATACCATAAGTGTGAACGGATTCTGCCAAGGTTTTAATTATTTTAAAATCTAAACGCTCATGGTATCTTCCCCTATCAGCGTCCTGAAAAACCGGGTATGCTAGTCCCATGTCTGTATTAACTGTTCTCCAAACCTGTGTATGAAAAGTTTTCCCGGAGCTTTGGACTCCCCCCACATATGAGGGCGATGCAACAGGCACTGCATCTTCTTCTAAATTCTCAACCTCTTCCTTAGAATTAGATTTATCAAAATTAGATTTATCCCCCTTCTCACGATAGGCTTTCATGCTTTGTGTCTCCCTTTTTTTCCTTTTCATTTTTATCTTACATAATTACTGTAACAATATATCAAGATCCTCAGACCTCTCCGAGCCACTTGTGTCCTCAGGTGTTTTTAATTTGGTCAAATCTGGATAGAGCCTTCTCCTATTTTTATTTTTAGGCTTTTTTACCTTTTCACTACTCTTACTCCTAATACTTTCTGTCACTTCGCTATATGACCCCTCAGATTTTTCCTCATGTAGTTCCTCATGTTCAAGAACGGCCTGACCCTCACCCACAGCTTCCTGACATTTACTGTCTGCTATACATTCTCTAACCAATTTCCAAAGTGGTATAATGCCACCCTCTAAAGTACCTTGCTCATTAGCGAAATCCAGATCTCTCCCTAATCTGTCCGAGCTGGGAATCGTAAGACTCCCTGAAAAAACAAACCAAGGAGCCGCTATATAAGCTTCTCTTAAAAACATCCGCAAAGTACTCTGCTCCACCCCAAGTCTTTTTGAACGCAACAGCCCATCCAGGGCCAAAAAATTGGGCTTGAAGAAGTAACACCCATAATGTTTTCAGAACTATGAAGAAAGTGAAAGTACAAAAACCCCGCTCTCTCTTTATCTACAGAGGAGCGTCCTATTCTATTATTTTTCCCCCGTTCTCTCTTTATCTACAGAGGAGCATCCTATTTTATTATTCTTTCCCCGCTCTCTCTTTATTTACAGAGGAGCGTCCCACTATTTGCTTGCGGATTCCCACTTTACCTGGGAACTTACTGGTGCACCACCCTGACTGCTAAAAGTTCTGGATCCTGGGTTCGAGGAATATTCTTCCCTGTACGAGCCGCCAACTGTCGCGACCCTTCGCCGGCAAAGGAAACACGACACAGGATTCTTCTTTCAGCAGTTTAGTCAGGACCTTTGAATCATGATGAGAAAACAGGAATAAGAGAAGAAAGCACACGTGCCAGCGGTCGATCTGCCCTAGCTTAAGTACCCAGCCTTGCCAATGAACCAGCACTACGTGGAAGAGTCTAATAGGTACAGCACAGCGGAAGCAGGCAGAGCCCAGCCCCACAGCCTTACAAGGAGTTGTTTACTTCTAACAACTCTAACCACTGAGTCATCAGAAGCAGGAAGCCAGCGCCATTTTCAGGGTGCGGTCACTGGCTCCCAACCGATGCCCTCTTGCTGGTCCTCCCACAGAGACCACTTGCAATGGGAAGGGCCTTCAGCTTCCATGGCCTTGCCTGCTTCCTGCTGGTGGCCAAACACAGTGCCAGGGATTTCTACTTTCTCTTCCTGAGAAGGTATAGTTTGAACTCTGCCCTGGGACTTGCTAGTCCTGCTGCTGTCACTGCCTGATAAGGCTCCACAGTGTTCCAATGCTACTGCCACCCAGAAGGCATGGTAAGGGTCTCTTGCAACTCTTTCCCCATAGGGGCCACCAAAGCCACAGACTCCTGCCAAGCCTCTGCTCCTGCCCTGAGACGAGGTTTGAGGAGATTGCCCTTGTAAGCTGCCCAATCTCTCATATCACTGGGGAGAATTCTGGTGGAAGTCTGCTTTTTTTCTAAAAGCAAGTCTCTCAGTTTTCTTTCTGCTTTCTGCCAAACTAAACAGGACTCTGTAAGCAGGAAAGCCAGAAGCAGGTCTTTGTTGGCTTCATCTTCAATGGAAACAGCAATTTTGATTTCACCCTTCATCAGGATGTAGAAGATATAGGGGTACATCAGCCACTTCTTGTGCCTGTTCTCGGCCACTCTTAGCACCTCAGGTGTGATGTGGGACAGGGGAGGTGTGGTGATTTCCATGTGGTTCCTGGTGGGCATTGACAGGAGGCAGGGGTTTGGCTGGACTGTGCCCAACTGGCTCCCTTTGCCTTCTACTAGCTGGCTTTCTGAAGAGGCAGTGGCAGAACCTTCTACCTTTGCACAACTTTCATCGTTGTCTGATGATGATGATGTAGAAGAGCCAGGGAAGCAGGCAGAATCCACGTGATTCGGGCTGCCACTATGGGCTGGGTTGATGGGTGAGGACCGTCGTGTGCTTCCCCTCATGAGGAATGTTGCTGTAGTTGTTCTGCTCTGTCAGGTTCTTCCTGTTTGTGTCCAGAGTGAGGGCCGGCTATGTGAGGCTGTATGTGTATAGACTCTGGCCCTGAGCCCTCCAGGGCTGGGCTATTTCTTTATTTTTATGTGGTATTGATGATATAACCCAACACCTTTCATGTGCTAGGCAAGCATTTTCCCACTGAGCCACAAACCAGCCTACATTTAATCTTATTTTTTTTTACTGTTTGTTGTTCAAAACATTACATAGTTCTTGATATATCATATTTCACACTTTGATTCAAGTGGGTTATGAACTCCCATTTTTACCCCATATACAGATTGCAGAATCACATCAGTTACACTTGCATTGATTTACATATTGCCATACTAGTGTCTGTTGTATTCTGCTGCCTTTCCTATCCTCTACTATCCCCCCTCCCCTCCCCTCCCCTCTTCTCTCTCTACCCCCTCTACTGTAATTCATTTCTCCCCCTTGTATTATTTTTTCCTTTCCCCTCACTTTCTCTTGTATGTAATTTTGTATAACCCTGAGAGTCTCCTTCCATTTCAATGTTATTACCCTTCTCTCTCCCTTTCCCTCCCACCTCTCATCCCTGTTTAATGTTAATCTTCTTCTCATGCTCTTCATCCCTACTCTGTTCTTAGTTACTCTTCTTATATCAAAGAAGACATTTGGCATTTGTTTTTTAGGAATTGGCTAGCTTCACTTAGCATAATCTGCTCTAATGCCATCCATTTTTCCCTCCAAATTCTATGATTTTGTCATTTTTTAATGCAGATTAATACTCCATTGTGTATAAATGCCACATTTTTTTATCCATTTGTCTATTGAAGGGCATCTAGGTTGGTTCCACAGTTTTGCTATTGTGAATTTTGCTGCTATGAACATCAATGTAGCAGTGTCCCTGTAGCATGCTCTTTTTAGGTCATTAGGGAATAGACCAAGAAGGGGAATAGCTGGGTCAAATGGTGGTTACATTCCCAGCTTTCCAAGAAATCTCCATACTGCTTTCCAAATTGTCTGCACCAATTTGCAGTCCCACCAACAATGTACAAGTGTACCCTTTTCCCCACATCCTCACCAGCACTTGTTGTTGTTTGACTTCATAATGGCTGCCAATCTTACTGAAGTGAGATGGTACCAGACATCAAACTATACTACAGAGCAATAGTAATAATCTTATTTTAATAAAAGTGTTTCCATTATTTCTACCAATCCTCCCTTTTTTATTTACCCTCCAATCTATGTAACAAGAAAGGCCTGGAAAATGATACTGCCTTATATTAATTCTGTTGTTTGGGGCACTGGATTTTGGAAGATTCGCACCCCTTGCCAAGTTTTTCAGTATTTTTCTGTATACTTTCACTTCTTTATAAGAGCCTGTAACATTTTCATAAAAAAATGCAATCAGTTTCCCAACATATAGCACTATTTTTGAAAGGTTTGGGAAATGAAATGATGAGAAAAGCCCCTGGCATAGTGTGGCTGTGTGAGGTCACACATTGTATTCTTACCTAGAATGTCCTTTTCTTTGCTCTTTACAAATTTCTGCTCATCCTTCAATGCCTAGTTGAATGAGAAGAATTCATATTCCCAGCCAGTCCCTATGCCCAGCCAATTGCACCACTTCTCTGAAGGCTTAGAATCTGAACAGTGACAAAGTGACAGCAGAAAGGCTTACAGTGTGCTCATATAGCATCAGGGTCCAGGAAGGACTATAAAGGGGTTTTGTGCACTGGGATCATCTGGCAAACCCAGCTCCTGGTTATATTGAACTTTGCCATCAGGTTATCTTGACCTCCTCAGTGTCATCTAGTGCATTTTTTAAAGTACCCAGTTCAGTTTGTGCAGTTTGAAACCCAAGTTCCCAACAGCTGCCCTGTCTCCAGAGCACTGAGTCAGGCTGTCAGAATTAACCATAGTTATAGAGAAGTCATAATAAAGAGGCTTTTTTCTGAGACTGAACCTTGAGAAAGATGACCATGATCAGACACCTATGCTCCCTCATTCTGAGATGCCCAAGGCTGGCTGGAGAAGAGATCACAGATGACTCTTGTTTGCCAAGTAGCAGTGCCCATCCTGTGCTGAAAGGATAAGAGAAGTTGCTGAAGGCCACAGAGCTAAAGAAAAGCAAAAGGCCATGCCCTTTTCAAACATGCTGTTTTAACCCTTTTTCGGCTCTTTCACATATAGGGAAGGAACCTTGCTAGTTGCTTGCCAGTGCCTCTTCTGCATTCATAATACACAGACAGTGCTGAAAACATTTTCACCTTTATGCAAATGAAGTATTATCATCAGCTAAATTTTGTAAATGGAGATTCTCTGACTTGGGTTAGCAGAGTGGTTCAAGGTGAACCATTGGAGATGTGGGGTCCAAACTTGACCAGAGCCCAAAGGTAATTGTCTCTTAAACTCAGTGGTGTTACAACCATGGGCATCTCTGCAAGACACCTTTTATTATTTCAGATGGAGTTTTCAAGGAGCAGTTGAGAGGCCAGGCGACACAGGGTGGGTGGTGTAGGAGTGAACTTGTTGGAAAAGCATAGCTAACAAAGCTAACAAAGAAGAGCAGAATCATTTGGTATGCTAGTAGAAATTGGTGAAATTGGGCCAAGCAAGACTTCTAAATTTTCCAGTGCTAGAGGAAAAAACCTGCAATCCCAGATTGTTGAATAAGTCAGTGGAGTATGAGCCACATGGACAAAATGCAGAGGATCAAGTGGGTGAAGTGGACGTGGCTCTGCAGAACAGTGCAGGTAAGAGGCCAAATAATGAATGCAGTCCATGAAAGAAAGTGGAGAGGACCAAGTGGGGCTTAAGTATTGGGCAGAGCTGGTGAGGCAGAGTTAGGCTGAGTGAGGGGAGCCCAACCCATAAGAACAGTGGGTGGGGAGGAGATAGGGGAAGCACGTGGGAGGCAGCACCCCACTCAGGACCCCTTACGTGAGCACAGCCTAGGAATCAGGAGACGCTGTGGTGCAGGAGCAGAGGGCATGGTGAGTGCATCCACAGGAGGCAAAGGGAGTCAGGAGAGGAATCTAGAAATTCTGTGCAGAGTCACTGTGAACCCAGTGAGGAAGCAGGGTCTTCAGGCTCTAGATACAAATGTGACCTCAGCTGCTCCATTAGGGGACTCAGTTTCTCCACTTACTCACTGAGGCGATGGAGGGAGGCTGAAGATGCCACAGTACAGTCTTTCTTGGTTCCTCTCTCTCATGGGATGCTGTGACTTTTCATATTTTCAAGTTGGTTGGGTTCTATGGGGTTTCTGGAAGGGGTCCTGGGGATATTACCTGAGACACTTTGTTTTGGGAGAACAACAATTTTTCTGGCATGTTCACAGAGACTTCTCTTGGTACCTGCTGTGTAAATACTGAGACCTGGAAGTCCAGAGAGGGTAAGCCTGTGATGCAGCCATCACTTGCTGGAGCCTGATCTGGATCACACAGTCCACTTCACTTACTCACCCACAGGCAGGGGTTACCTAGCACCTGGGCAATGAAAAAAGATGGGGGGAAGGACCTTGACTCCTTCCAGGGGAGACTTCGGGAAACTCCCTACATCTGAAAAGTAGGACACCAAGTGACTCCTGCCTCTCAGGCTGGTGTAAGGCCAAGCCCAACTTCGTGATTCTCTAAAAGGTAGTTTGGCATGGATGGAGCAGTGGATCTTTTTTTGATAGTGTTATCATTTAGTTTTTTTTCTTTAAAACATTTATTTTTTACAAGTCATGCAATCATCTTACATCATACATATTCTCTTGATAATCATACCCATGGGGACAAGTACTGCTAAATGAACATAAATTCTCCTCCTATCAAGGGACTTAAAAGCTGCTTTCGCCATAAACCACTGATTATTCACTTAGGCCTACAGATTGCCCAATGGACAACTACAAGTGAGATAACACTTGGAATCTCTGAGATATATTGATTCTATTTATTGACTTATAATAATCACAGCATAGAAAAGAGAAAAAAATACTTTCAATATTAGTAAGGACTACTGAGATATCCTAGGCACAACAGGTGTAGGAAGAGGCCACTACCGAATAAAAGCCCTTACCCCACTTCTGAATAAAATTCTGAAAAAAATATATGTATATATGTATATATATATGTACACACACACACACACACACACATACACACCCAAACACCAAACACACATACAAACATACATACATAAACTGGGTAGTGAGTGTAATACTCCCTTCCTTAGCTGGATGATTAATTTCATACATACAATTAATGAAGAATTGTATGAAAAAAATATATAAAGCTGCTTGTAAAACAAGTACTGAAGAGCTTTCTAAAATGTTTCATATCCAAGCCAGCCAATAAGTAGGCAGATACTCTGTTGGACACTAGAAAAAAGTCAGAAGCACATTTCTGGCGCCATCTAGTGTCCAATTAGGAGTTAGCACTTCTAACAAAGGGAAAGTAGTCACATTAAGCAGAGCCAAAAGTAAAAGTAGGAATGAGACTGAAAATCTTGAAATCTCAATAAAGGGTGGGGAAATGCAACTGGAGAAGCAAGAAACAGAAGGCTTCTGAATTAGGCATTTATTTCAAAAGTAGAAAAGGATCGGGGCAGGTAAATGACATAGGGATGGGTGCTTTTTAGAATGATTGGGAAGGTAAAACATGCATGGATATTAACTTTAGATCATATGCTTAAAAGGGGTTAGTACTCCATGTCTCTTTAGTGCCTGAATTCTTGGGTCATTCCAGGGGAATGGTAGCCCCCACAATATTGGGAGTATAGATTCTTTGCTGTTTTGTTCATGCCTGTGTCCTCTTTGCCTAGAACACAGCCTGGTATTAATAATTTTATTTTAAAATGCAAAAAATTACGTTTCCATATAAACATAAAAAATTATATTTCCATATAAAACTAAATGAGGGCTTTGATTATGCCTAGATGTAGAGTGTTCACTATTATCTATCCATTTTTTAAGTACCCCTATAGGTGTTAAACTATATAAAGTACATTTATTGTGGTCTGAGGTTTTATTGGAAAATATTGGCATTCAGTGAATAATGCCACCAATTTTCTGTTCTGCAATATTAAAGAACTATTTCATATTTATTGCAATGAATAGTTTTGTTTAAAAGTAACAATAATTTTTCCAAATTAATTAGTCAAAATTACTAAGATAAATTTGGGTGTTCTCAAAAAGTCTGTAACAACCATATTTGATGAAGTTTGTGTCATAGTGTATAAGAAAAGTTGCTTCTCTACCCAAAACCAGAAATCTTTGAAATAAACTTGTGTAGTATCAGCATATAAAAGCTTAGATGAGGACTTTTGCATCTTTTCTCTTTCTACTTCTCACCTAAAATTATTTTTCATAAGCAAATTTCTATGCTTCTTAAACCTCTCATACATCTCAGAATTTACTAGGATGGATCCATGACAATCTAGAAACAAATATATGTGAGATAGTGTATAGATTAATATAGGAAGAAGTTCAAGAAAATATTGATCTGGCCAGGAGATAGTGCAGTAACTATATAAAAATCTAAAAATTGAAATTGAAAGAAAGATAATATTCCTGAGAATTACTAAGAATCATGTAGTCTTTGGAAGCAGATATTTTAAGTAAGAAGCTCTTGAGACTGATGTCCACTGTATTTTTCATATGAATATTTGCTCTGATTTTGAGGGCCACCAAATTTTAGCCAGTAAACTTTTGGCTTGATATAGCATATTCAGAAAGCCCACCATTCTCTTTATAAACCTAGGCATGGTTTACTAAACATCTGTTGAGTTTTTGCACAGACTTTTCCCTACTTTTAATATACCTAGCCCCATTAGTCTTGTCCCATTCAAATTCATTCATTCTTCAAGAAGTAGTTTAATTAAATTTTCTATTGCCTTTGAAATAAAATCTCCACATAAAATAATTGCTGTATTCTAAAGAATTTTATTATAGTATCTAGAATCTTTATAACTACTAAGAAATTACATTACATTTCGGATTTTTACCATTGTCTCTCTCATACTACTTTCATTATGATTTGAGTATGTCCCCCGAATGCTCATGTGTTGGGAACTTAGTTTTCAAAAGCAGAGATTTGGAAAACTATTGGAATGTTTTAAGAAATAAGATCTAGTAGATTCTGGTTAGATCATTGTTAGAGATGCCCTTGAAAAGGGTTAATGCAATTTTTATGGAACACAAGATATTTCCTATTAAATCAGATTGTTACAAAAATAGCAAGACTTCTCTCTGAATTTTTCTGACTTCTTGTCTCATTATGTTCTCTCTAACTCTCAAATGAGCCCTCACCATAATGCCATCTCATGTGTAATAAAGGTGAAGGGGCTGTCACAGGAGATGAGAAGATTCTTGTACAATGCACTTAAATCTTCAGAACTATGTACTCAAAAATTTCTTCTTTCTTTCTTTCTTTCTTTCTTTGTTTCTTTGTTTCTTTGTTTCTTTCTTTCTTTCTTTGTTTCTTTGTTTCTTTGTTTCTTTCTTTCTTTCTTTCTCTCTCCCTCTCTCTCTCTCTCTCTCTCTCTCTCTCTCTCTTTCTTTCTTTTTTTTTCTGTAGTTAAACACAATATCTTTATTTTATTTATTTATTTAACTATATGTGGTGCTGAGGATTGAACCCAGCTTCTTGCATGTGCTAGGTGAGCACTCTACCACTGAGCCAAAACCCCAGCCCCTCAGAAAATATTTTTATGCATTTATACCTCTTTTTTTACATTAGCCTGCTTCTGATATTTTTGTACAGCATTATAAAACATACTAAAATAACAAGATTAAATGTCTTTGAGTCTAAGGCCTCTTACTATTAGAGTGAGTAGAACATCTAAGATTACATTTTAAAAGCCTTGGTATAGTTTAAATGGTAATGGCTTAGCATTTATGATTCTTATTTTTTTTTAATTATTTCAAAGGTGATATCTTGTATTCCTTATATTCCTCAAAGTGCTTATGTTAATGTATTGCCATTTACTTTGGGACTCAAATATGTGGAATTGATTCTATTTAGTAAAGCAAAAGCAAGATTGGCTTCTTAAAATATACCAAAGACTCTATGAAAATGTTTTGATTTTTAATGGGAAGAATTGTCTCATTGCTACTGATCATAGAGGGAATTTGAAGACATGGCTACATCTTAATGACACCCATTAATCAGAAATGGTCTAAACTGACTAGACCAAAACCATTAGAAAACCATAAATAAAGAGGCAGATTTAAAAAATAGGTTTGTCTAACATCATTTTGAGTCTCCTATTAGAGTACAAATTATAGTATTTTTACCAGTTAAAGGACTCAAACTCATATAGCTGCATTTTAAGCCTCATGTATTCACACAAGTCACCATCAATCATAATACCATTGTAGGAAGAGAAATGTAGATCTTCACAAGCAGAAAAATCAAATACAAAAAAGTGCAATTTGCCTTATGCCAAAAAAGACCTCTTCATTTATGCAATACTTCTTTTAGCTCCCAGGTTACATGTATTTGGGCTCAAAATATTCAACCAGAAAAAAGCAGATTTGCTATATGCTAGATAAGTTAAAAACTGATATAATTAGAATGTACAGTAAACATATTTTGATTTGGGGTTCAGTTGTTTCAAGTAGGATGGCTAGCCCAGGCAAACAATGCAGGAGACTTTTGTCCTCCACTTCACTCAAATTGTATGAAAAAAAATATCTTATTTTTTAAATTAAAAGTGGAACCAACAGTCAATCTACAGCAGGTATTGAAAGGTCACAATGAGACACCAAACTGCAGTTGTTTTTCTCATGTTTTTTGTATTATTGATTGCTGTGGAATTTGATTTGAATGTTTGAAATATAAAAACTATATTTAAAAATGAACATAAAATATTATTTTATATTTTAAGGTAATTTTAAGGCTTATAGCCTGAGGTCATAATGCAAAGTATAATTACCTAATATTTTTTCTAATGCAATCCCAAGAAAAAGCAATTACTTTCACTAAGTAAAACTATGCAGTTCCATGTATCATACTTTTCTCTGCAGTATATATTTGGCCTTAAAATTAATAGAAGTGAATGCTTTGATGGGTCTGCCAAAAGGTTTATATTATGTTTTCCTGGTGAATATTGTAGTAGAATATATGGAGAATGAACCAGAAGATTTCTGAAATTCTGTATTTTTGTGACTAGAAATTGTTGAAAGGTACATCATTGTTATTAATGAAAAAGACTGACAAAAACAACAATGTTCTTTAAGCTACATGTAAGTGAACAAATTCTTTGTAAAGCAAAAATGCTCTGTGCAGCCAGGGATGGCTGAAATACATTATACTGAGACTCTGAAAATCTCAGTTCTATTTTTTACCTCTAACTACTAACTTTTTCTAGCTCAATAAACATCTCTCTATTTTTTTTCTTGCTTTTAAAACCAGAGGAGCAATTTTTGCCTTCTTTAACTTTCTGGACTTTTTCCCAATTTGACTGAAATAAAAAATGCAAGAATCTTTTCAAATATATTACAAAGCATACAAATGAAGTGAATAATCTTTGCTAACTTTGTGACCCTTTTTCTTTCAAATGCTGTTCTAGCTCAAAGTGAGTAACATATCTTTCTTCAGTTACCTCTGATTATATGTCCATTTTCCCCCTAGCATTTGGAAGCAAAACTTCATCCACTATTGGGCTCTTGCTTAAGTTTTTATAAGTTTTTATTTGTGTATTGTTGTGTTTTGATCAAATTGATTTTTCTTCTCATTTAGTGCAGTTTCATGTATAATTAAATCGGTGTAAATATGTCTATATTGAAGAGTTTACAATGTCCCCAGACCTTGTTCTTAGCTATATGTTGTTGTAAACTCAGTTCTTCATGAATTATATGTAATATTAATAAAATTGTAATGATATTCAATATGATTTTTGTATGGATTCCATGTATAAGAAGCCTTTGCCCTGTTGTAGCTGGTAAGCCAACATTTTATGATGAGAAACTCAATCTTTACATGCAACCTTCTCAGTTTACCTCTTACAACTTGGTTCACAAAAAATAAGACTATGAAACATAGCTCATCAATTATTTTGTTATAAGTATGAGGCCTCACTCAACCTCGACTCCAGATCCATTTCTCTGATTCCTGCCCTGAAATAACACTACCTATAGAATAACAGTGATGTCAGAATTTACTAATGTATCTGAAAACACTGAATATTGACCTCATTCACATAAAAATGAAATGTTTCCAATGAGGCTGAAGTCTAGAAGGCCCTTATGCACCCACAAGAAAGATAAAGCCCTTCTATCCAGTGTGTTTTCTATGATGTCTAGTAATGTATGATATATAATTTAAAATGTTTCTACATTCTCTATATTTATATATCTTCTTTCCAGAATAAACAGCCTAGTGGTGAAAAAGAATTGATTTTTTATTAAAAGCTTTGCTGCATTGTTTCCATTTATAGAGGTTCTTTTCTGTATAAATTCCGTTGTTAATAAGGTTTAGTTTTTCTTTAAAATTATTATCACTTTATTCACATTTCACATTCACCAGGGTAGAACACCTTGCCTCTCAGGATAACACAATTTCTGCTTTGGCCCCCGTTTTCCTCACCAGAGAACTCAGTTACCCCTTTTTAAATAAACCATGAGGATGGCCTTAGGCATGAGCCTAAGCAACTTCATTTTAAAAACTCCAGTTTGAAACCTGCAGTCTTGCCAGGCACACCAACAGAGCCCTCCAGTAGGGCCTCAAACAAGTCACATCCTTTCACCCTGATAAACAGTGTGAAGCCCCTGGAAGGCTGTCCTCACCTGATAGGAAAAAAAGAGCAGGGTGGAGACCACCAGACCAGATGTTTCTAACCCCAGGGTAAACAATGTCATGGAGAAATCCTGTGGTAGCTGATAAGGATTGAAAGGGCGTCAAAAGCTTGAAAATTTAGTATAAATAATAGAACTGATGAACAGGGAATCAGCCAAAACAAGGATGCAGTTGAGCTGGAGTTCCTGATGAGGACCTGACATCTCATCACTTGTTATTGTTTCCTGAACCTCTTCATGATTCTCATAATGTACAAACTTTACCTCCTCATCTGGATTCTGGTGAGAGCCACAACTTCTCCCTATAACTCTCTCCTCAACTGTACATCCACTTCATGCCAGTAAAAGCCTGTCTTTGTTCCAGACTGAGAAACTGATATGACTCCATAAAAAAAAAAAAAACAGTCTGTACCTTAGAGCAGGGCCTATCCAAAGTGGCAGGTAACCATTGTTTTGGAAAAACAATTCCTAGGCATAGAGCTACCCTACTGAGTCATTTTCCATACTAGATGTCCTTGACTCCACAAATGCAAGTTCCTGAAAAGACCAAAACAATGCCTGAGGCCTAATTTCGGAACATAGCAACAACCAATCAGAGTGAGACAGGGAAGATATGGACCAAAAGGTCCTTTCAGTAGTATTGGTGATTGATAACATGATTAGACAACCCTAAAAGTTTAGCATATACACTCTTGCAACCCCTTAGGGCCCAAACCAATCAGTTCAAATGTATCCATCACTTGAACTAACCGATCATCATTAATTGACTTGTTCTCACCAATGAATGTGTCACAATGTTAAGGATTGTTGTTTGATTTTCTCACAGTGTAAAATTATTTGCTCTATTATGTTGTGACACATAGAGTATCTCCCCCCAAATATCTATAAATCCTCACTGAATTAAGAGTCAGGACTCACTCACAGGGACTGTTATGCTTTAATTTGGGACCCCCAAAAGACCACCAGAGACCAAGATCGATGTAAACAGCAAAAAGGTGTTTATTGTGAGCTATCTTGGTCCTCTGTGCTCATACAGCAACTGGTGATTCTCAAAGGCCCTGAGCCCAGTGTTTGCAGCAGTTTTATACACTCTTTGGGGAAGGCAGGGACTTCACATACATCATAGCATCTCTTAGCAAATCATCACACACTGCCGCAAAATCAAATAACAACTCTAAAACATGATTAGCACATTCACTGGTGGGAACAAGTTGGGTAGGGGTGATTGGTTATTACAAGAGGGGAATTTATTTGAACTGATTGGTTTAAGCCACAAGGGGTGTACGTGCTGAATTACATAGTTTCCCAATATCAACCACCATAAACTACTGGGAGGGTCATCTGGCATCCCAGGTATTTCCCTGTCTCATGCTGATTGGTGGCTGCTAGGGGGTTGCTATGGATCCCCACCTAGCCTCACTGAGTCAGGGACATCTGGCACAGCAGATCTCTCCTGTTATTTGTAGATAAACCACTTAGCAGAGTGGAATGTGCCTAGGAGTTCTCTGTGGGTCTTTTCAAAGACAAAGGTCATGTCCCTTCCTTGGACAGGCTTTGCCCTGAGATAGAGGCTGGTTTTTCCTAACCCACTTTGTCTGGAAACTTGGGAAACAATCATGGTTCCTTCAATTGGGTGCCTATTTGGCCAGGCTCTACATCTTGGTAAACAGTAATCTTAGGAGACCATTTTCAACTTCCCAGACTCACTCAAAATGGGCCTCTTAGATCCATCCAACCTGATTTGATTTACCTATCTACACTCTCTATCTACTTCTAAATTCATTCGTCCTAATTTTAGGAACTCTTTATTGCTGTAAGGAGAAGGTGCAATGGCTAGTTCTGGCAGCTTCAGAGCTGAAAAGGGGTGTCGAACATGAGGGGGCTTGAAGACATGGGGGGCTACGTGGGGGTCGTGAGTTCCCTTTTAAAAGTCAGTTTCATTTGAGGTCTGGTTGGGGAAAAACAGGTTGTCATCTGGGGATGGGTACTTCTATGAGAGAAACAAAAACTATGAGTACTGAATAAATGTTGCAG
This sequence comes from Ictidomys tridecemlineatus, assembly GCF_052094955.1. Taxonomy (NCBI): domain Eukaryota; kingdom Metazoa; phylum Chordata; class Mammalia; order Rodentia; family Sciuridae; genus Ictidomys; species Ictidomys tridecemlineatus. The sequence goes on along the minus strand of NC_135486.1, from coordinate 101,694,695 downwards.
CAGCTGGATCATGTCACTGTATAGAAGTTCCCTCACCAGGCTTTAACGTCCCCAGTTATAACATAACATCCCCAGTTATAACATTTAACTTTTAGGGTTTCAGATGTCCTTCCCCTTAAGATACAGTTTAATAATTTAATGTCATCTGATCTTGCTAAATCCTTTTACTACTATGACCTCTGTGTCTAATAGAGAAATCTTTAATTCTGTTACTTAGGGCTAGATAACCATACTAGCAAACATTAAGCCTACCTGTGTAAGTTTGAAATAGCTATAGGCTTTAAACTAAAAACTACTCTGGCAGTTTTTTTGATAGTTATCAGGCATTCCTGCCTAAGAATCTCTTTTGTAGCCTACAGTTTACTTATTTTTGAAAGTTACATTTAACTATTATTATTATTATTTAAAATGCCCAGGAATAGCTATGTTTTGGATTTAACTGTCTTTGCTAAGTGTATAAGATGAAGCAGTCAAACTGACTTTTGCTTCCATCTATTGTTAATAGCTGAGTTTTCCTGAAAATCTTGGGGGAATTTTACAGCAGCTTCTCAGTTCTGCTTAGTGCCATTTGTGCTAGGATGGGTCCAGGCCTTGCTTGACCATGTGGCTTTCCTTAGAAGCATCAGGGATGTCTCCCTTCTCTGATACCCTCCTCTTCATAGCAAATGCACTGATTGGCTTTCTGTTCTCCAGTGGTCTCATTATTCTCCCTCATCAGGAGGTTATGTGGTCCAGAGTTGCAAAGCTCTTTGGAGAAGTCCCCTGCTCCCAGGATTCAGACTGACTCAGAGGGCAAGAGCCAAACATTGGTTTTCTTGGCCCTTTTAATTTAAAGTTAATTTTAAAACTTAATCTTAAACATCCAGCAAATAAATTTCAATAGCCTTATATTAAGAGTACTGGGCTTTAATGTCTATCTCTCTATCCTGTAGGTGATAACTCATTATCTTAAATCAATCCAGATTGTGAGTTCTTAAAGCAGTACCTCTGCAAAACATTAACAGGCAACCTTTAGACCATTTATAAGAAAACTACAAAATAAAATTAACAAGAGTAAAACATATTTAGTTCATGCAATAGCTACCTTGAATTTTGGCAGAGTTATACATTATATCCCCTGTTTGAGATCCTAGTAATCTTTACAAAAACCAACTTTTGGTCACAACTTTAAATTTACTGAAATTTGGCCTACTTCTTTCATAGTCATTTTTACATGTAGTGAGATGGGACACAGAGCCTTATCTCAGGTAAGGCGGGGCTCTTCATAAATCTTAAGTACTGTAGTTCTGAAGCTGATCTTTGCTTTTTAAACATCATTTTACAAAGACTACATAAATTGTTGCTCAAGTTCACATAAATATTAGCTAACACAATATAATATCACATCTAGAACATGAATTAAAGAAAGGATGAAAGTTTTTAACCTTTTGTAGAAAAGTAGCAAAGTACTTTTGTGTTTTACAATATCAACCTTTACACAGATTAGGTTGTCATGAACTTAAAAAATGAATTTAAATTGTATCAGTGTAAAAAGTAACATAGAACTTTACATATCTTATTGATAACAAGTCCAGTTATAGAACACAAATGATATAAATAAATCTCCAACATGTTTTACTTTTAAGCCTAAAATTACTATACAACTTTAGAACACCAACTTGATATAATGCTCTTTTAAAACTTCTACCTTAGAGACTTGTATACCTGGAAGATATGAACAAATTAAAAGCACAATAATTACATTGATGATTTTATATTAACCAAGTTTATCTTTTAAAGAGATAACATTTTACAATATTGAAAAATAACATTTGTTGTTTGACCATAGTTGTGTAATTTTTGTTTTCTTTAAGATTACTTTCTCAAAAAACTTACACATATAACCAACTTACATAGACCTTCTTTATCACTTACTTAAACTCTCTTATTTACATAATCACATTGACTCTTATCTAGAAACATATTTACCCTCTATTAAATCCATACCTAGAACCTTCTAGTTTCTCTTTTCCATCTGTTAACTTCCTTTTCTGTTCACAATTTGAAACAATCCTTTAAATTTCTGAACTTGAACTTTCCTGAGGTCACCATTGTAATCTTTTAAGCCTACTCAAAATTTGATAGAGCTCAATATACTGCCACCTTTGGCCCTAAGAATGGGGTGTAGCAAGACAGAAAATTTGGAGGTAATATCTTTAACCAGTTATTTCCTAAAATGGCCTATATAGTGTCCCATTTTCCTCTGACATTTTTTATGTTCTATGCAAGTTTTCAATTGTCAACTTCCTGATTTATTTAATTTATAAGAAGCTGGTATACATAAATATGTTCTTTTTTTATCAGAATTAGTAACTTGAGTGTGTAGATGTAGAGACCCCTAATTTTTAGGGAATGAATCATAAATGTAAATGTTATTCTATTCTAGGGCTTGAAACTGGCACCTCAGTAAAATTTAATAGGAAGGAACACCAAACTTGCGGGATCTGTACTAAATGGTATCAGAATTGAATTATTGGACTGCTGGTTGTTGAAATATTGGTTGTTCTGCAAATTTGCACTTTTGGTATCAAAAGTAGTTGCAGAGTCAGGAGTGATGGCACACACATGTAATCACAGTAATGTGGAAAAATAAGGTAGGGAGAAAGTAAATTTGAATCCAGTCTCAGTAATTTAGAGATCCTAAGCAATTTTTTAAGCCCATTTATCACAATTTTAAAAAATCAAAACGTATTGAAATACATTTCAGGGGTAGAGTGCCACTAGGTTAAATCTCTAATTAAAAAAAGTAATGCTGTTGCAGAAGAAAGACATCACAGATTAGAATGTTAAATAAATTCATGTATGTATTGGTTCACTAGTGATAATTGAGACCCTGGAAAAAAGAGTATTTCCATGCTGTCAGGGAGGCATTTAGGGTGCCAGAACCTTTCAAAATTTTTTTCTTAGCTGCTTAGTATTCTCTCACTTCCTACTTTGAAATAAGCCAGGTGAGGATACAGTTTCACAGTGAGAGTGGTTTTCCTAACCTGAGAATGTTAAACCTGATGTGTCAATTTCCTTATAAACTGAGAGATTAACAGTCTATTCGCTTAATTTGCTGTTTTATTGTTTTTTTTTATACCTTTATGCCATGTAATTTAAGTTGACCCAAGTACCTAAGTATTTTGCAATAGTGTGATAGTTGAAATTTTTTATTCTATTGTTTTAGAGGAAATAATTGTTTCAGCTAATCCTGATTTCTCTAATATGCTTTTAAACTTAATAAAGATTTCAGATTTTGGGGGGATGTTTTGCATAAAAAATTGACTTGTTTAAAATTGAATTACAACTAAGTTTAATTTTAAGCTTAATAAATTTAAATTTAAGCCTGATATACTATGAGAAAATAAAAATGAAAGATCATAAAAAAATTACAGTTCAAAGAATAAAAAGACACTCATGAGTATAAAAAAGAACTGAGAAGAAACTGAAGAAAATTTGTGGGACATGAAATGCTTAACATTTGGTTGGAAAATAGCACTTCACATAGAAAAATATCAGCTTAGACTTATTCCTGCTTTGCCATCTCTCCCCACCCCACCCCCCTTTGCAGTGCTGAAGGTTGAACTCAGGGCTTTGCATATGTCACTTTTTATAAGGTAGCATTATATAAGATTCATTTGCTGGGTGGCATTATCAAGCTAAATTTGGTTAATAGAAAAACATATCTTACAATCAGAAACTCAAAGTTGAATACTCAAATTAAGCTACTTGGTAACTTTGGCAAATTCAGTATATTGGTCATTTGGCCAATTAAATTGATTTGCTGTGAGTTTGATCATAAAAAAAATGACTAAAAACTAAGTACTAGACACATTTTAATTTAATTCTCCTAATGAATGCATGTTCTCTATCATCTCTGTTTTACAGATGAAAAAATAAATGCTTTCACTGGTTAAGTAATTTAAGTTATTAAGTGAGGCTGTTTAAGCCAGAGCTTAAATTGTGTGCTTAACCTCAGAACTAGCTCTCTAGAATCCAAGTAGCTCTCTGCTTCTGGTGGCCTTACAAAGCACAAACTATTTCAGCAGGCATCCCTTCTTGCAGGAAGTCTTCCTGACTTCCAAGACCAGACTAGATGTTTCTTATCTGTGTTCCCAGTGAACTCCACTCACATCTACATTGTAGCACATACATTACTTTGAAAGTGTCACTATATGTTTCTGCCTTCCCCCATGGTATTGTGAGTTCCTGGAGAACATAAGCACTGACTTTTTCATCTTGGTAGCCCTGGTACCTTCCATAGAACCCTGGCACACTGTGGGTGCTCAGTGAGAGCATATTTGACACAGGTGGATTTCAGAATGTATCCAGTCTTGTGTACTCATAGTTTCATGGCTCTGAATGTTTTTCTAGCTTGGGTGCTGGGACTGCACTACTGGTTTTGATTGGCATACCAGATAGCAATCCAGGCAGTGGTGGGAAATGTTTTTATATGGGAGTTTGAGTGCTTGTAGATGCCCTAATATTCCTCATCAATCCCAGGAAGGCAAAGAAGAATAAGGGAGGCCTGAGAATAATAGCTTTCGGTTTTTCTCTCTCTCTCCCTATCTAACCATTATGTTTTTCAAAGTACCTTAATAAAACTGTCATCCTGATTCCCTACCAAGATGAGAAACTAACTCCAGTTAAATGGAGGTCTTCTTTGACTAATTCTCTAGTAAATTTCCAGGGGTTAGGGCAATAGTTAGCACCAAGTTATTCCTGATTAATAGTTATTGGATGAGTAAGCCTTAGTTAGGTTTCTCATTTTTATCTCTAAAGCTTATTTTTAGCTTTAAAGGTATGTGACCCAGGGCCTGTTCTAAAAACGTGACCTAAAGCATCTTATCAACCTGTCAGGCATATTAGGGAGAAAATGAGGATGAGGGGGAAAAGGTATACTCAGATATTGTCAGTGGGACTACAAATTAGTACAAGCACTTTGGAAAGTACTATGGATATTCCTCAAAGAAATTTTGATATTTATCCAAAAGTTCTAAAATCAGCACACTATAGGGATGCAGCCACATCAAATATTTATAGCAACACAATTCACAATAACTTAGTTATGGAACCAGCCCAGGAGCCTGTCAAAACATGAATGAATGAATAAAATGTGTTATATGTATGCAAGGGAGATTTACTCAGCTATAAAGGAGAATGAAATAATGGCATTTACTTGTAATTGAATGAATGGCTGGAATTGGAGAACATCATGCTAAGTGAAATAAGCCAGGCTCAGAAAGTCAAGGGCCAAATGTATTTCTTTTTAATATGTGGAAGCTAGAGCACAATAAGAAAAAAATAATTAAAAAGCAGAGTGGATCCCAGGAAAACAGAGAGATCAGTAGAGTAGAGGGGAAGGGAAGAGGCACAGGAAAAGAGAGAATTCTGGAGTGAATTTGACCAAATTTTGCTATGAATACATACAAATATACCACAGTGAATTTCACCTTTGTGTATAGCTATACAGCACAAATTTTAAAAGAAGCATTAAGTAAAGAGAAGGAAGACCAGCAGAATAGAGGAAGGAGAACAGGTGAGGGAGGAGGCGAAGGAAAGAAGAAGTACTGGGGAACAAAATGAGGTAATTATATGCCATGTATATATGATTATATATCTGTTACATAAAACTATAATGCACCACTAAAAACATTAGATAACCCAGTTTGACACTCTCCCCTAAAAGTTGAATATAACCCTTAACCTTACAATTTCACTGCTAGATTGCACATGGATAATATTGGATAAATGTAAGAATGTTCACAAAAGCACAGTTCATAATATCAATAACCTATGAGTAACCCAGACCATAAGAAAAGGCAGTGTTTGTTAATAAATTCTGATATATTCATATAATGAAATATTATAGAAAGCCCAAACCAAATGCCTGCTACATGCATCACCAGGGTGGATGTTACCAATATATGTAAGCCCTACAATTACACATTTTTTTCATAAAGTTAAAACAACATATATGTATACACATACTTTTTAAATACATATAACACAAAGAAGATTATTTATTTATTTATTTATTTATTTATTTATTTATTTATTTATTTATTTATTTATTTTGTGGTTCTCAGGATTGAAACCAGGGCCTTGTGCATGCAAGGGAAGAACTCTACCAATGAGCTGTATCCCCAGCCCATACAGAGAAGACTTGATAAGATCCTATAAAAAAGAATGCCAGGGAATATTGAGCACATTACTCGGGATGAGGGTTCATTTTGGCTTGGGAGAAAAAGGAAAATTAGATGAATGTGGGTCAATAAGGTTGTTATATGTTTTAATTTCTTGTCAAGTTTCTAGTGGGTTTTTTTTTTTTTGCAGTGGGGGGAATGAGAGTTTCAGGAGTTTTACCTTCATTGAAAATAACAAAGAAGGTCATGCATGGATCAATGCATGCTTTATGGATCACATAGTACTATGAGGAGCCCAATTACAAAATCTTCTATTTTAAACAAAAGTTAGACTAAGATGAGAAAAATAGGGTTATTAGTTATTAGAAACACAGGAGGTTTGAGTCTGGACCACAGATAAATTCAATTCAAAGATTCAGATGGAAGGTTCAGAGCTCATGCTAAAAACTCATCTCCACAGCTCTCAGGAGTACATTACAAAAGACCCACCTAAAGAATGTATTTTCTTTTGTAAGTATTCTCTTCCATTTCAGATGGCACCTGGACCTAGTTCAGCAAAACCAGCGAGTGACTTGGAGATCCCCAGCAACAGGGGACATGAATTCCTTGCTTTTCACAACTGAACTCTCCTGTCTGCCCCCAAAGACTCCTCTCATGTTCTCTTCTTCCTACAAGGCATTAAATGTGAAATAAGGTCTTGCTTGGCAATTTGCCACCAATTATCCTTTTGCAACTTCTGTAACCCATGCTTATAGCACCGCAGAGCTCTGTAATGCATATTGGAGTACTGTGAACACAGGCTACTTCCAGGCGATGAGTTAGTTGTCATTGCTTTAAATAAGTAACATGTTGCTGCAATTCCCTTATTACAAATACAGAAGCTTGCTCTGCTCTTTGGATTCCTTAGGACCTGGAGAAAACAACAACCTGTTAACTCTAATCTATGAGATAAGCTCTGCTGTTCTGGCACACAGTAGGCACTTCAGCATGCTTGTTGAATAAACAGGCATGATTTTCCAAAAACTAATTTTTGGATTTCAAGAGAAAGACTAGTTGAGAACATACTTCCTCTGGACAGGGTTTTCTATGGCAAAAAAAAAATCAACCTAAATCATATAAATATATTTATGGCATATGTCAAAAAAGTTAAAATCTGGGACTATCTTTAGGAATATGGACACTGATAGGCATTGTGCTTGAGGACTTCTACATGGCAAGGACACACCTTCAAAGAGTGTATAGAATTGGGAGAGCAGCATATGTGCATGATCATGCACATACATACACACACACACACACACCACTGATTTCATAATTAGGAGACTAACAAAGCCCTTCTACATTGATGGCCCCCTTGTTAAAATGACAAATTCTTCAAATGACTAGGATGCAAACCTTGAATTTCTTTGCCAAAAGACAGCAGCAGGGTCTAATGCTGGCCATATTGGAAACCAAAGGGAAAAGGTGAAAATAAAAGACATAAATAAGTCCTTTAGGATGAAGTTAACCATCAAAATTAAAGAAATACAGACCTTTCCCTACAGTTAGCCATTGAAAGCAGATATTCACGAGAGCATACCTCTAAAAAGAGAAAAAAAAAAGTGCTTTTTCCTGTTCCTTACTGGCATTTCATTCAAAAGGAGAAAAATCCCACATACTTTTCAGTATGTCATAGGAAATTCATGCATAGACATATGTTCATATTTTCCCAATTGAGGTTATTTATATTAAAAAAAAAATATGAAACTTCCCTCTGCTGGTGACTGCTCATTCTTTTGAGTGACTCTACTTGCCAAACTACTTCATATTTTTTGTTTTGTTTTGTTTTCCATCTAAGTCCTGTGTTTGTTTTTCCCTAAATTAATATGCTCGATGGTAAGCTGGTCTCCAACCAGGAAGACATTTCTCATGTACATGTTTTGCAGGCACCGCTGAAAGCCAGCTCTTAAGTGCAGTCATGTGGTTGACTTGACCCAATTTGCCACCACTGGAACATGAAGGCACAAACAGCCACCCCAGCCACCCCATGACTGCCTGAGGTGTGGTGGGGCAGAGTTCACAGACAATGCTTTTTTTTCTTTGGCTGCCTAACATGTCTCCCTGACACTCGAAATTGGTTGTCAACCTGGGCTTTACCCCTTTTTGCTGCTAAAATTCCCTTTGGATAGTGGGGTGTTGTGTGAAAAAAAATAAGTAATACAATTACTAAAAGATTCTATGGGAGACTGGGATTAGTGTTTGATGATACAACATCAGGATCACTGCAGGCTGGGGTCTTTTAAGGATTTGCACTCAAACACAAGCAAACATGGGTATGGATAAAAAAAAAAAAAGGAGCTACCTGGAGCTTCAAGATACAGCACACTGAAGATTGGATGTGGCTAGGTGGTTTTACCTCCACTAGTCTGGGAATTGTATTTTTTCTTCTTCTTCTTTTAAGTTGTATATGAACACAATATCTTTGTTTTATTTATTTATTTTTATATGTAGTTCTGAGGACTGAATCCAATGTCTCACACATGTGAGGCAAGAGCTCAACCAATGAGCTACACTGCAGCTGCTTCTATTTCTTCTTAAAAATATCATTTAAATATAATTTACATAGAGTAAACTGTACATATTTAAAGTGTTCTTTGTTGATTTTTGACACATGTTGAGAAATCATCACTGCTAAGATTACAAACATTTCTGTTCACTCCAGATGAGTTTCTTTGTAGATATTACCAATTTTTAATTTTTAACTTGCAAATCTTCTTGGTTTTGAGGGGATTTGACTCACTTAGAAGCCCAGGGTTTAACACAGGGTCTCTGATAGGATTTAAGAAGCCCAAACTCCTACATTCCCCCACCAGACCTCTTCCTGGGGAGGTGGAGCTAGAGGGAGAATGCTCTGATCAACAAGGCTCAGTATTTATGTTTTGACTCACACTTGTACTGGGGCCCATACTTGGTTCCAATAAGAGGCAGTGAATCTGTCCTCCATTAGTTTATAATGAATGAGTCATGCTGGAAGTGAGGCATCTTCTTATTTTCTCTCCCATGTTATGGTTAGGCAAGAAATTAGAGGAAGAGATACCCCAATCAAAGCATAGTCATTCTTAAAATGTCTGGTGATTCCAGACTAAACAGTTTAGGACTTGTGATTCAGTGGGGACCCCTACTGGTGAAACCAGTACATCTGATCACAGTTCCACCATTTACTATGGGTGACTGTGGGCAAATTACTTAACCGCTCTGTGTTTCAGCTTTAATCCTGAAAAACAAGATTGAGCATCTTAATGGTTTTTTTAATGATTAAATGAGAATGCATAAAGCCTCAACAAATTCAAGTACTATTACTACTACAACTAAGAAAAGGCTCATTAGGCCGCCAAAGTTTTTATTCAGATATTAAAGCATTTTGAGTAATAACTTATCCCACATCTCATTAAAAAGGGATATGGAGCTACATTTTAAACCAAATCAAGAATAATTAAATCACTGAGATGAGTCAATTTGTGAACTAATAATTAAACTTTCTTAAAAAATTACAGTGAACTTCAAGTGTGTCAAAGGGGACAATTCTCTTCCAATTTTGATGTCAAAGGAACAACTATGTATGTGATCAGCATGCAAGAAAAATTAACTTTCCTTAAGATGTCCCAGAAACTGTGTTTATTGTGCATTCATTGTGTACCAGAGAATTGAGTATTTTTTTTAAATCCTCTTTTCCTTGGGTAAGGAGATTGTTGGACAGTAAAAATAACCCATAGAAATTGTATTTGTTGCCAAAAAAAAGTAGAGAGTATGTTGATTTTGTAGAAGGTGGATCACCAACAAGTCAAACAACACAGGCAGTGAGTGGTTCACCAATGTTCAGCTTTAATCATTTATTTTGCATAGTGAAAAAGAAGATACTCTGAATTTTAAATACTTACTAACATGTTGCTAGAAATATGTGCCCTTTCACTACACATTGTTATTATTGCTTTGTCTGTAACATACTGAGGAGGATGTTTAATAAATATACATTTTATCACACACACACACACACACGCAAACACATCTTGATGACAGGTATATTTCAGTTTCATCTTCCTCCCCTCCAAATCTTGATTTACACAACCATAAATTTTTTAAAAAACACACACTTTCATAGTGTTAAAGGCTGCTAAAAAGATGGGTCATGAAGTGCTGAAGTTCAGGATCAGAAAGGAAATAGCTATGAGGCAAATTAATAAAGCACAGTGACAACTCATTTTGGAGCCTGGTAATTTGGGAATACACTCAAGGCTGAGAGAAGAATTTTCCTAATGTGTTAGTTTCTCAGGGGTCATTTCTAGGTTAAAGTGAAGACAAAGGGGATTTTTCCAAAAGTTCTCTGACAAAAATCAAATTATGCTTGAAAAACAAGAGTGAAGGTCAATAATGCCTGTCTCCCTCCCCTGAGTCCTTTCCCCAGATTTATTTCAGAAAAGATTTTTCTGCTGAAGGCCCTGGCTTAGTCTTGTACTGTCACCTCACCACCACCAAACCTGGATTAACTTCTTTGTGTCCTGATGGTTGATAAATGAGACAATTATCTTCAGGTTCTGCTGAGCTGGGAAACTTCATTCTTAGTACACACCCAGTCAACTAAGCCTCAAACTAAAGAAACAATGATCTACAATATTTGCAGTCACTATGAAAAAATAATTTATTCCTGTATAATTTTAAGGAATGTCCAGAGAGGTACTATGATTTAAACACACAAAACTTAAAATGATTTCTCTCAATATTTCATGTATTCAAGTTTTTAGGCAAAAAACTTGTAAAATCAGGTTCAATTTTTTATTGTTAATTAGGCCACTTACTTTATGAGTGCTCACTGACTTACATCATTAAATTTTCAATCACTGGGTGTAAGTTCACTTTAAAAACAACAACAACAACAACAACAACAAAAAGTTTGCCTCTTTTCTTTCATTGACTCTACCCCTAATGGCATTGATGGCATTTTAAGACCCCAAGTTCTTAGAACAAAAAAGATGTTATCATTTGGATGTGAGGTGTTTCCTAAAAGCACATATGTGAGAGGATGCAAGAAGGTTTAGAGGAGAAATGACTGGGTTATGAAAGCCTAAACCCAATTGTTGAATTAGTCCCCTGATGTGAATTAACTGAGTGACCACTGTAGGTGGGTAGGATGTGGATGGACTAGCTGGGTTATTTGGGGCATGACTATTGGGTATATATTTTGCAATTATTAAGTGAAGTCTCTCTCTGCTTTCTGATTATCATGTGATAATATAATAATTATTAATTATTAAATTAGCAAGTCTATCTCTGCTTTCATCTGCCACACTCTCCTGCCAGGTTGTTCAGCCTTACCTTGAACCCCAAGGAATGGAGCCAGCTGCTTATGGACTGAGAACTCTGAAACTATGAGCCCCTAAATAAACTATTCCTCTCTAAAATTTCTGTAGTCAGATCTTTTTGTCACAACAGTGAAAATGCTTCTGATTATTTATGATAAATGGGATACCCTTTGGTTTACAAGTTAAAAGCATAACAATTTGGACAATTAGGGTTAAATAATGAGACAGACAATGCAATTTAGAGCTGAGATTCAGCTAGATAAATAGAGAAACAGATCTTCACTCTTGTCCTGCCCATTTACAAATTCTGCAAACAGAAGCTTTCCTTATTAAGTTTACACATCAGCACTTCTGCCACTTTTCAGCAGCATCCGGTGCACTTGAGTATCAGGAATCAATGAGGAGATGAGCTATGCCAACTTGCTAATGGCTCTATCATAGACTAAGAGTTGTTGACAGGGAGAATAAGCAAACATGCCCAGTCCAGACACTCAAACAATCCACGCCTTTGAACGTTTTTTCTATATGAATCACACACCATCTGGTAGCTAAGCTTCATCTCTGGGTCTCATACTTAAATGCACTCTCTACTCAGTGCCATTTATAAGACATCAAAATACATTCATGATTTGTCTTCTATAAGATTTTACATTCAGCTTCAAGATTACTCCTTGAAAAAAAATTGTCATCTATTAATCAGGTAGATTATATTTTGATATATATGGCCCCTTATGTGATTTCCATATTTTTTATCAATATAAGCCAATACCAACTCATGATGTCTAAGCTCAGTAGCTAGAAAACAGGAATTCAGAGAGGTACCTGACCCTGCAGAAGAGCCTAAATTTTCTATGCTTTTCTACAATAAAGATAAGGAAAGGAGTCCCTTGTTCCTTTAAAAATGGTACTTTTTTAATTTTAAAAAAAATGCTATTTAATCTGCAACCATTAATTTATTGTAGATTTGCTGGATTGACTTTGTGAAGACATTAAAAGTGAACTCTGTCTGAAACCACTTGGCCAGTATGTGTAGCACAAAAGTGTAAGCTTTTATTTCTTCTGATTTGGGCAGTGGAAATGGGAATCTCTGGTGTTTTCCAGGGTTCCACAAAACTTCTGGATTTAATCAGCACCAAGAAATTCTGCAAATGGTGTCAAGAGCACTAAGGAATCTCCTGAACTCATTCTTGTGCTTCAAATGTTTCTGAAGAGGAAACACACACACACACACACACACACACACACACAGAAAGACACACACACAAATACACACACACAAATACATGGAAGAGTCTCTGGAATATAATAGAAAAATACCTTTGTTAGGATAATTTGTATATTCTCATTCTCTGAACTTAATGCATTGAACTCAAGGCCTTCCTATCAAACACAATTTCTCTGAGCACCTTCATATGGGAGTTTCGCTGAGGACTTGGTATGAAGATGAATAAGACCTGTTTTCTCATTCTATTATTTGTTAAACATAAGACAGACAACCATGACATAGCATGTAAATCATATTAGTGGAGCAAAATGCTGTTAAAGAAGGGGGTGTAGGGATGGATGTTACACTGGGCAAGGACAACAATGCTGTATTCCAGAAGACATAAATGCTGGAGCAAAGTTCTAATGAATAAGATGGATAGTGGTTGGAGAAGCTGGTGGAAGGAGAGCATACTCCACAGTAGATGCTGATATACCAGGGGTCTCTACTACAGAATTTTATACCACTCAACATTTCGCACCTAACTATCCCTTTGTAACCTTAAAGCTAAAGCAACAAGAAGCCTCATTTCACAGTATCTGTCATAACAGGGAAAAGTGTGTGCACACACCATGAAAACACTGTGCAAATTTCAAGGCATTCAGCATGAGTTAATAATATTTATTTATATATTGTTTACTGAACACATCATTAGAAAGTTTAAGACCAAGCAAAACTGAAGAGCCAATCTTTAGCACTGAAAAGCTAACAGTTTTAAAAGAATTATGAATACAGGAAAATTCACTTGAATTTGTCTAATGAGAAAAAAATATTTGTAATTCTCAAAGTAGATGGAGTGGGCAAGTTAGATTCACTATAGAAAATACAAAAACTTTAAGTAACTTCTCATCTACATATGACCCTTAATCATTTCCTTTGAGTCCTTGAAATGGAAAAAATGTCCTTCAAATATATACTGAAATTATTATTAACTCATAGTTTCTCATTTAACATATAATCAGAAGAAAAGTACCATTACCATCTTCTTTTACAGATCAATGATGCAAAGGTAAGCCTGTGGTTGAGGCAGGTAGTCAGAATCAGTTTCCTAACTGGAGTCTGGGTCTGTGCCCTGCCCTGACCACAAACAAGTTGCTTGCTACTCCCTATTGTATTTTTTTCTCTACAAATTCAGGGGTTGAATTTTTTAATATTGAGAATTAAGCTTTATAAGGAATAGTTTGTTTTTGAAACCACATTTTTTTTAAATGAAAACATAGCATAATAAACAAACACATTGCTCTCTTGGCCAAGGAGAATAACACCTCTATTTTTTCTTTAGTTTCTTACCTATGATCAACCACTGGCCACAGACAAGAGTACCTCTCAGCAAACAGCTGATATATATATATAAAACCTTGATTTAGATCTAAGAGAAATTCAACTTTCTAACATGGACAAGAGAAAAGGTTAGTGCATTATTTTGGTTTCAATTCATCTACAAAAATAGTCAAAATTAAGTCTTGTTAATGATAAAAATAAACAAATTTTTTTCAAACTTATAACCTGTACTAAATGAGGGATAGCTTGTTAGATACATACCTATCAGTGAGACTGTTTTCAGTGAGATACTGAAATAAATCTTTGTAAGTCTTTTTTTCCACCCCCTTAATTTTCTTTTTATTCTATATTGTAATAGAGATACCAGCCAAAACTGTTAGTTATAGTTACCACAACAAATCAAAATAAATAAATTGTTAACAGATAAAAAAAAGTAGATTTGTTTTTGAAGTCCAAAGAAATATTAGCTCTGTTCAGAATGACTTCTGGCTATTCTAATTCATTTTTCACAAGACAGCAATGGAGAGAGGTATCTGAGTCTAATTTTGAAAAAAAAAAAGAACTATAAAAATTAATACCTGTAGCTGCTGTTATACCTCAGCAGTATTTGCCTAGCATGTGTGGAGGCATTTGGTTTGATCTTCAGCCCCACATAAAAAATAAATATATAAAAGAATGGTACTGTGTCCTTCTACAACTGAAAAAACAATAAAAATAAAAATAACTAACCTCTGAAAACTGGGCAAAGAGGTGCATGCCTATAATCCCAGGTTCTCAGGAGACAGAGGCAGTAGTTCTAGGCCAACTTCAGAAATTGAGACCCTGCGTCAAAATAAAAAATAAAAAGAGCTGGGGTATAACTCAGTGGCAGAGCATCCCTGGAAAAGAAAAAAGAAATTGAGAAAAATGTAACATTTAGGATTTTCTCTCAAATATTTTTTCACAGGTTTCAACAAAGTAAGTTACCTCAGACATCAGTTTCTCCGAGGTCCTCTTTTTCTTAATCTTTATTTATTTATTTTTATGTGGTGCTCAGGATAGAACCTATATGTGTGAGGCAAGTGCTCTACCACTTAGTTACAGCCCCAGCCCTCTTAAGTCCTCTTAATTCCACTCCTCACAAGCTAAGCACTGGCTGTCTATATTCTCCATGACCTTTACTTTCTCTATTACATTTAGTAAACTGGAAGAAAAAGAACATAGGCTATGCATCTTAACTAGCGCTCTGTTTTAACTTCTCTATGCCTCAATATCTTTATATGTCTCAGAGAGGAAACAATTTAAATCACGATCTTAAAAGAACCAGATTTTATGTATAAAAACTTAAAAATATGGCAAAAGATATAATTAAAATCACAGAGAATAAATGAGAAAAAGAAGTAATGAAGAAAGAGCAGAAAGATCAATAAATAAAAAAACAGAAAAAAATATAGAAAAATAAACTAATTAAATGCTGGTTCGTGGACTGGGGTATAGCTCAGTAGTACAGTGTGTGCTTAGCATGTGTAAAGCCCTGGCTTGATCCCAAACACCAAAAGAAAAACACTGGTTCTTTGAGGAGACAGACAAAATTGGTAAATTTCTTCGGCTAATGAAGAAAAAAAGAGAGAAGATACATATTACCAATATTATGAAAGAAAAGGTGATATCACTATAGTTTGTAGAGATATAGAAAGGACATATCATAAAATAGTATAAAAATTTGGAAATATTATGAAGAACTTTCTGCCAATAAATCCATCAACCTAAATAAAGAGGAAAAACTTCTAGAAAGATACCACCAAACTCACCTACAAAAAAAAATCTGAATTGGATAGTCTCAGGTTTATTTTTAAAAGAATTTGTAGTTTGAAAATCTTCCCTTAAATTTTTTTCAGATCTAGATAGCTTCACTGATAAATACCAACAAACATGTAGGAAAAAATATTATACCAATTTTGTCAGAAAACTGAAGAGGAAGAAATACTTCCAAACTTATTCTGAGGCCAGCATTAACCTGCTATCTAAACCAGACACGGACATTACAAGAGGTTGTGATACTCCTCATGAACACAAGGGAGAATGTGAAAAGGGATACCCAGGGCTTCACACATGCTAAGCTAATGCTCTAATGTGGCTAGGCTAATACCACATCTTCAGCCCTTTTTATTTTGATATAGGGTCTCACTAAGTTACCCAGCCTAGTCTTGAACTTGTGATCCTCCTGCCTCAGAGTAGCTGGGATTACAAGCATAAGCAACCACATCCAGCTCCCAAGCACAATTTTAACAAATTGAATACAATGATATATAGAAATAATAATATACCTCATGACTAAATGAGATTTATTCTAATATTGCAAAGATAGTTTGTCATTCAAAACACAATGCACATCACTATATTAGCAAACAAAAAATTAAACAATTTCAAAGATTTATAAAAAGATCTAACAATCCAATACCCATTCTTAGTTCAAACACAACAACAATAAAAACTAAGGAATAAAACATTTTCATTCTGATAAAAGGAATCTACAAGAAACCCCTACAGTTAATAGCACACATAATGAGAAAAGATTGGATTTTTTTTCTTTAATATAAGGAACCAGATCAGGATGACCACTCTCATCATTTCTATCCAACAATACACCAGAGATTTTGCTTAGTTTAATAAGAAAAAAAAGTGACATTCAAGTTAGAAAGGAAGAATTCAAAATATCTTTGTTTTTAAATGAGATTATCTATATAGAAAAATCCAAAGAAATCTACCCCCAAAACCTACTGCTAGAAGGTGAGTTTGGTAAAGCTGTATACAAGAGCTAGATACAAAACTGAATTGTTGTTATATGCTAGTAATGAATAATTTTATATCAAAATTTTTAAAAATACTATAATAACACCAAAAGTGTCAAATATTTAGGACATATTTAAAGGAGATATTCAAGATTTTTACTTTAAAAGATTAATGAGATAAATTAAAGAAAATCTAAACAAATGAGAAGAAATAATATGTTCATTTGATGAAAGACTCAATAATGTTAAAAAGTAAATTCTCTCCATGTTGATTCATAGATCCAGTATCTCAGAATTCCAGCAGGCTGTTTTTTATAATCAGGTAAGCTGATTATATACTTCCAATTGATATGCAAAGAAAACAGAACAGTCCAAAGAACTTTGCAAGAGAAAAAATCTGGAAGGCAAACACTATTACAAAGATATAGTAATTCATACAATGTGGTGGTGATATAAAGATTAACAAGTAGGTCCTGGTACAAAATAGAGGCAAAAATAGACCCATGTACACAGAAAACTGATTTTGACAGTAGTACAAAAGGCAATTCAGCAAAGAGAGAACGCTCATTTTTAAAAAATGGTGCTGTAACTAAATACCCATAAACAAAAACTATGAACTTTGACCCCTACATTGGACCACATACAGAAATTAACTCAAAGTGGATCATATACCTAAGTGTAAAACCTAACACAATAAAACTCTTCAAGGAAACAGGAGCTAATCTCTGTGACTTAGGGTTAGGCAAAGAGTTCTTGGATATGATGCCAAAAGTGCAATATATTAAAGAACTAGTTGTAAATTGAATTTTATCAAATTAATAACATCTGTTCTTTTAAAGACACTCTTAGAGGAATGTAAAACATGTCAGACTAGGACAAAATATCATAAATCTGAAAAAGAATTTGTATCCAGAACATATAAAGAACTCTTAAAACTTAATAAGAACAACAAATACCTCAACAAATAATAATATACAATATTTGATACTTTATCAAGGAATGGCAAATAAGCACATGAAAATATGATTGACACCATCATCAGCCAATAAAAAATTTCAAACTAAAATCACAATGAGGGGTTGGGGTTGTTACTCAGTTGCATATGGCTTGCCTTGCACGTATGAGGCACTGGGTTCAATCCTCAGCATCACATAAAAATAAATAAATAAAGGTATTGTGTACATCTGAAATTAAAAAAAAAAAGTTAAAAGTCACTATGAGGTAATACTATGTACCTATCAGAGGGCTTAAATTTAGAAAGACTACCAAAGGGGCTGGGGATATGGCTCAAGCAGTAGTGTGCTCAAGCAGTAGTGTGCTCACCCAGCATGCAAGAGTCCTCGGTTCGATCCTCAGCACCACATAAAAAAAATAAAATAAAATAAATAAAGATGTTTTGTACACTAAAAACCTAAAAAATAAATATTAAGAAATTCACTCTCTCTCAAAAAAAAATTACCAAAGTAAATAAGATAGAGGCTTGGAGCAAATAAATCCTCATTCACTACTGGTAGGAATGTAAAATGAAACAACCACTTGGAAAACAATTTGGCAATTTTAAACATAAAAAAATATACCTACCACATGATCTACTCATCTCACTTATGGGTATTTACCAAAGAGAAAAGAGAGCCTAAGTCTACACAAAGATCTGTAAGAAAGGTGTTCAGCTTGGTTTTACTTTAAAGCGCTAAACACTGGAAACACCCAAATGGTCATCAGTGGTGAACAGGTACATCCATACAATGGAAAACTTTGAACACTTAAAGGAATAAACTATTGATATAATCAGAAACAGAGATAAATCTCAAAATAATTACACTGAGTGAAAGAAGCTCCCCCAAATAAAGAGTACATGTAATATAATTTTATTTACATAAAACCCTAGATTAAGCAAACTAACCTATATTGACAACCTATGGGTAGGTTGGTAGTTACCTGGAGAAAGGGAGAGAGGATCATGAGGATAGAAGTACAAAGAAATTTTGGGTGGTGATGGATCTGTTCATTCTCCTTATTGTGATGGTTTCATGGGTGTGCACATGTGTCAGAACTGATTAAATCATACACTTTAAACATGAAGTCAACTGGATGTCAATTAGACCTCAGTAAAACTGTCTTTAAAAAGGGCTACTTGACTTTTATAATACCTATTTTAAATTGTCACTTTTCCATCAGTATACCAAAATTCTTTCACTGTAGCAAACTTATTCATGTAACTGCTTCAAATACACCTTTTTCTTTGACCTTTATATAAACACGACCATAAAAGTAAATTATTATTGGATAGAAAAAGTGAACAAACTGGTCTCCCTGCATTGCACAGTTGTCTGTTTACTGGCTTCAAATGAAGTCTGAATGTTTAGCTAAACTACCAGTACTGAAGGCTCAGTCACTGAATATTGAAAACATTACTTTTGCAACCTGCCCTAAGGGAATTCATTAATCCAAATAAATATTTACTGCACATGTGCTCTCTGTCTGGCACTGTTGAAAGTGCTGGATTTCATGCAGAATGGACAGTATCAAAATACAAAGTTATTCTGTGTCTTCTTTTGGAATAATTTGTAATGTTTAGTAACACTTAAATCACACGATGAAAGAATAGCAATAGAAACAAGCCACAGAAAACCTAGAGCAGTGTCTTCTAATTAAAGGTTAAAATAATAAATTTCAGTGATAACATGACTGAAGAATTGTATCCTAACAGCTTAGAATTCCAAAATGACAAGTATTTTACATATCTTAAATGAACTTAGAAAAAAGATTAAAAATTACTTCCACAATGAGCAAATATGGAGTCTGCCAGCTCTAAGAGGTCATTCTGGCTTAGAAATATAAAAGAATGTGAAGAGAGACCCCAAATGATTTTTTAAAAAACCAATAACAAATAGGAAATTTTAAGTAAATTTTCTAACAGCTGGTATCAAATATAACACTCTAACAGCATATTCCTCATTATTCAGCTTAGCTAACTGGACCTAGAATAGAAATCAGTATATCTTACAGAAGATACAGCCTTGATTATTCATCACAAATAAAACCATCAATAGCTCTGCCACAATATTCAAGACCTTTTACAGCTTAGCAAGGGCATCTATTTGAATACCTTCACTATCTTTTTTCCTTGCAATTAAACTACCCTTTAAGGTTGTTTCTCTAAAGAACCCAACACCTGTCCCATTTGTGTACAATGAATTGAAGCATTTCTACTCTCATGTATAACTGATTAGAACTAATGACTAATTTAAAAAAATCAACAAACTCATGCCTCATCCACCAAAATCTATAGAAATCACTTGTCAGCGATAACTGTAGATGGCATGTACTTCAGATTCCCTTAGAAAGTTAGTCTTCTTCTAAATTTTTTCAGGTTCTCCAGAACTGTCATGTTTTGTGTTCTCAAAGGTACAATTTTGCTAAACCATAAGCTTTTAGTGAATTTTGACTGACGTGATTACTCTTCATGTGTTCCAAACACATCATATCCAAATTCATATTTACATTAAACACTACTAATCCTGAGTGTTCAGTAACCATGGAACCCAGACCATGAGCTCTGCAAGCACAATATCCAAGTATTCTCATCTTCACTGAGAAGCAATATCCACTAAACAAAAGAAGAAAACAACCATAGTATTCAGTTACTGCATCTTCAATTTATTGATTTTTGGAGTTTTACAAATGAAAATGGTTTGATTTAGGTAAATTGATGGAAAAAAGTACATTTAACTGCTTATAGTTAAAATTATGAAATTTTACAACTAACCTCTGATTAAAATTAAAATTGTGAAATAACACCTGCTACAGCTTGAGTTCCCTTGAAGCTAAGAGCCAATTTGTGGTTCCTCATGATAACACTACTGTCAAATACTTTTCTCCTGTTGCATTTTACTTTGAAAAAAAAAAGCACTAGTTGATGGAGTAAGATCTACTTGTAATTTGCAATGTGCTTGGCACTGTGCTTACCAGTTTATATGCAGCATCTCTGTTCGTCTTCACAAAAAAAGCTATGATGGAGAATAGTATAGGCAGGTAGAGTGTCACTAACCTTAATATACTTGTCCAAGGTCACTGAGCTACTTCCTATTACTAACAGCACAGAGTACATCTTGAATCTTTTATCAAAAGAGCCCCAAATGGGACCCCCCCCTTCAGGGAATATGAGTACCTACGATTTATTCTTAGCATATTTATTTTTCTCTAATTCACCTTAATCTGACGATCTTCCTTGGCATGGAGGAGAAACAACATAGTGGCAGAGCTGGGTGTGTGCAACAATTTATCTTCCAAGTTTTGGCATTCAGCTAGCCTTTATTGTCAAATCTTGCACATCCAGGCAAGATCAAGATCTCTTTAATAAAATGACAACTATGGAGTGGCCTTACCAACAGTGCTATTATTAATTCTGACCATTTTAAAGTGACTTTAAATATTTAAAACAATTCTGATCTTATATGTAGTAGTGTTTATCACATAAGCAAAAGATTCCTGTCATGTTTAAACACATAATATATATAAATGAGTAATTTATCCTTCATTTCTCCAAAAAATGACTTTGTATTTCATTAATGAAAACATATAACACTGTTCTCTGACCAAAATTCCTATTTAACTGCTACACACACTGATGTTTCATGGATTACATCAAAAAAAGAATCTGGAGGTATAGCGATACCAGAGCTCAAACTGTACTACAAAGCAATAGTAACAAAAACAGCATGGTACTGGTACCAAAACAGGCAGGTGGACCAATGGTACAGAATAGAGGACACAGAGACTAATCCACAAAGTTACAACTATCTTATATTTGATAAAGGGGCTAAAAACATGCAATGGAGGAAGGATAGCATCTTCAACAAATGGTGCTGGGAAAATTGGAAATCCATATGCAACAAAATGAAATTGAATCCCTTTCTCTCGCCAGCCACAAAAGTTAACTCAAAATGGATCAAGGAGCTAGATATAAAAACAGAGACACTGCGTCTGATAGAAGGAAAAGTTGGCTACGATCTACATATTGTGGGGTCGGGCTCCAAATTCCTTAATAGAACGCCCGTAGCCCAAGAGTTAATGACAAGAATAAATAAATGGGACCTACTTAAACTAAAAAGTTTTTTCTCAGCAAGAGAAACAGTAAAAGAGGTAAATAGAGAGCCTACATCCTGGGAACAAATTTTTACCCCTCACACCTCAGATAGAGCCCTAATATCCAGAATGTACAAAGAACTCAAAAAATTAAACAATAAGATAACAAATAATCCAATCAACAAATGGGCCAAGGACCTGAACAGACACTTCTCAGAGGAGGACATACAATCAATCCACAAGCACATGAGAAAATGCTCACCATCTCTAGCAATCAGAGAAATGCAAATCAAAACCACCCTAAGATACCATTTCACTCCTGTAAGATTGGCAGCCATTATGAAGTCAAACAACAATAAGTGTTGGCGAGGATGTGGGGAAAAGGGCACACTTGTTCACTGCTGGTGGGACTGCAAAATGGTGAGGCCAATCTGGAAAGCAGTATGGAGATTCCTGGGAAAGCTGGGAATGGATCTACCATTTGACCCAGCTATTGCCCTTCTTGGACTATTCCCTGAGGACCTTAAAAGAGCACACTATACGGATACGGCCACATCAATGATTATAGCAGCACAATTCACAATAGCTAGACTGTGGAACCAACCTAGATGCCCTTCAATAGATGAGTGGATAAAAAAATTGTGGCAGCTATACACAATGGAGTATTATGCAGCACTAAGAAACGACAAAATCATAGAATTTGCAGGGAAATGGATGGCATTAGAGCAGATTATGCTAAGTGAAGCTAGCCAAGCCCTAAAAAACAAATGTCAAATGTCTTCTTTGATATAAAGAGAGCCACTAAGAATAGAACAGGAAGGAAGAGCATGAGGAAAAGACTAACAGTAAACTAAGACGAATGGGGGGAGAGAAAGCAAGAGAGAAGGGAAAACATATGGAAATGGTAGGAGACCTTCAGTGATACACAAAATTATAAGAGGTTATGAGGGGCAAGGGGGTGGGGGGAAAAAAAAAGGGGAAAGAATTGAACAACAGCAGAGGAGGTAGAGAGGGAAGATGGGAGGGGAGGGGAGGGGAGGGGGGATAGTAGGGGATAGGAAAGGTAGCAGAATACAACAGTCACTAATAAGCCATTATGTAAAAATGTGAGTATGTAACAGAAGTGAGTCTGTATTATGTATTTGGGGAGTACAAAACCCAATTGAGTCAAATGTATGAAAGATGATATGTCTTGAGCTCTGTAATGTTTTGAACAATCAATAAAAAAAAAAAAAATAAAAAAAAAAAAAAAAAAAAAAAAAAAAAAAAAAACAAAAAAAAAAAAAAAAAAAGAAGTTTACAGAAACCATACAACTTCCACCCTTTTTAGAATTGATGTACATTATTTTCTTCTCTTTGAGATGCAGAAAGAAATTTAAATTCAGATTTCACTAACATAGGAGAAAGAACCAGTTAAACAGTATCTACTGTTCTTTGTCCATTAAGAAAGATTGCTCAGCTAGGTCATTGGTACACACCTGCAATCTCAGTGGCTTGTAAACCTGAAGCAGGAGGATTGCAAATTCAAACCCAGCCTTAGCAATTTAGTGAAGCTCTAAGGAACTTAACAGAACTCTATCTTAAGTAAAAAAAAAAATAGTTGGGGTTGTGGCTCAGTGGTTGAACATCCTGGACTCAATTTCTGGTACAAAAAAAAAGTCAGAAAACAGAAAAACAGAATAAGCTGCACTGCATAAAATGAATTTTAAATATTTTTTCTAGGAGCTGATAAGGGTACCTCTGAAAATCAAAGCTAGTCTCTGGAAAGTCATAGCAGAGAAAATAATCAATCCCTAGAGGGGCTTCTATTAGTGAATGAAGTCAAGTGAATAGTCACAGAAACATAACATCTGGACAGTCACATCCCAAACTAAGCTGGTCTAAAAGTGACCTCTGTTTACTTCCTGCATTCTAGTCTACTCACTGGTGAACCTTGTTTCTGTACAGAAATCTTGACATCACAGGCTATCCAGGCCATAAACTTTTGAAGCATTCTCAACCTTCCCCTTCAGATCTTAGCAACTGCCCAAGCCAGCTTGAATTACCAAAGAGGAACAGATGGCTCTGCTCCACAATCTTTTCCCACTTCTGGGAATGCTAGTGATTATGGCAGGGAGCTCCAAGCAAAGCTTCTGGCTGAGAAGGGGGCACAAAACTCAAGGCTAAGAGTGCTCTTGAGGGCTGGGGTTTTGACTCAGTGGTAAGCAATTGCCTAGCACAGGTGAAGCACCAGGTTTGATTCTCAGCACCACACAAAAGAAAACAAACTGAAGTTCATCAACAA
Organism: Ictidomys tridecemlineatus; assembly: GCF_052094955.1. Lineage (NCBI taxonomy): Eukaryota > Metazoa > Chordata > Mammalia > Rodentia > Sciuridae > Ictidomys > Ictidomys tridecemlineatus. The sequence goes on along the minus strand of NC_135486.1, from coordinate 101,670,504 downwards.
GTAAAAAATAATAATTAAAAGAAAAAAAAATGCTCTTGGGATTTTGAAAAGCAGAGCTGGGAGGAGACTCTCTTTCCTCCTTCTTGTGGAAGAGCCTGAGTATGGCCCCTGCCCTGTCACTTAGCCCCCAAGGGATTAAAATTATGCTGGCTTCTGTGGAATTTCATTCCTTTAAAACCTTATTGAGAAATCTTCCTTGTTCAGTAATCCTCCTTTTAACTTATGATGGTTGATTGCAGCCAAGCATCCTGACTTGCACCTTCTAAACATTTCCAGTCTCTGTGTTCACCTCTATCAGCAGTTCCCTAGCTCAGATCCTCATCAGCTCTCTTCTGGACTAGTCCAACAACCCCAAAATTCTCCTGTCTCTAGTCCTAACAACCAGCTTCTGTGATACACTTAACCAGAGAGACCATTTTACTCACACACACTCAAACTCATCAATGGCTCTCCATTATTAAAGAAAGATCTAAATTCCTTAACAGGACTCACCCAACTCTCTATACACAATCTTCCCTCTAGTCAAAGAGCTGTTCCTCCTTGACTCACATTTTAGCTCTGACTACCCAAAACTGCTTGGGTTTGGGCTGGGGCTCAGATACACACACCCACCACACTGAATTAATTAGTAAGTAGAAAGTTCCCATTCTTGAAAACCTGAAGAAATCAAAGAAATGTGGCTTTCTTTCGGCTTGCTTCTAGGTATCAAAGTCATCACATTGATGTCTACATTTAATTACATCAATATCCCTAAATATTGCTGTTACAAATACCTGGTGCCAATGTACATAATACACAGCAACAGCAAATGTCTGAAAGGAAGTATCACAGACTATAACAAAAGGTTCTGATCACTGATGAATCTCTGCAGACATAGCACCAGCACTGACTCCCTGAGAGGCTTTCTCACCCATACAGTGCCCCTTCTCTTCTACTGGTGCCACTACCCTCTGTAGAAATCTGTAGCTTGGCACATGATCTCTGGTTCAAGCCCAGTCAAGTCCTCAGAATACATTAGACACCTGTAAATGTTTACAGAATAATGTATGCATTCTGAGCTACGTAGAACACTAAAAGACATTTTCTGATTTTAAAATAAGTGCACTGGATATCAGGTTAGAAAACTTGGGCTTCTTCCATTAAATGTGATGAAAATATTTGAAAACACAAAATAATTTTTAATATCTCTAACTCATTGTGTAGTTAACTAAATGATCATTGTTTTTGTAAAAAAAATTAATGGAAGATATTGAGAAATAAGGTCTGTTTTCTTTTAACTTATAGAAAATTTCAGAGAAAACTGCATAAGCAGTCAAAAAACTGGTAAATTGTACTCAAACAAAAAACCTATTGTCTTCATAAAAAGTTAAAAGACTATAAAATAAGAAAAAAATTATACTTCATATATTTGATAAAGTGTACATTTGTGTATATCCAGAATACATAAGAATTATTACAACTTAACAAGATAAGGACAGCTCAACTTTAAAATGGGCAAAGAATCTGAATATATATTTGTCTAACAAAAATAAACAATGACTAACAAGTCCATGAAGATACTCAATATTATTAGTTATTAGGAAAATGCAAATGAAAACCACAATGCAATGCCACTGCATACCCATTAGGATGACTACTATGGAAAAATACCATGGCAAAATGTTGTCAAGGATATGGAGAAATGGAATCTTCAAACATTGCTGATGGGAATGTAAAATGGTAGACTCACCTTATAAAACAATCTGGCAGAGTTACTTACGGCCCATAAATTTCACTCCTAAGTATCTACTTAAAAGAAAATGTTGACTTCAACTCAGAAATACAAATATTCAAAGCAGCATGATCATAAGATCTACAAAGTAAAAGTCACCCAAATATCTATTAACTGATAAATGGGTAAACAAACTTCAGTGTATCTATATAATAGAACAATATTTAGCAATAAAAAAGGAATAAAATTCTGATATGTGCTACCTCAAAAACAGGCTAAGAATCCAGAAACAAAGGGCAATATATTGAATTATTACATTTATATATCATGTCCAGAACAAGTAAATCCACAAAGAGAGAAAGAAGATTCATACCTACGTGGAGCAAGAGTGAGTAGAGAGTGACAGCTAAAGGGCATGGATCTTCTTTAGATATAACAAAAGTGTTTCAGTATTAGAGAGCAGGATAGGCACACAACTATGTGAATATACTAAAACTCAGTAAATTGCACTTTTAAGGAGTGGCCTTGATGGTAATGTGAATTATATATCAATAAAACTTTTATATTTGAAGATGCTGCACAAATCCATATAGTAACACCTCTGCAAAAGGGTCTGGTTGAATCACTCGGCCTGTGACAGAATAATCTGTCATAAAAAACACACAATCTGTTTAAATGGGAAAATAATCTATGTTTCTACCAATAAATCCCTATTACAACTAGCCATAAAACCAGATCCAAAGTAAAAAGAGCATACAATTTAAAATTATCTGGAAGGGGACAGAATGAAACTAACCAAAGACTATCTACCCAACTTTCCAATCAAATGATCACTTCCTCTACCAGTCTAAACTAAGCTTTATGCATAATATAGGAAGAAACTGTTTCAAATGCAGAAAATCCAACCCATTTAATATGTAATAAAGTCTTTTTTTAAGAGGGGTAGTTGTAGATGGACATAATTCCTTTATTCATTCATTCGTTTGTTTGTTTATATATTGTGGTGCAGATGATCAAACCCAGTGCCTCACACATGCCATGAAGGCACTCTACCACTGAGCCATAATCCCAGCCCTGTAATAAAGTCTTAATATCTTTTTAAATGTAGTATAAAATTTTTAAAAAATGCAGCTTAAAGGAGAAATAAAGGAAAAAGCCTTTATTTTATTACAACTTCTGTTTAATACCTCACTTTTCAAGATATTTTTAATAGGTTTTAGGGCACACAATTAAAGAAATTAACTCATCAGTAAGATGAAAGGCACTGTATAAACAAATTCCTGTACTGCCACAGAAAAGAGATTTAAAAACTTAGAGCTTCAATATTTTAGAAAACAAATAAGATTATATCATTAGCCACAATAAGATACCATCAGGAAAACCTCATTAATTTGGACCAATAATGAAGACTCAGTAATTTCAAGTATGCCTTAATTTAACTTCAGACTATGTATTAAAAAATAATTGCTAGGGCCTGGGGTTGTGGCTAAGCAGTAGAGTGCTTGCCTGCCACATGCAGAGCCCTGGGTTCAATCCTCAGCACCAAATATAAATCAATAAAATAAAATACTGCGTCCAACTACAACTAAAAAATAAATATTAAAAAAAGAAATAATTGCTAGGCAAATTAAAGTGCACATAAAAATTGCTAGAGGATTATTTAATTGATTTTAAAAGTTTCACATGCATATGACTTCTTCAAAAACAATAATTTAAACTAGTTTCATGTATTCTTTAGAATCTTGTATTCTAATAGAAATAAAGTATATAAAATAGAGACTAAAAAACTGCTTAAATCTATTAGATCATTAGTTGTTCCATCTCTCTGTTTACTTTGGCTGTTAAAAACTGGTTTAGGAGTCAGAAAAGCTTAATAGGCAAGTCCCAGACAAAAACTTATTCATTCTACTCAAAGTCTGGCAACCTAATTCTCTGCTTTTATTTTTTTAAAATGTGAACCATACCATTATATTTACTTTATTTTCGGGGGCATTTACTTTATCTTTATTTTCAAACAGCATATTGCCATATCTATACTGGGAAACATAAACAGATCTTAAACAAGATCTAGTAACATACCTAGTTCAGATACTTACTCTGCCCTTAATGGAAAAAATGATTTAAAATACAGGACTTATATGACTCTTAAAATTAAATACAGCATAGTCCAAATCAAAATTTGAAACAAAGTACCATCGAATGTTATGGCAGAAAGTGTCATACAGTTATGCACATCTAAATTTAAATGAAACCATGTTAGTCTTCTCTAAATTTAAATGTACACAATTTTCTTTTGCATCTTTAACCTAATAATGACAATATACATCAACCATTGGGAGGTTGAGGCTGAGGCAGGAGGATCCTAAGTTCAAGGCCAGCCTTAGAAACTTAGTGAGGCTCTAAGCAATTTTGCAAGGCCCTGTCTCAAAATTTAAAATAAATAAATAAATAAATAAACAAAAGGGCTGGGGATGGGTTTCCATGGTAAAGTGCCCCTAGATTTAATCCCCAGTTTCAAAAAATTAAACACATAAGTAAATAATGCTTTGGGTGTCTGTGGATGCCTACCAGGTATGTAGGTCCTCAGTGCGGAATGAAAACTGGTGAATAAATCACCAGTTAGACCATATGGTCCCAGTCTTGGTGTATTCAGTAAACAATGTTAATTGAAGTGAAAAGAAAAGCACCCTCAGGAAAAGAATCTAGATGTACTTTATACATAGAAGACAGTTTATTTATTTTTTCATTAAGCCAAAAAATAAACAGAAGGTTAATGACAAAGTTGTGAATCTGCTTCTTGTGAGGCAATCCTTATATGTAACTCTTATTTGATTGAAATAAAATCTAAAGTAAACATAAAATTAAAAGTTATATTTATATCCGGAAGTGATGAAATCTTTTGTACTGAAGAGATGCACATAGGTTTACACATGAATGTACAATCACATAGTTTACATAACTCAAAAACACTATATTATCATCCAATTATGGAAATCATATTCTGTATGCTATTCATCAATTGGTATCCATGTTTGAAAATTGTTAAAAAATTTATTTTGAAAGTTACTTTAGGCTTCCCTTCAGGTGAATAAAACACAAAAGTTCTTCTCTTTGCAGAGGAAAACATTCTGTATTCAAAACAATTATAGCTGGTCGGTAAAGTTTTCAATTTTTTTAATATTTACTTTTTAGGTTTTTGTTGTTGTTGTTGTTTTGGTAGACCCAATATCTTTATTTTATTTTTATGTGGTGCTGAGGATTGAACTCAGTGCCTCATACATGCCAGGCTAGTGTGCTACCACTTGAGCCACATCCCCGACCCTCAAGTTTTCAAATATTAATAATGAGTTAAAATCCAGGAAAAAGACCTAAAAACAACTCAATATGTTTAAATATTTTCATCACATTTAATGACTAAGAATATCTGAAACATAAGAATCACAAGTATGTTCTTAAGGAAGAAAATGCTTTATGTTAATAAGAATATTTAATTAAAGAAATCTTTGATTAACACAAGGTTTCCTTCAATAGTTGGGTACACAGGAACAAACTTAAAATACAAGCCACTGAGGAAACTGAGGCAGGAGGATCACAAGTTCAAGGACAGCCTCAGCAACTTAGTGAGACCCTGTCTCAAAATTAAAAAAAATAAAATTAAAATAAAAGGTGATGGGGAACTAATTTACTGGTGAAGTGCCACAGGGTTCAATCCTTAGTATCAATAAAAGAACATGTTATCTCAAAAATGTACTCTTTTTTTCCTATTGGATTAGCAAAGTTTAAAAAGATTAACAAAACTTGGTGTGAGCAAGAGTTTTGAAAATAGGATTTTCATGGACATTGAGGGGGATAGTTTATACAGATAACAGCTTAGCCATATTTATCAATATTTAAAATGTATATAATCTTTGACCTGGCAGTTATACCTCTAAGAAGATAAATGAATAAGTATACTCTCATCAACATACCATTATTCACAAGAAATAAAAACAAATAAAAATCTAAATGGTTTTGAAAAGAGTAGCTAGATAAAGTATGATGCCTCTAAATAATGGAATACTAGGCAGCCAGAGCTGGGGTTGAAGCCCAGTGGTACAGCACTTGCCTGGCACATGTAAAGAAGAAGGTTTGATTCTCAGCACTGCATATATAAATAAAGATATATTGACAATTAAAAAATAATTAAAAAAACAAAACTAGGCAGCCAGAAAAAGGATCACCCATGATTATGCACATCAGTTTCAACTCACAAATAGAGGTATATATATATATATATATATATATATATATATATATATATATAGAACACATTAAAAATGACCACATAACTTCATATATATAGAGAGACTGCTATTTATTTAAAGTCTTATATATACTTTCATATCCATCAATAAATTTCCAAAAGTGAGTTAATGGTGGCCATTTTTTTTGTGCAAGAGTTGAGGGCTTACTATGTTGTTTTATATGGGTAGAAATTTTTCTAATTATTATAATAAAAAATCACAACAAACTTTTAAGATAAAGAAGTGCCTCTGTATCACAAAAATTACCTCAAGTCTTTTCAACTTTCTATTTAAGAGGAAAGAATTTATTGAATGTTGCAAGTAGATGTAATACAGGATCTCCTTCTCAGAACCACACTTTAAAATGACAAGATAATAGAAATTAAAATATTAGAGTCAAAGAGATAGAGAAAGAAAAATGTCATTATTCAAACAGCCCACAATATTGGCATCCACCTTTCCACCCACAGGTTCTATGAACTCAAACCCTCCTAAAACAATATCCCTTTTACACCTTAAGGAGGCAGAGTTTTAAACAAATAATAATAATTAGAGAATTTTTAAAATGTAAAATCATAAAACACTTACCACAGTAAAAATATTTAATTATTTTCCTGTCTTACATTCTTTTATAGCACCTTTATTAAGAACCTGAAAGAAAAAAAAAAGTTTGAAGAAGTTAAATAGATTTTAAATGTATACATTTAATCTGACGTTTATTTCTTTTAGATTTCTGTTTTTCTGGAACTAGACAAAACATTTCAAAAGTACTCATGGAAAAATAAGCAAGCAAGATTTCCCAGGAATATGAAAAGCAACAAGGGGAAACTAGTTTTAAAAGATATTAAAACTTTTATGAAACCAATAATGTGATACTGGTATATGAAGAGAAAGACTAATAGAATACAAACCCCAGAGACACCTCAATACATCCAAAAGTTAATAATACCATAAGAATATTCAAAAAAGGGCTCTAAAATCAACAAGTGAAAATAACAGGCACAAAAAGATAAAGTTGAACCTATGCATCAATCTGAAAACCAGAATAAATCCTAGTTTGAACATTTAAATGTAAAAGTGATACCTCAAAAGTACTAAAAGAAACCATGGGCAAATTATAAAAATCTTGGAGGCCTTTCAGTGACTTAAACTCTATATACCTGAGCTGGGGCTGTAGCTCAGTGGTAGAGTACTTGCCTAGCACTTGTGAGGAATTTTGTTCAATCCTCATCACCACATAGAAATAAAGAAAGATTTAAAAAAAAATCAAAATACCATAATGAGTAATATAAACTTTAAAATTTAAAGAAAAAAATGTAAGACTTTTGTATATCAAAATATATGAAGGTAAATAAAAATAAGTGAAATCTGGGGAAAACTATAATTTATACTACACAAGGCTAATCTCTCCAATTTATAAATTTCTAAAAATTGATAAGGGGGGGTAAGCAATCCAAAACAAAAGTGTAAAAAAACACATGAACAGAGAGTTCACAGGAAGATTAAAACAACTAGTTTTTAAGCATAAGATGCTCAGCCTCATTAATAATGATAGCAATGCACATTAAATCTACTCTATATTGATAATTCTCATCTATCAAACTGTTAACAAATTCAAGGGTTGTAAACACAGTACATTGGAAAGGCCCCAGAAAAATAGGAACTCTTTCATTCACTGCAATCTGCCCTCTTGTACCTGTGGTATTCAGACTGGATTCAACAATCATAGATGAAAATATCTTTAAAAAAATTGTCATACTGAACTTATATCAACTTTTTGCCTTGTCATTAGTCCCTAAACAATACAGTGCAACAAATATTTACATGGCATTTATATTGTATTAGGTATTCTAAGCAATTTGAAGATGATTTAAAAGTATGCGGAGGATGTGCATAGGTTATATGTAAATACTATGCTTTTTATATAAGAGATTTAAGCATCTTTGAATTTCAGTATCAAGAAAGGGGTCCTCAAACCAATCCTCCATGGATAACAGGGAGCAACTGTACTTCTGGGAGTTTAAAATGGTGCAACACTTAAGAAAGGAAGCATTTAACTAAATTATAAATGCACTGCCCACTGGCACAGTAATCCCACTTCTAGGAATTTATACCACAGATGTACCTGCACATGTATAAAATGGTATGTATACAAGCTGTTTCACCACAGTGTGGTCTGTGATAAACCTAGAAACAACCCAAACACCCACCAGGGGGTGGGGGCTGGTTAAGTAAACAAGGCACTTAATAGACACTGTTTAAACACAGCTGTTTTTTAAAAAAGTGTTGTCTATAAACAAATATTACATTCTTTCTAAATAAATACTAATAGGAAAATATCTCAAGAGCATATAAAGAAAAAGCCATTGGACAGAATTACTTACATAGTATACTACATTTTATATAAAGAAGAATATATTACACTGGCATTTCTCCTACTATAAAAGGAAACAATTGACATCTATGGGACATAAATAAAAGTGGTTATCTAAGAAAGAGGGGTGAAGGGCGGGGCCAAAGCAGTTGGAAATCAGATTTTCCCAAGCATGCCTGTGTCATTTTAACTTTTGAACCATAAGAACATGTTATCTACATTAAAAGAATTTTTAAACATTAAAAAGAATACTTACAGAAAGAAGAGAAAGAGACATCTATAGATAGACTTACAACCAAGCTTTAAAGAGATTTTCTGCTCTGAAATTAGATGCTTAAAATCAATTTTTGTGTGGTCATCGCAAAAGAAAAAAATGCTTTTTCCCCCTTCAAGAAAGTTAAAGGATATGATAATCTGTTTTTAAAAAGCTATTTGAAGAAGTAAGAAATTAGGAAAGAGGAGAAAAAGGTACAATGAGGACACTCTAGTATAATGGTTCTCTCCAGGTATGGTCCCTATATTAGCAACCTCAGCATCATGTGATAACTTGTTAAATTTAAAATTCTCAGGCTCCCACTGACACTACCAAATCAAAAACCTTGTACTATTCCAGCAATCTTGGTCACATATATTGTCTGGTGCCTCTCACAGGTTCCTACACCACCAGTCTCTATTTCAAACAAGATCCAGGACCTAGGACCACACTTGGATAAGCAAAGTTGAAGTCCTCCTGGGGGAAAAAGGTGTGTAACCTTCATATGGTTGAGTTTCCTATGAAACCTGTCCTCAGAATAAGAAGGGAAAAGTCCTTATACAGGCTTCCCAGCCAAGAGATATCATGGAGCTAGTTTCCCACATAAATTGTGTACACAGAGAATAAATGTTTTCAAACACATTCTTATAAAAACAATAACAACTATGAATCATCAAAATTCAACTTAAAGATGTCTCACTTGAAAAAAAATTATAAGTGGACCTACAAACTTTCAGAAATAGGACAAAGAAACAAAAATAATCTATATTCCATAAATTCTCCTTGTGTTGTGTGAACAACTTAACCTCAAATGCATTATTAACTGCTGGCCATGTGCTCTCCATGGAAAAGCACTAAGAAGTTTGTTTTCCTCAAACCCTTTTCAAAAAAACTGTCCTCATGTTTATGAATACTTGTCTTCCATTTGTTTTACAGGAGGGGAAAGATCTCTATAGGAATCTTCTGAATAAATAATTCTGGTTTAGCAGAGCACAGCGCTCTCACCCGGATGGCGCTTAGGGCCTCAGAGCAGCTGCAGCAGCAACAACAGCATCAGACTGAGCTTCCCCAGCCCTCCTCAGCCCCCAGCTTCCCAAGCTCCTCCCCAGTCCTACCACCTGGCCCCAGGCCAGGCTACAGTCGTTCTGCCTGTAGCCTCCCTCGTGACCCAGGAACACTGGGGCCCCTCGCCTTCCTCTCTCGGCTCGCCCCGCCCCCAGCTTCTGCGCATCGCCAGCCACCAACCTGCTGGCCACCATAGCAGTGGAGCTGGAGGAGGCCTGCCACTCACTGGCGCCGAGGGGACCAAGAGGGTGGCGAGTGTGAGTGGTGGCTGTAGCAGGCGGCTACAAGGCCGGAGTCTGCTCAAAGCGCAGGAGCAGCGGCAAAAAGAACCAGCCAGGTAAGTACAGCCAGCTGGTGGTGGAGATGGTCTGCAGGCTGGGCGAGTGCAGCGGCTCCTCGTAGCTGCATGCGGAGGCCAGGAAAGTGGCGTGGTTTGACCAGCAGAACGGCCCACCTACCTCAAGTACTAGGTGCGCGCTGGTGGAGAATGACTGGTTGCTGCAGGTCAAGGGCATGGGCGCCAACAGCTCCTTCAATCTCAACCCCAAGAAGCTGGAGGCCAGCGAGCAGCGGGCCCAGGCCCTTGCCCAGTGCGCACAAGCCTAAGAAGCTAGGGCACTGCACCGCACAGATCCCACCGCACAGTGCTGTGGCTGACACGCGAACCAGGAAGGCTGCTGCCAAGGACAAGGGCAGCAGCGGCAGCGAGGAGCAAGAAGGTGAAGAAGGTGGCCAAGCCTAGCATCCCCAAGGTGCCCAAGGGCTGCAATTGAGCCCCCCGGCCCACTGGCATCGAAAGTTGAGGGGGACCCTCCCTTCAGCACTGTGGCCTCCCCTCCCCTCCCCAATGTGCTGTGGCATCCGCTGTTCCAGTAGATTTTTGAAACAGCTCCCAGCCTGCTCCCGTGGGCTCTCGCCCTTGGCAAAGGCCATCGCCGTGGTTACCATCCCCCACCGGCACGCAAATGGGCTGGCCTCGGTTGGCCCCTTCCCTCTAGCAACCTCTGGACTCACAATTGCTCCGTGAGCAGGGCAGCTCGGTGCTCCCCTCTGCAACGTGCCCCTGGGAGGGCACAATGAAAGATTGTTGACCTTTGCAAAAAATAAAATAAAAAGTTTTATAGTTTAGACAGAAGGATTTAGAAGTAAAACGTGGTGGGACACTGTAATCTCAGCAGCTCTGGAGGCTGAGATAAGAAGATATCAAATTCAAAGCCAGCCTCAGAGATGGTGAAGGCACTAAGTAACTCAGTGAGACCTTGTCTCTAAATAAAATAGGGCTGGAGATGTGGCTCCGGGGCTGAGGGCCAAATTCCATTTCTCAGATGTTGAAAGTTGAACACGTGAAACGCTGAGGAAAGTGTAAAAAGCAAGTTTTATTTAAAGGATAGAACAGAGGTGGACTTCTTGAGAGAGAAGAGGTCCCAGGGAAGGGTGGCCAAGAAAGTGGGGGTATTTTGCTCCTTTTATACTTTTTTGAATTTCTTTGTACTCATGGTATTGTAAGGACAAACGAGGCAAGGCGCCGAAGATAGCAGGAATCAGTTTTATTTGGCTGCAGCTAGATTCAGAGGGCACAGCTTTTGCTGTAATCAATAAATTCCCTGAACCCCGAGTTCAGAGAGTTTCAGAGTTTTATACCAGCATATAAGTGGAGGGACTCAGAAGTTCACAGTCTGCAGGAATTTACATTAAAAAAAGCTTTTTCTTTCACTATTCTGGGCAAGTTAACTCTTCAAGGACAAGACCTGAGAAGGGGAGAGCTGCTTCTCTCTTTTCTTTCCTCCCTCTGCCAGCTGTTGCCATGGAACCCATTTGAAACTTATCTTAAAAATGTAGACATCTCTGTAAAGCCCAGCTCAAGACCAGAGGCCTTGTTTGCAAATTTATTCAAAGTACTATACGAAATACATTTGTGAAAAACTAATAAGGGGGTGTCCAGCACCTGAAGTGCTGTTATCTTCTCTTTCAGTGGCCAAGTAAACAGGGTGATAGGAAAATAGGAAGTTTATCTACATTGAACTCTTTCACAGAGACTCTTTTTCTAACAGTTCTAAAATCAGCCATGGTAAAGAGGGCTTTTCTGTGGAGAAAAGGGGTACCACTTCAAAATAATAGTAAAAATGTGCATGACACAGAGTATATCTGCAACTTAATTTATTCTTTTTTCCTTTGGTGTTCATGATTTTTAACCTAGATTAAACCTAGACATTTTTTTTTTCAGGAAACAGTTTCTTGATATGAAAGCAAGAGAACAAGATAGATCTACTGGAAAAAAATATTTTCTCTACCAGCAGTTTGAATAAACACTTGAAGATATTAGAAAATCATTATTTTATTCTTTTCAACATGGCAAATCTGTTCTCTATAAACCCCCACATGAAAAGCTGAAGTGGACATATCCACACAGCTCAATATAAACCACACAGAGCTATTGCATTTTCAACTGTGAACAAATGGTTTCTGGCTCTTCTAAACTGTACAGTCACCTGAAGGGTTCTTTAATTTAAAAAATGCATTAAAAATGTAATCCTTGGAGAGGAATACAGGCATCAGTGTTTTTGAAAGATTTGAAAGGAATTATCATCTATATCAAAACTAAAAACCACTACTTTAAATTAACATTTTTGATCAATGTTTGAGATGACTGAGCATATTATGACAGGAGAACATGGCTTAAAAAAGCACTAGGTGTCAACAATTCCTTTCAAGTACATCTCTACAATGAACTAAACAATTATCAATATGCTGTATTGTTGTAAAATTTCCATTAAATAAAAAAAAAAAACTTTGGGAACAAACTTTTAATACATGGACAATTATGGGACAGTTATCCAAACCAGACTATCTGTATTGTATTATTGATATCCTTAAAATACTGATTTTTGCCCACTAAACTCAGTTAAAATTTTCTGAGAATATATCAGGCTCAGGATACAGTTCTAAGTAACTTAATCATTAACCATATCATTTTACCAAAAAATTTAATTGCATAAAAATATTACAGAAAATGTGTTAAGCCATGTGTTATGCTGCATGGCAATAATTTTAGCAATGAAGGTATCTTATACTGCTGGATTACAAGTTCAATGACAGGCTTGGTGACATAGTAATTTGTAATTGTTTCACTTCAATATATATAATGACAGTGGTAAGGTGAAATTACTACCTTATACCATCCCCTATACCAAAGGGAAAAAAACAAATAAATGAATAAAAAATAATGTTTATCAAATTGTTGCTGAAATTTAAATAAATAAATAACATTTTATATCCAAGTGTTAGAGCAAGGGTAAATGCATGAGAATAATAAAATATTAAAATAGAAAGTGAACAAATTTGAGATTTTTACTGAGTCATAAATTATTGCTAGTATTCTGAGATACCTAAATATTTGACAAACATAACTTTTACAATTTCCATTAAAGTATGATGCTCATATAAAAATACATAAAGCATTTATGTAAAGGTTCAGAAATTATTCAAAATTAAACATATTTTGGATCAGAGTTGCTCAGGTCATACTAAATCAGTTTTCCATGTATGATCTCAAAAAGCAAAAAGTTTTTTTCTTTTGTGGGGGGGAACATTATTTTTTTTAATTATACATAGATGGAATATAATTTCTCATTTTTCTGAGTATACATACTGTAGAATCACAATGGTCATACAGTCATATACATACATACAGTAATAATGTCTTTTTTATTCTACTAGCAAAGAGATTCTTAATAACTAGCATGGAAATGTTTAATTGCATAAATGTAAAATATATATAAATAAAGTGAATATTATACCAGTTGCCCATATTTAAATACTGCTTGTTAAATGCCATTTTTAATTTTTCTATACTTCTACCCATTTCCCAATATAAGCTAGCCTCTTTCCTTGTATATTTATATTTTGGTGAGGTCATATGTACATTCTTGAATGTCATAGAAATGAATTATACAGGTTAAATAAATAGAATGGTAAAAACTCTCACTGCTTTTAAGCACAGGATATTTACATCATTCCCCCAACAAATCATTTTCTTTTGCATGCAACATTTTTCTTCCCAGAATTATGTTACTGTAATGGATTATAAAACTATAATTTTACTTTTCCTGACATTATGCAATATAATTTAAATAGAACTGCTGAACTATACAGTATCTCTGAGAGTCAATAAGAATATGTGCATGAATAATGTGCTCTTTTGTATTGATTACTGCTTTTGTATTTTATAATTGTACTACAAATTTTTCATTTGAACATTCAAGAACATTTGAGTTATTTCTTATTTTGAACCACTAAGATTCATGGAGTCATCAATAATTTTAAACAAATAATTATTCCACTCAGCTTATTATTCCTAGTATTTCAATGACACTATATTTTATTTATATTGGTTACTATGAAAATTATTATTTTCATCTTATTATTTTAATTTAGTTGGAGTCATTATTATAAATGTTTACTAAATACAAAATAAAAACCTTACCATAGACTCTTTATTTTCTTGTACCCTTTGTGAAACTACTATAAATGTTTATACATCACAAAATACACTGTATAATTTTTGTACAAAATAATCATAGATTATTATAAAACAAAGAGAAAAATATCAATCATAAAATTGTTAATTAATGTATGTTAGCTATGGTGGTACACACCTATATTTCCAGTGAGTTGAGAGGGTGAGGCAGGAGGACCCCAAGAATTTGAAAATGAAAACAATGGAAGAGAGGCAACCTGGAACAGGTAGATATAAATGTGGTAAAGGAATAGGAGAATGGACCTGACAAGGAAGAAGAAACTGCTGAGTGTGTATTAAATGAGAAAAAGGTTGATCTTAAGTGAGAGAAGACAAGAAATATTGTGACAGTGTAATATTTACCTCCATGGCCTCATATTTGGAAATTCTTAAAAAACAGAAACTAATGGTGTAATGGTGTAATCAAACAAGTTTGCCACACACCTGGCTTTCTGTTCTTACAGCTCTATCAGAGATATCATACTCTTTTTCTTTCAAGACTTCTAATTTCTTCCTCTCCAGGCATTGCTCATCCAACTTAAATATGCTGTTGTTCCACTTCTGGACCTGTTCTATCTGAGCTTCCTCAGATTGTTAACTGTAACTAATACCTAAACCATTTTTATTCAACCCATTTCACCACTCCTTATACTCTTGTAAACTCTCATTAGTGAACATTTAATGCTCCATTCCTGACATTTAGAGCTACCCCTCTTTTTCTGACTCCTGGATCACCCCCTGATTTGCTACACTAACAAGGCTTCAAGCATGATTGGTGTAAGGTTTTGTTTTTTACACAATGACCTACATATTTTACTCATACTTGTATAATTAAATAAATAATGGTCGTACTCCTTTTTTAAAATAATACTTTAAAAGTACTAGTTAAAACAAAAATGTTGAAGTTACCACTAGGGTGACTGGAGAGTATAGTGAAAGCAAAACGACACAAAGCATTTCTCTGTAGCATCATTAATGTTCTATTTCTAAGTAGAAATAGTAGTTACCTAGTATTTTCCGCTTGTAATAATTCATTAGTCTGTAGAGTTTTGATGCTGATCAAGTATTTTCAGTGTTAAATAAGATCAAGTTTATTTCATGAAACATGATGGGGAAGAGCATAAGGGAAAGACTCAGAAAGAGTACTAGAAAATACTTTGGGTAATGGATGAATTAATTGATTATTGAGTTTGTTTTATGGATGAGTTTGTATGTCTAAAGCTAAAAGTATACCCTTAAATAGGTATAGTAGTTAAGGTGTGGGATATAAGTTAGTTGGTAGAATGCTTGCCTCACATGCACAAGGCCTTGAGTTCAATTCCCAGCATCAAAAAAAAAAAAATTTACAGTAAGTATATCAATAAACCTGAAAAATACGCTTGCATTATGGTTAAAAAGAAATTAGACTATTAAATAATTAATTAAAAATAAAACTAAGGGTTTAATAGCTAAATATAAGTTTCAATATTTTGAGAAAGGCGATTTTTGTAGATAGAGAGTAGAAAAAATAGTAAAAAAGGAGTAATATTTAAACATATTAACAGTGAATATAGCATAGAAAGTATCAGTAATGCCAAATGTTACATTGAGAACACAACTAAAATTAAAAGAGCTCTGACAAATTTCACAAGTAAAATTTTTATATAATTTATATATTATATACTTCTAAAATGTATGATATGCATAATGATGCCTCAAATAATGATGTGGATACATTCTGGAAAATGCACCAAAGGTGATTATGTTATTTTGCTAATGATGCAGGGTACTTACATAATTCTAGATGGTACAGACCACTACATACCTACATTATAATTTAGTTATTAGAGTACATTAAGTTCATCAATAATGGAAACATTGTGCCACATATGTCTAAGGAATTTAACATTACAGAAACCAATATAGATCTCAAAATGAGATTAATAATTAGCACAGTGGAACTAAAGACAGAATACTTAAAAAGACTCTGGACATTTAGACAATAATAAAACACAGAAATTGAACTGACATAAAGAAAAAAAATGCATCTTGTCCTCAAAAAGCTGCTAAAACAATGGAGTATCTTCATAAAAAAAGATTGTCATTGTATCATTCCCTGGCATTACTTAATAAATCATTTTCTGGTAAAAAAAAAAAGTTCTTCAATATAAAAGAAAAATATAAGATATGCCAAAGTTTCAAAAGAAAGAGATTTATACAGTGTATATAGGGATGAATGACTGTTAAACCATATACTTGGAAAGATAAGGATAAAAATCACAAATTTAAGATCAGCTTAAGCAACTTAGTGAGATTCTTACTCAAAATAAACTTTAGAAAGAATTGTATATGTGGCTGAGTAGTATGGCACACCTTTCTTTAATCATCAAAAATAATAAAATAATCATAATATTAAAAAACAGAAGTATAGTTTTAAATACAATTTATATTTATGGTATGATACCACTAAAGGGTAAAAAATAAAGTAACAATTTTGAAAAAAATAATTGCCTCACATATGACAAAATGTATGTCTCACATATGAAAAAGGAGGAAAAGCAGCTAAGGCAAGAAGATTCCAAGTTTAAATCCAAGTTTAAAGCCAGTCTTAGCAACTTATATAGACCATAAGCAAATAAGAAACCCTGTCACAAAATTAAAGGGAAACAAACAAATAACAACAACAACCAAATATATATATATATATATATATATATATATATATGAGAGAGAGAGAGAGAGAGTTTGCAGGGGATGTTGCAGACTAGTTAAGCATCCCTGATTTTAAAACTGGGTACCAAAAAAATAGAAAAAAGTAAAAAGAATGTCAAAAACAGAGACTTCAAAAAATTGAAGGTAAGAACTATTTATGGTGGCACATTCTTATATTCTCAGCAGCTTGGTATATTCAGGAAGAAGAATTGTGAGTTCAAACACAGCCTCAGCATTTTAGTGAGACCCTAAGCAATTAAGTGAGACCATGTATCAAAAAAAAAAAAAAAAGAAACTAAAAATATAAGATGCTGTTCAGTGGTTAAGTTCTTATGATTTCATTCCCCATACCAATAAAAGGAAGGGAAGAGACTTCAATAGCCACCTTTTAAAAGAAAACATAAGTGTTCAATAATTATAAAATAGCTCAATAGCTTTAAAAATTTGAAAATGGCAAATAAATCATATCTTTGAGGCATAATTAAATAGTATCAGTAAACACGTGGGGCAAATAAATTCTCAGGAACTAAAGAGACAGTAAAAGTTGTTATTTCATTAAAGAAATGGGCTATTAAAAATAAATCTTTATTTCTCAGCAGAAGCATATGCTTATAGAAATTACTGCATATCTGTACTACGATAACATATAAGGATATGGCAGTATGAAATTCAGGACATGCAAAAAAAGGAAAATTACATTAAGAAAGATATAAGGAGAACAACGTGAGAAAAAGAAAAAAATTAGGGAGAGAAAAATGATTTTAAGAATGCATTTTCATCATAATATATACTGTTTGACAATTATGTAAGGTCATCACATAATTTTATGTAGATGTAACATACTTGTGATATTTTGCATGCATGCATATTTAAAAAATACATAGTTTGAAAATAAAAATATAAAAAAGAACATAAAAGACTTGACCATACATACTATTGTGTACCTGATAAAAGTCATCATTACTAAGATGTAAAATTTTTTCTAAATCCACAATATCACCTCATTAAAATGTTAGCATATTTTACTTATAATGGAAGAAGTGACAATAGCAAAAAATCTAAAAATTCACCTAGAATGTTATTTTATACATGAAATCAGCCCCCAAATTTTTAATTAAAAGAACTTATTTTACAATAATAATAAAAACCAAGGAATCATAATACAAACCAAAATCAACAGAATAATGTATATGTATGTAAAACTTTATGTATGTTTAATAGAAATTGAAATGCCAAAAGGAATTTAAACACCTCAAGAAAAATATCACATATGAATAGTTGACATGGTCAAACCTAAAGAATGATTGACTAGGGAGCATAATTCACAGTTATAGTTTTTGTATAGAATCTGCGAAGCACTGGGTTAAAATTCCAGCCCAACTATAGAAGGCATATCTTAAGTGAGGCCAATGTTTGGAATATAAAGGAATAAGAGTTACTGATTCTGTCTCCATTAATGGATACATTAAATGCAAATATTATGTTTCAAGTTTCTCTTTTAAAAAGTAAAAAAAAAAATGAGTTGATTTATATAAACTGCACAACTGTTAAAATATGTGCCAATTGATAATTTTAAAAAGGTATGATATACTTGGGCCTCAGTCCAGCCTTAGGCAATGTGCTATGTGATTGGAAAAGAATTACCAACAGCCAGTGTCATCACTTTAAGAGGAAGATTGGAAATATATATCACCCTAGCTTTTAATAATTTTCTGTGCTTTAGATCTTAATTTCACTTGTGCTAAAAAAGAATCTTCACGTTCATAAGTGTTAAAAGCTTCCATTCAATGAAAGAAACTAATTGCCTCACAAATATTTTTAAAAAATACTCTGCAAAAGGAAGATAGGAGGCTTAGGCAAGAGCAACCCAAATAGAAGCCATTACAAATGCTGAAATTCTGGGAATAAAACTTTCTGACAATAGACAACTCTTCCCCAGATCACAAACTATTGGTTTTCCATTGGTTTGCAAGCATCTCAATGGGCTGCTAAAATTCCAAACAGTAGTTCAGAGAAGGAGTTAGAAAGCACATATATTTTTTAATTCCTCCAAAAGATTTTTTCACACTCTTTCTGTGGCTACTTGACAGAATGGACTCTACAACCTTCCATGACAGATTTGATGCACAAGTCAAACAGTGAACACTTGTATACTGAGCACAGGTGTTATAGTAGCTTTTTTCTCCAGGCATGATAATTCCTGTAATCACAGAAGCTTGGAAAAATGAGGCAGGAGAAACTCGAGTTCAATGCTCAGCCTCAGAAAAAGTGAAGCACTAAGCAGATCAATGAGACCTTATCTCTAAACAAAATACAATATAGCACTGGAGATTTGGCTCAGTGGTTGAGTGCCCCTGAGTTCAATCCCCACTTCCTACTTCCCAAAAAGGAGAGAATAGTTTGTCAATAATCTAGTAACAAAAAAAAAAAAAGAGAGAGACAGAGAGTCAAGAAACTATGGATATAGGAAAAAGGAAACCCTTGCACACTGTTTGTGAAAATGTAAGTTTAGAAAAGTCATTTGTAAAATTAATGTAAAATCTTTCAACTATTTGAAACAAAACTAATATATAACATGGTTAATTAATTTTGGGTATATATTCAAAGAGTTGAAATGAGTAAGTCAAAGAAATGACTGCATGCTCATTACCATGTAGAAGTATTGCCAGTAGTCAAGAAAAAAAAAAGAAGACTTAAGTGAAGGGTGTTTCAGGGGATTTATTTTCTGTGCACAGCATCCAACTACTTCCCAGGTAATCTTTAAACTATATTTCAGGCAGCTTTCTCTTGGCAGAAGAGGATGCAGAGATTCAAATTGGCTATACACTCCAATGTAGAGAATCAGAGGTCACTGTGTTACTATTACTTTCCTTGATGGAGTCTGCCTGCAAATGGGATATTCTGTCAAGGTATAGATAGGTAACAGTGGACATGCTTGAAAACAAGGTGTCTGCTGTCTTTTGGAGGGCCTACCTGCAAACGAGAAGCTCCTTCAAGGTTTAGATAAGGTAACAGTGGACATTCTTGAAAAAAAAGGTGTCTACTGTCCTTGAGAGGACTTGCCTGTAAATGGGATGTTCTGCCAAGTGGGCTAGCAGGGCACTAAGAAAAATTTTATTATCTGTTCTTAACAAAGAGCAGAGCTCAGCATGCTTGGGGCCAAGAGTAGATTAGCCATGATGTTGAGGGCCACAGAAATGTCAAGATGGAGCCTGGCACTTTGCCAGGAGGAGTGGTTTGAGAAGTAATGCCAGTGAGCCATTAAGATGATGGAGATTCCTTAATGACTGACTGCTTTATCTAGATGATGTTAATTAAGTTGAGCTCTGTGTAATTATTAAGATGATGAGGATTCCTTAATGACTAATTGATGTATCTAGATGATGTTAATTGAAACAAGCTATGTATAATGAGCTAGGTATAAATACCTCTGCTGTCCTACAATAAAGCGGCTCCCTCTGTTTCAACCTTCATACGTTGCTTGTCACCCCCCCCCCGTTATTTTGCCCAGCCAGACTGTGGCACCATGAGAAGCAGGTCACTTCTGATTAGAAAGTAAAACTTCTGTATGCTATGTTTAATTAGCCGAAAGACCTGATTTATTGATGTTGGAAAGCTGCCTTCTTTTTTCACAATACTATAAAAACATTGCTTGTATACAATAAAGCACTTTTTTTTCTGCTGCTTCTTTTCTAGCTTTGCTTCTTCTTTCTTTACCATGCTGACCTGCAAGTGAATTACTGCAACACTCCAAAACTATATAGACGTGATAGCTGTGGATACCTCAGAAACCACTTACCCAGGAGAAAGTATGTGACATGAGGACCTAACATCCTGCCAAGTTTCCAATGGAAAATCCCCACTTGAATACATTCCAGTAAGGGATCTGTGTCTATGGAAGAAAAAGAGAGGACAAGAATGAGCATATTATTACTAAGTATCAAGCTCGCTCGCTCTCGCTCGCTCTCTCTCTCTCTCTCTCTCTCTCTCTCTCTCTCTCTTTCTCGTATTAAATTCTCACAAATCACAGGATTAAAATCACATATACAGTGCTGCCTAGGACTTTATGGCTCAGAAAAAGAGCATTCATCTAGCATAAGTGAGACACTGGGTTTGCTATTCGGCAACACATAAAAATAGAATAAAGATATTTTGTCCACCTACAACTAAAAAATAAAAACAAACATTATAAAACAGTGCCATCTAGTGTTAGAAAATAATAGTTATGAAATAATGTGTCTATTTGATATATGAGAAACAGTTTATTATGTTGTGGAGTAATAAAGTTGGCATTGGGAATGTGAACAGAAAAATAAAAATAGAGAATATATTGTGAGGCCTTAAAAAAATAAAACTAAAATCTAGCATTCTGAATTTAAGAACCTGCCTCTCAAGAATATAGAAAGATCAAAAGAAAAAATCAACCCAGTCACCTATATACCAGCAACACTTTAATGCAGAGAAAAAACAAATTACATCTGGATTTTGAACTCTCTCCTGATGATCATGCAAACCATTACCACAAAATATTAGGAGATACCAGGCTTCCAGAACAAAGCTGTACACATATGCTTTAGGCCATGTCTGTAGATACCATGATTGGATAGGACAGAATGTCCACATTTTTAGCTGCTATTATATTTCCCACTGAATTGGCCAAAGGAGACATGAGAATGAACTTCTCCATAGAATGATTTATTTTTGCTTTTATTGGAGACTATTCTCAGCAGTTTCTATCTACCAAAACCACTTCCAGCCATAGCAATTGCTGATTGAAATTATTTCAAATGGTCTTCCTTTCTAGTGTACAGATACAGTCTCAAAACCCTGAACAGTCACTATTGCCTGGCTTTCAGGGTGCCTTGCATTCTCCCTATAGGTTTTTCATCATCTGCATGAAAGCAGAACCTCATATTGCTGAGCATTGATAAGGAAGCCTATAAATGGATCTGAAAGAATGGCAAACTCCAGAAATAAAAATTTAATCAGATAGTGTAAGTCATACCTTTTTTACTTATTATATGTTGGATTGAACAGTCATCACATAAGAGCACCTACTTGGAAACTGTGCCCTCAGTCTGAATCCAATTAGCTTTCTATCCAAATGAGACACTAAATGGCATTAACTCCAGGAATGAATGAAGCCAGAATGAGTGAGGTTCTTGGGTGCATTTACTTCTTTTCTTTCTTTTTTTTTTTTTTTAAGGTGATGAGAATTGAGTGCAGATAGCAGCTTTTTTTTAAAGGCAAGTTTTTCCTAAAATGATAGGGTCTAGTCTGGCAGTAGAATATTTAAATTTAGCCTTTTATATAGGATAATATTAATGCATGAATTATATACATACATATTGTTCATTATTGGAAACCATGTAATGTAATTTTTTTTTATTTAACTTTTCTGGTCTATTTTTTGAAAAGGCAGTTGGAGCTCTCAACTCGGAATCATTAACCTAAAGTTCAATACAAATAATATATTAGGCACAGGTGTAGTTTTAGCTTTTAGTATACACATGAAAAATAAATACAAGACATAGTTGATATTTATTATAATCATAAAACTGAATATATCAAGAGTGCTATTATCATGTGACAAACATATAATTTCCAATGAAGAATATATAGGTATTTACAACTACATCCTCAAAACTCCCTCTATTTTAAGCCACCAGTACATCTTAGTTAAAAATGGTCACATTCTATTTTGAGAGTTATTGCCGCAGTCTGCCTGGGCACAATTCAGGAGCCACTTGTCAAAAAGAAACTAACTTTATTTTTAGAACTACAAACGCCAAACAAAACAGCTCCTCAGGGAAAAAACCCTAGAGCCCAACTGCCACCACCGGCTTCCACAAGCCTCTCCTCAACCCAACCTCTCAACCTCCCCCAATCCTCCTGCTCTTGAGGCCGATTGGCTGGGTCACGTGGGCGGAGCCAAAGAAGTCCCCCAATGAGCAGCTCCGTGGAGGAGCCAATCAGCTAGATGTTGCTGGGGCCGCTGTGAGCCAATCATCAGCTGGCAGTCTGAAGGGCAGGGAAACAGCCCAATGAACATCACCACAGAAAAGCCAATCAGCTAGATGTTGCTGGGGCCACTGTGAGCCAATCATCAGCTGGCAGTCTGAAGCTTGCTGGCAGCTGGAAGTTTGCTGGGGCCCCTTTGGCTGTGGCTCTCAACAAGTTATGGCTACTCCAGCTTTGGGAAGTCAAAGAGCCTGGCCCTCTGCATTCTATGCAAGAGGTGTGGGAATACACTTTTTAATCAATGATTTTCCACAAAATCAAATAGCAAGAGTGGCACTGTCCTCAGAAAGAAAATGAAGACCAAACAGGACAGGGTCCAAAAGATAATAATTTTTTTTTCTAATAGATGCTAGAAACAGATTTTTTCCCATTTCAGAAGTCAGACAGCATAAAAGGGAAGAAAGAATCTTAGGAGCTGGAGGTCTGATTTCAGTATAAATTTTCATAGCCTTGGCTCTAAAACTTAAATATACTAAAGACAAACATCTTATTTTGCAACTTAGTTTTTGACTTAATACTTAGGCTGTGATATTGTTTCCTCACTTGGTATGAGGTACTGTGAGAGTTTTAGTACCATTATAATGTATGCATATCTGCATAAATTAATAGCATCTCAATAAATGTCCATACTTAATTTAGAAAAAAAAAGAAAAAAAGTAAAACAGTACCAGTAAGGAACTTCTGTTTTCAACAGAATTTTCTAAAAATATGTGACAGAATCCTGGTTTCCAATGATAATTGGTGGATGAGTCACTCTAGAGCTTGTTAGATCATGATTGGGCTTGTTCATTAATTCATGCTGGGCATATCTGGGGTTTTTTGCTAGAAACAGTTAGCTGATGACTGCTGGATTTTAGAGGGTTACCTATCATCTTCACCAGAGGTACCTTGATTCTCTGCTTTGATAATCTCTGATGTAATGTGGGCTTGTTATTTTGGACACAGCAAGGAATAAAAAGCAAAATCAAAATAAATCAAAACCTTCTGATTGTAGGTACCATAGTATTGACTTTCATCTTTACAGGTTCCTATGAGGAACAATAAAAATAAAATTCTAGGCACAGTGGTGTATGACTGTAATCCAAGTGTCTTAGGAGATTGATCCAGAAAGATTATTAAAAATGTTAAAAATAAGGCTCAGCAATGTTCAGTAATTAAGAAGCTCAGTGAGACCCTGTCTATAATAAAAGAGAAAATAGGGTTGGAAATGTTGTTCAGTAGCTAAGTGCCACTGAGTTCTATCCCTGGTACTCCAACACTCCCCCCCCAAAAAAAAAATATTAGATCTACAGACTTGGAAACTGATTCTGCATTTTAACAGGTGAAAATGAAAAACACAATATTTAGTTAATAAATGCAGGAAAGAAGGAAAAATTGCTGATATCATGCACTCTCTATCATTCTACCCTATTTTATGCATGAAACTGATATAATGGTTTCACAAAAGAAATATGCTCAAATATCCACAGCTATTAAGCAGACCAGGTAGTATTCAGAATAAACTATGCGTGATTCCAAATTCCAAATATTTCCACCACACCATGTACTACGTGCAAATTTTCTTACTCTCTGAGGTTTTGAATAAAGACATACCAAAAAAGCAGGATCAGTTTCCATATTGTGTACATCACCAGTGGAAATAATATACTCAAGAGTGTTCTTCTGAAGCTTCTATAAAAGACTTAGAATAATTTTGAATAATGGAAGATGTCTCAATTTAGAAAACACCTAATCAACAATACGTATTTAATTCCTTATCATGTGAGAAATATGAAAATACTACAATGCATTCCAGAGGCATGGTGATAAAGTATTCTATGGAAATTTTAGAAAGATGTTGTTTCCACCAAAAACTGTGTCCCAAAAGTCATAAAAATGAAAATTAAAAAACCCATAATAGAGAGTGAACACTCACTTTTGTACACAGCACTTGTAAATAACATACCAGAAAATACTGTAGAACTCCCTATTGAGAGTACTATCTTGGTCTTTCTATATAAGAACATAAAGCTACATGGAACTTGTGTCAATACAAAATGATTTCTCATAGACATAAATGGGAAATAATTCCATGATTATGATATATATTCATTGATAGAGCACCACCTTAAATTTAATTTCAATAATTATTCTAAATATTTAATAAAGAGAAATCCAAATATGAGTTACAGTAAAAAATAAAAAAATGAATGAAAAACAAATAATAATTTAAATAAAAATCAATTCTAAGAAACAACTAATGTACATAAAGCCACCCTTGTTACAAGAGTGGTCCCTGGTATAGAGAACTTTTTCCTAAAGTTTTCTGATTACTAACACTTATGTTAATAAGTGAGAATAATTTTCAATAATGCAGGTGAAAATTATTTTATTTTTATAAAATATTTAAACTAACAAAGCATGGTGACACAAACCAAAAATTCCAGTGGCTCAAGAGGCTGAGGAGATGAATAATAAGTTCAAAGATAGAACCAGCAACTTAGGGAGGCTCTAAGCAACTTTAAGAAATTCTGTCTCTAATTAAATATAAATGGATATGGGGATGTAGATCAGTGGTTCAGTGCCTCTTAATTCAATTCCAGGTTAAAAAAAAAGTGTTATTGTTGTTATTGTTTAAAAATGTTATATTCAATTTTTCTCATTAGTTGTTCTTGTTAATGTCTCATAAATTTAAGTAAAAATTTTCTATTGTTACATAGTGTACCTGACATTGACATATCAATATAAGCATAATAATTATTTGAATATTCAGCTAGTATATACACAAATAAAATTGAACAAATATAACAATAAAAGAAAATTGAAAGTCTATAAGTAAACTACACACATCTGGTCAATTTAATTTTGACAATTTTTTCAGAAAAATTAGAGAATAAGTAGTCTCTTCCTTAAGCAAGATTAATATAAATGCATATTTATGATTCAAGAAATGTTATCAGATGTCTGGGGATGTGGCTCAAGCGGTAGTGCGCTCGCCTGGCTTACGTGCAGCCCGAGTTCAATCCTCAGCACCACATACAAACAAAGATGTTGTGTCTGCTGAAAACTAAAAAATAAATATTAAAAAAAAGAAATGTTATCAGATTTTACATGAGATTATGTAGAATATTTAACATGAAATGTATTTTACACTATAATATAAGAGTTAAATCTATAATAAATTAAGAAGAAAACAATTACTCTTTATAAATTAGATTTAGCCATGGAGTCTTAGTTATGCTTTCAAAAGAAAAATAAGAAAAAAATAAATTGAACTTTAAAAAACTTCTGTACAAAAAGTAACCTCACCATGAAAGCGAAGACATAATTTTTTTATTTGTTTTTGTTTTATTTATTTATTTGTTCATTCATTCATTCATTTTTCACAAAGAACTCTCTGTCCCAGTTTTTAACCTTGGATAGAGGGCAGTCAATCCTCCTTATTTATAAGCTGATTGAGCCCACACCCCAAATAATTTTCATGTTAGGCTCTCATACTCCAGTTACAAATGCACGCTTCATAGTTACCCACAATAAGGTATTAACCATTAAAAAGTGTTATACATCCCAGAGACCCTCAATATTTTTAAGCTGTTAAATCAATGATAAGCTCTAAAATGTAGATGACTTCATAGCACTTGACATGTACAAATTGCTGCCAAAGTTCTAAATTGTGTTATGCCATTGAATAAACTACTGTGTTTATTTTTGTCAGTATTCTTTTGTTCCTTTTGCTTATACAACTGTCTTACATTATGTAAACAAAAATTATTAAAATTTGCAAAAAATTCCCTAAAAAGGATGGATGCAGAAAAGAAAAAAACAATATATCAAACATGCAGAAAATTGAAAATTTCATGCCTCTTTGATACAAAAGTAAAATTACCTTGGTGGTTTTTTTGGTAAAAGAAAGAATTACTAGAAGAACAAGCACTTACCTCTAAAATACATCAAAAGTAACTGTAAATGTGTTGAGACTGTAATTCATATAGGAATATTTATTGCTGAACTATTCATAAGAACCAAAATATAAAATCAATGAAAGGTAAGTAGATAAATGGAAACCTGTACCTCCCAATAGTAGAATATTACTCAGCAATATTATCTTTGTGTTACTAGGAATTGAACTCTAGGTCTCACACATGCTAGCAAAGCACTCTACCTCTGAGCTATAATCCCAGCCATATTGAGCAAGTATGTTTCATGAGAGCACTAAATGTTACAATCAAGATGTACATGGAAACTGTAAGCTAAGTGAAAGTAAGCAGAAGAAATGTAATAAGTTTTAAAATTAATATCATATGTAATTTTATGAACAAGTAAATTTATGAAGCCAAAACACAGCTGAGTCATTGCCAAAAACTCTGTGAAAAAGAAAAAAAATGGAAAAACTGCTAGTGGGCACTAATTTCTTTCCACTTCAAGTAGTTTCTGGAACTAAATATTGGGGATGGTAGACATTTGAATATACTAAATGATAAATAATTACAGCCTGAAAATATTTATAAGTTAATTTTTTTGAGAGAGTGAGAGAGAGATAAATTTTTTTTAGTATTTATTTATTTTTTTTTAGTTTTTGGTGGACACAACATCTTTATTTTATTTATTTATTTTTATGTGGTGCTGGGGATTGAACCCAGCACCCAGTGCATGCCAGGCAAGATCGATACCATTTGAGCCACATTCTCAACCCCTATAATTTAATTTTAAGTTCACATGTGTTTTGTAGGGGCTAGGAAAGGGGATAGGAAAGGTAGCATGTAGGGGATAGGAAAGGTAGCAGAATACAACAATTACTAATAGGGCATTATGTAAAATTGTGGATGTGTAACCAACATGATTCTGCAATCTGCATTTGGGGTAAAATTGGGAGTTCATAACCCACTTCAATCTAATGTATGAAATATGATATGTCAAGAGCTTTGTAATGTTGTGAACAACCAATAAAAAGAAGAAAAAAAATTTAAAAAAATGAAGTAAATAATGAAATGAATGAATGAATAACTAAAAAGTACAAAGATGTAATGTGACTGAAATTGTCAAAGACAACTTGTAGCCTTGCAAAAGTGTAAAGGTATTTGAAAATGTTATTATTATTATTATTATTATTATTATTATTATTATTAAGGCATACCTTACCAACTATCAATTCCACTTCTAGATAGGAAGAAATAAACAGAGAATCCATTCACCTGGCTCTTTTACTTAGCACCTGTGCAACAATTACCTTTTTCTTTCTTTTCAAATTTTGTTTCTGCATCCAAGAACACTAACTATCCATGCTTATGCTGCCTTTGTGGACTTGTTGCATCTGAAGACTTCTACTGCTAAAGTTTTTCTTTATAGCTCTTTTCTTCCAAACCCCCATATATTTCACTGATTTTTCTTTAAATATTTATTTTTCAGTTGTAGTTGGAAAAAAAAGAAAAACTTTATTTTATTTATTTATTTTTATACGCTTCTGAGGATTGACACCAGGGCCTTGTATGTGCTAGGCAAGCACTCTACAGCTGAGCCAAAATCTCAGCCCATCCACCAATAGTTTTTGTTGTTGTTGTTTAATAATGGCACTAATATACTCAGCATCCGCCAGTCTTATATCCTGCTCAATCCATTTCCTGCCTTGTGCATGGATAATTTTAAGATGCCCTCCATTCAGATGTCAATAATCCAGAGAGGTCAGAATTGGGGGTAAAATATGCAGAATATTAGAGTTAGATTACACAACAATAAAATTGTAAATAGTGGTATGTATCTAAAGCTGAGGATAAAAAGCAAACCTACAGAACTCACTAGTTTAAATAAAGGATTTAAAATTCATGAATATCAACAATTTTAAAAAGATAATTTCATAAAAAGGAGAGTAAAAGATACAACATACTAAGCAAAAGAGAAAAGTTTAAAAACACATAAAATATATATATGCAGAGTGTTATGTGTGGATGCTTTCAAAAGACAAATTAAATTAAAAGAGATATGATTAATTTGAGATGTAGTAATACTATATTAATTATACACAATGTTAATATATATGTAACTGTACAAAATATGCCTCATTTATTGATGGGTATACATTGAAAGAAATGAACTCTAAACTTTTTAAATTTTATTTTATCTTTAATTTTGAAATGCCATAGTGAACACTGTCATCTGGACTTTTGTATTATGAGATGCTTAGGCTAAATATTATATTTACTTGAAGTGCATCAGTGAATAACAGATAATTTTAACACACGTTGTTGTATACTATGAAGTTATAAAAACAATTATAATTTTTATAATAATATAAATAAGTAGGCCTGTATAAGTAACACAGACCCTTTATTAAAAAATAAATATTAAATATTAAATAAAACCTTGAAATTTAGAGAAAGTTTGCAGTGCCTTGTAGAAATAGAAATATGACATTATTTCCAAAAAAAACTGTTAAGATAAGGGAATATTTTTTGGGGAAAACTATATTATATGCTTTCTTAATACCAGGAAGAAAATATTTTTAGAAGTAATATATACTTCAATATAAAAATAAAATATACAATGGATGGTATTGCACTTGTAATTCCAATAATTGGGAGGCAGAGGCTGAAGAACTGAAATTTCAAAGTAAGCCTCACCAACTTAGAAAGGCCCATGACCACCATGAGGAAGTTCCCATCTCAACATAAAATAATGAATGGTTATGGCTTAAGGGTATACCACCCCTAGTTTCAATAATGAATATATATCCGTCAAAATTTAATATAACAAGAGATTTATGCTAGGTGTTGTGGCACATGCCTACAATCCCAAAACTCTGAAGGCCGAGGCAGGAGGATCTTGAGTTCAATGGAATCCTAAACAAAATTAGTCATCAAGAAACTCACTGCGACCCTGTCACTAAATAATACATTAAATAATACTTGGGATGTGATTCATTTGTAAGATCCATCTGTATTCAATCCCAAGCATGAATTAAAGGGATTTATATTGAAAATGTCATAGTACATGCCTCTAATGCCATTTATTTGGGTAAGAAAGATAGACTAAAATTTCAAGGACAGCCTGGGACACTTGCTGACAACATGTATCTATGTAAGATTTTAAAAAATGGATGGGGATGTTGATTCTCGGACTATTTTCTGAAGACCTTAAAAAAGCATACTACAGGGATACTGCCACATAGATGTTCATATCAGCACAATTCACAATACCTAGACTGTGGAACCAGCCCAGATGCCCTTCAATAGATGAATGGATAAAAAAAAAAAAGTGTCATTTATACACAATGGAGTATTACACATCACTAAAAAATGACAAAATCATGGAATTTGCAGGGAAATGGATGACATTAGAGCAGATTATGCTAATTGAAACTAGCCAATCCCTAAAAAACAAATGCCAAATGTCTTTTTTGATATAAAGAGAGCAATTAAAAACAGAGCAGGGAGGAAGAGCAGGAGGAAAAGACTAACATTAAACAGAGACATGACGTGGGAGGGAAAGGGAGAGAAAAGGAAAATTGCATGGAAATAGAAGGAGACCCTCATTGTTACACAAAATTTCATATAAGAGGTTGTGAGGGGAATGGGGAAAAAACAAGGAGAGAAATGAATTGTAGTAGATGGGGTAGAGAGAGAGAGAAGATGGGAGGGGAGGGGAGGGGGATAATAGAGGATAAGAAAGGTAGCAGAATACAACAGTCACTAATATAGCATCATGTAAAAATATGGATGTGTAACCGATGTGATTCTGCAATCTGTAATTGGGGTAAAAATGGTAGTTCATAACCCACTTGAATCTAATATATGAAATATTATATGTCAAGATCTTTGTAATGTTTTGAACATCCAATAAAAAAAGAAAAAAAAGAAATGAAAGCTTTGCTTTAAATCTAAAGAATCACAAAAAAGGGGCAGTTATTTATTTTCAAAAAGTTACACAAATATGTTAAAAATTAATAAATTGGATAATATTAAAATAAAAATTTTGTTCACTAAATGGTACAAAAATGGGCTGGAGTTCTGGTTCAGTGGTAAATCACTTACCTGGCTAATGTGAGGCCCTTGGTTTCACCCTCAGCATCCCATATCAATAAATAAATAACATAAGGATATTGTATACAGCCACAACTAAATAATGTTAATTTTTAAAAAAAGTAAAAAGGGAAGTGACAAAGTGGGAGAACAAATGATCTCACTTAAAATTAAGCATGTTTAATAAAAAAAGATATGACACTTTTGGTAGTAGAAATGTTCAAGTATTAAAACCTCTAAACATCTTAACAAATTAGAAAAATACAAACTACCATCACATACAAAAAAATTTACACAGTATTGATGAAGAAAAAAAGCAAATATTATTGAATTAGAGAAGGAATGTAAATTGCTATTATATTCTTGTGTAAAATGTTTATTTAATATATATGATACTTCTCAACCAGTAGCATAACTTATAGCAATTACTGTGCTTCTAATCCTTGATAATATACAGTTACACAGTATCATAAGGCTACAGCTATGTTAATCCATGAAGTTGAAACCAGATAAATAGGTGAAAAGAGGAGGTACTTAAAAAATGAAATAAATGTGAAAGTTTGAAAACAATGCTTTCTTGGGATAAGACACATTTTTTGTTTCATTGAAGTGGTACCCCGTTTCTCTACAGAAAAGTCATAACTTGGCTTCTCCAGAAATCTTCACCATGGCTGATTTTAGAGATGTTAGCAAAAGAGTCTCTACAAAAGAGTTAAATGTAGATAAACCTCCAATTTTCATGGCAATTAGCCAGGAATAAATAAGCACTCCAGGTGCTGGAAATTCCCTTACTATTTTCTCACAAACAAATATCAAGTATAGTAGTTTGTAAAAATGTGTAAACAAGGCCTCTGGCCTTGAGCTGGGGTTTCAACAGATGTCTACATTTCTAAGGTAAGTTACCAATTGGGCTCCATTGTAACTCCTTGGCAGGAAGAGAAAAGAAAGGGGAGAAGAAGCTTTTTTTTCCCCCCTCAGGTGCAGTTCTTGAAGCATTAACTTGCCCAGAACAATAAAGCAAAACAAAACAAAACAAAACAAAAAGAAAAAACTTCTTTCTTGTGAACTTATGCAGACTGTGAACTTCTGAGCCCCTCTCCTTACATGCTGAGTATAAAACTCTGAAACTACCTTAACTCAGGGTTCAGAGGATTGATTGATTACAGCAAAATCTATGCCCTCTGACCCTGGCTGCACCCAAATAGAACTGTTTTCTGCCAAGTCTTGTCTGTCCCTACAACATCATTATATTCAATTTAATTAAAAGAACAAAATATTACATAAGCATTACAAACAAGTGATATCTGTGAAACACATCCCATGTACAGAGGCTTTCAAGGAAAATATGTACAACTTATCACAAAACAAAAATTTGCAGGAGTTAAAATGCTCCATTGTACACACTATATGTATAAATAAAACTCATTATTACAAATAAAACTATTTATCTTAGTTTAATGTATAATATTCCCTGTTAAAATTTTAGTATGCTTAAATTACTTTTCTAAAATGTATCTAGAAAAAAAATATGTAAAATATCCCCAAACATAAAATTTTGAAAGCCAAATAAAGTTGCTGTTGCTATGTGTTTATTATCAAACTATATGGCAATAATACAAACACATGAATTATGAATTAATTAAATCTAAATTCATATGTATGTCATTTAAAAAAATAATATTAGATGTGAATTGTGAAATTATTTAATCTGAAGTAAGAATTGGAGACTACAGTTCACTAGTAGAGTGTGTGTGCAGAATGCACAAGGTACTCAGTTCCAAACTTAGAAACACAATAAAAGGCAGATGTTAAGGAGGGATAATGTCACAAATAAAGCAGAATATTAACATTCTGGGATCTCCCTCCATCTCTAAATACAGTTAATAAAAAGCTACTAATGTTCTGAGTATCACTTTGACAAAATTATAAGTGAGTAAAGAGACTTAAATACATTCAACAATTTAAAATATATATATATCTACCTTCAATTAGAATGAAAAGCAGGGGTACACTGAGTATTAGGCTTGTCTTGAGCAAATTACCACATTTGAGACCCAATCCCAAATAGTCAGCATCAACCATAATAAACAAAAAAGTGGAAGAAGTGATACACAAGTGTCTATGCCACAAAAAAACATGAATATTTCTAGAGGGAAGGAAAGCCTCTGCAAGTGTTTTATCAGCAGGGATCAAGGCAGAGAAATAACCAAATATAAAAGCTATTAGTTTATCTCAAGAAGACATTCACCAACATATTTTCCAAATTGTTGGTGGTGTCAGAGGAGATTCTCCTTAGGTTGTATTGTGGGTGCAATAGGAAAAAATATAGGATACCATTGGTACTATGAGTGAGATTTAAGTACTTCATAAGCCCAGCCCCAACCGTGCTCACTCCAGTAATAAAGCCAGAACTATCAATTTCTCCTAAAAAGAGTTTGCTTATACAATGATTTTCTGAACCTGAACATATTTTCTTCAAGTTACTATGTCCTGATGTTTCAAGCTCTGGAATCAAAGGTTACTGAGCACATGCAAATCTACATAGATTGAGAACCAATGAATTTACATTGCTTTTCTAGCACCTTTATAGATTATGAGATACCCAACAGTAGTTCTGAATAGGAGTTAGAAACCAAAAATCCTTGTTTATTCCAAGAAAACTTTGCAGAACACTCCTACATTGGCTACTTCACATAAACTTATCTCTGAAATTTAATAAATGAATCCAATATATTTCCTGCACCCTCTGTTGGGCTCATTGAATGGCTTTAGAAAAAAATCTGAGAGCCAGGTGTGGTGGAAGAGGCCTGTAAACCCAGAGGTTTAAAATTATGATTTGAAAGACAGTTTCAGCATCTTAGCAAGCCTCTAAGCAACTTAGTGAGACCTTGTTTCAAAATAAAACATAAAAAGACTGGACATGTGGCTAAGTGATAAGCACTCCTGGGCTCCTGGGTTTAATTCCATTACTAAACCAACTAAAGCAAATACATATTTGAAAGATTTCAAGTTTGTCTATGTACATATACATGCAAAAATATTGGTGAAAATATAAAATTGCCTCTGAGACAAGAAGATGGAGAGCTTAAAGAAGTGTCAGCAATGGTAAGGCACTAAGCAACTTTTTCTAAGCAAAATATAAAGTAGGGATTGAAATGTGACGGAGTGGTGGAGTGCCCTTGAGTTGAACTCCTGTTATTCACTCCCCAAATAAACTTTCTTTTACATGAAAGGTACATCAGAAGATTTCTTCAAGCTGCACAGCATCGAACTACTCCCCTAGATGCTACACATTTATAGTTCAAACTGATCTCTCAGAGGCAAGACTAAGATACTGATATTTTCTAAATAGGCCACAAGACTTTAATATCTGTGGGCATCTAATGTCAAAATGTTCTAAAACTAAATACGGAAGGTTGGAAAGAGAACACAACACATAGTAAATTTTTCAAAGGGGAATTTTAACCAAGACACTATGATATCTGAAACCACAGTTGGAGATACAACTAGATTCTCTGCTTCACTGATTTCTGGGTTATTGATTCAATCCAAACAGATATTGAAAAAGTATTAAGGCTACTGGTTAATATCTATGTAAAACAGGTTATTAAAAATGCACCAGGTTAGGGCTGGGTTATGGCTCAGTGGCAGAGTGCTTGCCTACCATGTGTTAGGCACAAGGTTCAATCCTCAGCACACTGTATCACTAAAAAAAAAATACATAAATAAAAAATAATTAAAGGTCCATTGACAACTAAAAAAAAATCTTTTAAAAAAAATGTACCATGTACCAGGTTATTCACATTGCTTTTGACATTCAGATTCACTATGTACTCTAGCCCTTGTGATTAAACTTCCCTGTAGTTTAAATCGAGTCCAATACCATCTTTATTTTCCTCCACACCAGGACAAAGATGTTTGCTGAAATGTTTTGTAAGGGTAAAATTTCTAAGCTGATTCTAAGCCACAAAGTCTGAGTTAAAGTGTAAAAGACGGGGCATTGTAAAGTTTTGTAAGCTATAAGGCCTGGGTTAAAAAGTAAAAGACCAGGTATTGATAAAATTCCTCTGCTACCCCCAAAACCTGTAATTCCTGTAGCTGTTAGGTCAATACTGGAACTGCCCAGTAAATATTCCCACTGACTCCCTGGTTGTCTAATAACCTGGGACTCTGTGTAGTTTGTTATGTAGTTATTTAGGCCCTAAAACCAATCAGTTTGAATGTGTACCCTGCTTAGAAGTGACCAATCACCCCTGCCCAGACTGTTCCCGCCAATGAATGTACTAAATCATGTCTCAGAATTGTTGTTCAATTTTCCCATGCCTCATGATGATTTGTTCTGATGTATGCAAAGCCTCCCGCCCTCCCCAAAAAGTGTACTTAAGCTCTGCTTGACCTCTGCTCTGGGATCTGGGCTGCTCTCTCTTCCCGAGTGAGCCTGCTTGGAGCCTCAGCATGCTGAATTGGATCCTCAATAAACTCCCTCCTGCTTATTGCATGAAGCCAGTCTCTTGTGGTCTCTTCCTCTGACGTTTCGCCGGACCCTTACATTTTAAAATGCATCCACAGGTCATTTTAATAAAATGGTCTTACATATAGGAAAAGGAAAAAAACTCAATTAAGAACCTATTACATGTAAAATAAATAAATAAATAAAAATTTTTAATTGGGACTGTGAGGATGGCCTTAGGCCTGAGCCTAAGCAACTCCATTTTAAAAACTCAATTTTGAAACCTGCAGTCTCACCAGGCATACCCACAGACAGAGCCCTCCATAATGGCCTCAAACAAGTTAGTTTTCCTTATCCAGATAAACAGAATTAAGTCTCTGGCAGGCTAGGCTCTTCTATCTTGATAAGGGGGTAAGACAAGAAGATCAGGGTAAAGACCACAGACAATATTTATTTCAGTGTAAATGATGTCATGGAGAAATCCAGTGGTAGCTGATTTAGGATTGAAAGGGGGTGGGTCAAAAGTCCCCAAATTTAGTATAAATGATAAAGCTAATAAACAGGGATTAAGCCATCCAAAACAAAAATTCACTCCAGCTTAAGAGCCTAATGAGGACCAGACATCCCAACACTTATCTTAATTTCCTGATCCTCTGTGCGATCCTCACTGTTCTCAAACTCTACCACCTTGTCTGGATCTTGGTAAGAGCTTCAATTTCTCTCTACAACCCTGTCCTCAACCAGTTGCGCACTCCACACCAGGAAAATTATGTCTTCGTTCTGCACCTCATAACTGCTATCTGAGTGAGTGTGCATCTGATGGGCTTAAAGACAACGGCTTAAAACTTTTGATCTGAAATGTGAACTTAGCAAGCAGAGGAAATGTCTGTCACTAGCCTGTCATGATTAAAGGTGTTTTGAGTATTTAGAATTTATCTAGAATTGTTTATTGTAAATTAATCAATCTAGAATTGTTTGCTGTGAATGGATTATGTCTATTGCAGTGCCTAGCATTAAGAATATTTGTTTTCTTGTAAAGGAAAAATTTTTAAGCTGATTCTAAGCTGCAAAGCCTGAGTTAAAGTGTAAAAGACCAGGCATTGTAAAGTTTCTAAACTGCAAGGCCTGGGTTAAAAAGTAAAAGAGTAGGTATTGTTAAAATTTCTCTGCTACCCCCCAAAACCTGTAATCCCTGTAGCTGTTAGGACAATACTGGAACTGCCCAGTAAATATTCCCACTGTTTCCACTGGTTGTCTAATAACCTGGGATTCTGTGTAGTATGTCACGTAGTCTTTTAGGCCCTAAAACCAATCAGTTTAAATGTGTACCCCGCTTAGAAGTGACCAATCACACCTGCCCAGACTGTTCCCGCCAAATCATGTCTCAGAGTTGTTGTTCAATTTTCCCATGCCTCATGATGATTTGTTCTGATGTATGCAAAGCCCCTCCCCCCCGCCCTCCCCAAAAAGTGTACTTAAGCTCTGCTTGACCTCTGCTCTGGGATCTGGGCTGCTCTCCCTTCCTGAGTGAGCCTTGAGCCCCAGCATGCTGGTTCAATAAACTCCCTCCTGCCAATTGCATGAAGCCAGTCTCTTGTGTGGTCTCTTTCTCCGACGCTTCCCCAGACCCTTACATACTTAATTAAGAACATATAGAGTGAAATTCAGTAATTTGAAAACATAAAGCATTGAAAGTAGCAGAAGCATGTGGACAATTCTTTATTTCTCCCCTCAACTGCATGTCTCAATTTTTCCCCCTTAAAACAGGGACATATTGTCTATACTATTTTATTTAGAAAGAGTCATTATTTCTAATGTCATCTAATTTTTTCTTGCTTTCTTCTTATGTGAAAGAATGACAAAAATAAAGCAAAATCTTTTAATACTACCCTTCATATCTTGGAGAAGAAAAAAATTACAAATAAGGCATCCTTTCAAAATAAAACATGCAAAACATAATTGATCATGATGAAACTGGAGTTTTGAGATTAAAATAAATTTTTCATTTAACCAATTTGCTTTGGGTTCTTGTCTCACAAATTTTGAAGAATAAAATCTGTGGACACTCAGCAAAGGTAAGAGTAAAAAGAATAGCATTTATTTTAGCAAGAAAAAAATAGAACTCCAATGATGTGGGAGAGGGTGTTATAGCAGAAAATCTAATTTTGTTGTGCCAGCTACATGGTTTATATTTGGTTTTTGGCAGAGCATTGGGCAAAAGTTATTTTAAATAAATATTGAAAAAGGCATCCTGACTACCAACTGGATTCAAGTTTGTCCTATCTACATCCCATCTTCCTTCCAGTGACTTCCATCTGGATTAACTCCAAGGACAAAGTATTTAATAGAATGTATTCTGACAAGTGAGCCTCAAGGGGTTTTTTTACATTTGAAATAGGCTTTAATGGTTCTCATTAACATATCTATCCATTAGCCTCCAGTTGTGGTTGAAAGACCTTCTTTTTACAGCTGCCTAGTCATTGAACTATCTATTTTATTTTAACCTCAATCAAGGTGAGCAGAGAACACTGGCTTTGAGAAAGTGAAGGGTGAACTGGAAATCTAGGAATTTAATCTTGGCTGTATGGTTAGCTAAACATGAGTTTTGGGGATATCAAATAGCCATTCTGAATTTGAGATTAAAAAACTAATGTGTCTCCATTTTTGAGAAACCGGCCTCTACATCGGAGCAAAGCCTGTCCTAAGGAAGGGGGCATGACCCTTGTCCTTGTAAAAACCCACAAAGCACTCCTAAGCACATACCCACCTTGCTGAGTTGTTTGTAAATAACAGGAGAGCTCTGCAGCACCAGGTGTCCCTGACTTAGTTAGGCTAGGTAAGGACCCATAGCAACCCCCCTTGCAACCTCCAATTAGCATGAGATAGGGAAAATACCTGGAATGCCAGATGAACCCCAAGTAGTTTAGGGTAGTGGATAACATGTTGGGAAATCATGTAGTTTAGCACTAACACCTCTCATAGCCTAAACCAATCAGTTCAAAGGAATCCCCCTCTTGTACTGACCAAACACCCCTATCCAACTGGTTCCCACCATTGAATGTGCTAATCAATGTTAAGAGTTGTTTGATTTTCCCATGGTATGTAATGATTTGCTGTGTGATGTTGTGATGCATAGAGTATCCCCCCAAACCTATAAAATCTCACTAAACAAAGGACCAGGATTCACTCCCTAGGACTGCTGCATTAGGAATGATTGTGAGTCCAGGCTCAAGCTTGCAATAAAGACTCTTGTGTGATTGCATCAGATCTGGCTCTTGGAGGTCTATTGGGGTCCCAGGAATCTGGCATAACAAGATATTTCTTAACCTACATTTAGAAAGCTCAGGAGGCATTAGGGTGGTGAGTTAAAAGCCAGCCTCAGAAACTTGAGGTTCTAAGAAACTTAGTGAGACCCTGTCTATACATAAAATTATAAAAAACGTTTGAGGATTTGAATCAACAGATTAACACTCTTGGGAATAATTCCTAGTCTAAAACAAACACACATACAAACAACAACAACAAACCAAAAGAAAAAAATCAGGAGGAGCAAAAACAGGGGTTCCTAGAAATAACAACTTCTCTCATGCAGGGAAGCTGGGTCCTTTCCTGATGATTATCCCCAGTCTTCACCACAGAATCTGGGGAAATGCTTTGCTAGTGGCACACAGATGCCCACACAGGAATTCAATAAGGCCCTGAAAACATCATACAATGATGGAACATAAGGCCAGGAGTTTCAAATGCTGATCTAAGCTCCACTAGACTAGTCAGAGCAAACTGAAGGCTGAATTGCCATGGAGAGACCCTCTGGCCACTGAAAAAAATTGTGAGGAGTTTCTGGCCACAAATTTCAGTTCCTTCCATTGCCAGTTCCAGTGGCTTCAAACAGCGTCCCTACCCAGTCTCAAAATAAGAACACACACTTACCATTTCCTGGTTTTCAGTATGCTTATTGTCCCCACTGTAGTTTTTTTCAGTTCCTGTGTAGCACAGAAACCTGGGGTTCCAGATCTACAACAGGAAACATAGAAATAAATTCAAAGAATGGCAGGCTTGAGAAACAAAAGGAACAGAAGAATGTGAAAGCCCACCCCTCATCACTGGCTCTGTGTTGATTGGACAATTCTCACCTAAGAGAGAGATTGGAAAGGGCTTTAGGCACTTCCTCAAAACTGAGCCTGGTAGGTCTACTATTTGAGTGACAGTAAATTGCATTCAGACCAGAAACAAAGTAACAAAGACAGGTTATTGGCTGCCCTTTTTTGTTGATAAAAGACTGGGTATCAACCACGTGCTGTGGTGCATGCCTGTAATCCCAGCACTTGGACAGGCTGAGGAATAAAGGTTGTGAGTTCAAAGTTAGCTTCAGGATTAGTAAGGCATTACAAAACTCAATGAGATACTGTCTCTAAATATAATACAAATAGGGCTGTGGATGTGGCTTAGGGTCATGTGCCCCTGAGTTTAATTCCCAGTAGGAAAAAAACAATGGGGATCAGATCAAGAGGTATTCACTACAGAGCCCCATGACCACAGATGAATGGATTCATGGATGGATACAAACATAGATAGAGTGTTGGGACAGGGTCTCAAATTCTTCTCTGATGGCATTTCAATTAACTGATTTTCCAGGAATGCTCCACAGCCCTGATTTTTTTTTATTTGCTGTGAATTGCATTAAGTGCCCAAGGACAGAATTATTTCATAGCAGAATTTTCTCCAAACACTTAGATCCAGCACAGACAGAAGTGCATTTGTCACTGTATATAAGGTTAAATCAATTCATGAATACATATATATATATTTATAAAAAAGAAATATTACAATTACTTTAAATTTTTTTTTAACATTCATGTTCTATGGTCTTATGAAAAAACAGCTTGAGATTTCAACTTGTAAGTAATTCTCTGAGGCAGTAATATCACCATCCCCTACAAATAAGGAGGCACAAATAAATTGTTAAAGTTTCTAGTATTAACACTAAAAATGAAAAAGAGGTGGAGGGTGCCAGGTCTCTAGATCTGTCAGTATCCCAGACCCTAGAGTATAAGTAACTAAATAATAATTATGCCTTAAGACTAATCATAAAATTATGTCTTTTATTTTCTTTTTGATATGGAGTACTATGAGAATTTTAGCACAAATCACAGGCATTTATGTCTATTTATGTATCTATATTTTTTCCCACAACTTAATACAGCCCATCAACAGAGTCAACTTTAAATTTTAAAGAAGAAAAAGTAAATCACTATTGCCAAGGTCAAGTCCCAGCAGAGATCAAGGGGTCCTGAAGGACAAATGGTGTCAGAGGCTGAAGGATAAGTGGCATCCATGAAAGAAGAGGAGACAGGATTACAGGTTGCAAGTTATGAGCAGCCTTCAGAAGGTTCTGCTGCCCCTAGAGGGCCTTTATTTTTATCCTTTTTTTTTTTTTTTACAGGTTTTTTAGATAGTTAATGGATAGCATCAAAACTATTTTGGTTTACATAATTTTCAAGAGTTACAATATTTTTGGACATATATTAATTATCTAATATATTAAGCACGTTATTTAAAATATTTTCCTGTAACCTTTGCTAATCATAATTAAGCTTTTATGTTTTCACCTCAATGCCTTGGGGCTTGAATACACAACTTGACTACCCATACTTGACCTATTATTTATTACCTTTTAACTTTAAATTATACCTATAATTATTCTATTGACCTTTAAATTTAAAGCATACTTATAATTATTGGTAAGTTTTCTTACTTCTGTACTAAACTCCCAATAAAACACACTTAAAACAGTAAAAGCCTATTACTTAAAAGCCTACTACTATGAAATGTCTTGAAAATATATCTATATTAACTTTACATTATTTGGTTTTTAATTTCCAAGGTAATTTCCTTTTTTTTATATGACCTATTTAACTGTTTTTTAAAAGAGTTTCTTTGATCCTTAGTCAAAGTACACCAATTCTCATTCTTTGTAATCTTTAATTAAAGGGCAAGCTCTGCACCTCAAACCATTTGTCATTTATATAACTATTTGTTTCCTATTTTTATCATGAATTCCTGTGTAAAGCAGAGTCTGTTAGTTGGAGGAATGTATGTCACAGAGGTTGTGGCTTTAGAATGGGAGGGTTACTGTAAATTTTTAAGTTTTTTTCTCAGGAACCTTGATTTTCAATCTTTTCCCCATAAACTTCTTGAGAAATAAAACTATTGTTGTATCCTCAGAGATATTGTAACACATCTCAGGGAATGTCTTAATTGTACCCTTAGTCTCATTCTAGAAATTTTCCTGCAATCT
This sequence comes from Ictidomys tridecemlineatus, assembly GCF_052094955.1. Lineage (NCBI taxonomy): Eukaryota > Metazoa > Chordata > Mammalia > Rodentia > Sciuridae > Ictidomys > Ictidomys tridecemlineatus. Next base: position 101,628,851 of record NC_135486.1, on the reverse strand, counting down.
CAGGCAAAAAATACTTTTTTATTAATTGACGTATGCCCTTTTATTTATCTCATGAGTATCATAAACAAAACACTTAACATTTCTTATGGTTCCAGATTCCATGTGGTTCTGTACTGCCACAGCATCCCCCAGTGTGACTGTCAGTGGGTTCAGGAACACCTTCATTACACTATCTATAAGACACCATATGACTTCATATGACTTCTGTAGAACCTGTGATTGAATCTTGGCATGCAGACTATAGTATTTGAATAGTTATGTATCACTGAATATCAAGTCATTCTATAACTTATTGGCCCACTGGAACCCTGAGCCAAATCCCAGCCCTATTTTATATTTTATTTAAAGAAATACTCTCACTGAGTTACTTAGCACCTGTTGTTTTCTGAAGTTGGACTTGAACTCATGATCTTCCTGCTTCAGCCTCCCAAAATTGGGATTGATTTCAGCAGTGCACCACTGCACTCAGTTCTGTTCATATATTTAATGCCAGGATTCCCTCTTTGCATTGTCAACTATTTTTTCTTTCGATTCTACATTCCAAATTAATGCAGTATTTCTAATTTTTTGAAAAGAACTAAATTGCAGTTTAAAGATTTTGCTTTCTCTTTGTGAACATTTTATATGAGAGAAAAGCAGAAAAGTAACTTGAAAGTTTGAAAAATAAGAACAATGTGTTTCTCCTCCCTCTGTCTTCCCAGGCACAGACACCTTATCAAAATGTCTGATTTAAAATTTTTCTTTTAATACTTTCCTGTGTGATGCATCCTCATTCTAACCTCTCATAATGTCCTATGTGGGTGTTTCATAACTGCCTGACAAAAAGTGTGAAGAGACACCATATCTAAAGTCTGTTGAAGTGTCTAGTGAATATCATTATTTTTTTTTCTAGAGAGCAGTATAAAGTATGAAGTGAAGGCACTCAAGGGAGTTTCTGAGAGCTCTTCAGATGTCAAGGATCTTTTAGTGATACAGGGCTGGAACCCTCTGGGAAGCTTAGGTACTGTGAAGACCATGCCCCTTAAAATGCAGAATTTTTTTCAGTCAAGACATATAGTTGGGCTGGGGATGTGGCTCAAGCGGTAGTGCGCTCGCCTGGCATGTGTGCAGCCTGGGTTCCATCCTCAGCATCACGTACAAACAAACGTTGTGTCCGCCAAAAACTAAAAAAAAAAAATAAATATTAAAAATTCTCTCTCTCTCTCTCTCTCTCTCTCTCTCAAAAAAAAATATAATAATATTCTCTTTAAAAAAAAAAGACATATAGTTCCCAAACTTATCGATCAGAGTTGCAGGAAATGAGTTTATTAGAAGTGATATGAAAGAGGAAAGAGGTGACACTCTGAAGAGAGAGTGTGTTTATTCTCTCTAAAAAACGAACCTGTCTCTCTTGCATGGCTCTCTTCCATTCCAGTTTTCTTGGAGATCTAAATAGAGATTCCAAAGGGTCCTGTCCAGGTACAGTTCTTGACTTTGTACTGACAGTTAGGATAACATCAAACTTTCAATATCCACTGCCATGACAACTTTAGGTTAATTAGACTCATGCTCACCATTTCTAAATGAACACATAAGCATAAATTCTTGCAGATTTTATGGTTAGTAGGAATCATCCTCCTTTCTCTGATTTTCAGAATCTGGTCTTTAACATTGTCACAAAATTCTTCTGTTCAGGGTAACTTAGGTTATTCTTATGAACATTATTTTGAAACTGCATTTCTCCGGAAGAAAACAGCTTGTTAAGGAATGTAAAATATCCTGTCCAGCTAAGCCAGAAAAGATGCAAGTAAATTGCTTCTTACAATTAAAGCATGGGGTTAATATGTTGGTCTTATTTATTTATTTGTTTGTTTGTTTATGGTACATTGTGTTGAAACCAGAGCTAGTCTACCACTGAGCTACATCACCAGCCCTATTTTTATAATTTAGAGACAAGATCTCACTGATTTTTTTTTTTTTAGTGTCTTTCGGATAAGTTGCTAAGACAGGCTCTAAGTTCATAATTCTCCTGCCTCACCCTCCCAAGCTACTAAAAATACAGGCATGTGGCACCATTACCAACCTACCATTTATCTAAAAAGTACTTCAGTTTTTTACCAGGTTCTGTAAATAATACTACAATGAAAATGAAAATGGATATGCAGTGTTTTCTATCATGTAATGTCTCCAGTATTTTTTAGCTACATACCCAGAATTACTACTAGTGGAACATATGGCTTTTTTATTTTAACTTTCTGAAGAACTTTAACACCATTTTCAAAAATAACTTATTCAATTAATACTCTCACCAATTTTTTTTCAACTGAGTCTTTTTATATGATGCTTGTATGCCCTGGAGTACCTACTATCTTTAAAATTTTTATTTTTTACTTCTAAATATTTTGTTTTCTTTTTATTAGTCATAGATAGGCAAATTACTTTTATTCTATTTATTCATTTTTATGTGGTACTGAGGCTTAAATACAGTGCCTCTGATGTGCTGAGCAAGCACTCTACAACTAAGCCAGAACTCCAGACCCAATCTTTGAGATTTTTAGCATACACATTCTGACAACACTGCACAAGGTGCAGGATATTTTTTATTTGACTGATACATTAAATTACTAATGCAAGTGTGTTAGATTCCAGGCTTTCAAATATCCAGAGTAAGAGTATTCTGTAAATATTTTCTGTGATGAAATAGGTATCTGTGATTTCTAATACTTTGTTAACACTGCTGCTGAAAATTTTTGCCTTTGGAAGTAGTTACAAATAATGCAAATCCAATGGTTTGAAATATATAAAGATTTGCCCATGCTTAGTCTCTATTGCTTATAAAAATTGAAAGTTTAGGATACACTCCCTAGAACAGAAGTTGCTAATGTTAGACATTCAGTGCGTGGAGAAACTTCTTCTGAAAACCTATTGATAGGCCTGGAATTATTACTGGGGTGAACAAGGTTAGGTCAGGGCTCAGAAAGTGCTCAAATCTTACTGAGCCTATCAGGAGATTGACTAATTTTTCTCTTTTGTACCTTTAATTGAATCAAGAGTGAAGTAATTCTTCCATCAAGAGAAGTTAGCAAAACCTCTGGTAAATCACTTTTTGGGAAAAACTGACACCTTTGAAATGTAATTTCTCTGCCCTAACTTCAGGTTGTGAAACAAATCAAAAGACTTACTTGGTCATAGAAGAAAACCACTTTGTCATTTTCATATTTATATTTCACTCTTTCTTTAACGAATGGATAAATTAAGATATAAATCACATAAAGTTTTATAGACAGTTTATATATTATCTCAATCTCCTCTTATTTAAGGTGCCCTCAAATTTGTAGGAGTATTTCTCAAATATGTGGCACTTCAGTAATCAACTCAAATGTCCACATGTACCCTTGCCTTTTCTACTCATTTTATTGTAGGTATTTTTTCACTTGTCCAATGTATCTAAATCTCAGAACTCATTTATGACTTTGTCAAAGTAACACACATAACATGAGTAGATGTGTATCAATATATCAGTAGATAAAGGATGGGTTAGAAGCCTTCTATTTTGCTATATTTCTGTTATGGTCCAGCTGTGAGGTATGCCCCAAAAGCTCATATGTGAGAAAATGAAGGAAGGTTTTGAGGAGAAATGATTGTGTCGCAGCCTTAAAGTCATCAATGAATTAATCCCTGAATGAATTAACTGTGTGGTAACTGAATTGATATTGTGTGGCTGAAGAAAGTGAGAATTGGGGACATAGCTTTGGAATCTAAATTTGAATATTCACCCCAAAAAAGAATCTGTCTCTTTACTGTTATCACTATGTAAGTTGATACCCTCTACCACACCCTTTTGCCATAATGTTCTGCCTTACCTTGAGCCCTGAGAAATGGAGCAGTCTTCTATAGACTAAGACTTTTGAAACCCTAAGCCTGCAAATAAACTTTTATTCTACAATTTATCTGGTCAATTTTTTAGTTACATTGTTGAAAAAGGCAACTAAAAAAAACTTCTGACTTGATCTCACCTTAATATCTGCGTTTTGTGATGAGTTTGAGCACAGTACCTTACATATTCTTCACATAAACTCTCAGGAAACTGTGACCCCCATCTAACTTTAGATTGTATTGTGTTATTCTAGTGTTATTTTTCATATGGATAGGCTTAGACCATTCTATTGCTTTTAACAATGCAAAAAAATTACATGCATATGAATTCATCTTTGTGTTTGGTAATACTATTACTCCTTGTTCTTGAATATTGTATTATAAGTTTATTAAATACATCAGTGTCTCTTAATGATACTAATAGTTCATTTGTCTCTGAAGCAGATGTTTGGGAGGTATTTCATATATACTTTTTATTTCAGGTAATTATTTTTTTAGTCTCTTTCATTTAAAAGAGAAGCATGCTGAAATTTCTTTCTTAAGTTTTTTTTTCCTTAGTTATAATTGCACTCAATACCTTTACTTTATTTATTTATTTTTAGGTGATCCTGATAATTGAACCCAGTGCCTGACATGTGCTAGGTGAACACTCTACCATAACCCCAGCCCTACATGCTAAAATATTGATGAAAAATATTACAGATTACATTCAAGAAAAATTGTTGTCTTTGTAATGATATGTAGTATCTAAACTCATATGTGTAATTGGGTCTTTTATGTTCTAGTTCAAGTTTTTATTTACCAGTAAATTCTATATATTTCTTTTTAAAATGTATATGCAATGTGTGAAGTAGTTTACAAATGTGATCTTTATATAATACTGATGTGGTGTTTTTCACTGTTTGTTAGGCTGAATGTAATGTGGCAAAAATGTGTCTTGACAGTAGAAACCACTTTACTCACATTTTATTATTTTTATATTTCTTATGTGCACATTATATTTTCTTTCACCTTACAGATTTCAACTGTATGGAGCATTCAGCTCTACTTTTATATATTATTATGGTTTTTGAGAGCAGTCATTTTTATAAGTAAATGCTACTGATGGGGAAGTATCATGTCCTTCAATAGGCACACATTTTTTACAAACAGATAGCAACTTATAATTCATCTGTAGTTCATGAGAACTTTTCACTCCACATCTTCATGAATACTGTTTTGTTTTATGCATTAGGTTATATTTTATTTTCTCTTATTTAAATTTTTTAAGATGCTGACATTTTTATGACTACTGAACCCTTAGATATTATCTGTATAAAGAGAATAATCAAGTCACTTGCTTGTTCTTCTCTTGGTGTCCTTGTCTTTTTCTTAATAAATGTATTTATTCATGCATCAGGTAAATTATTTTACCTGTTACTTTCTACCGTTTAATGGTATGGCTTAATTTATTGACTATTTTAATACCCAATTTATTAATTTTGTAACATTTTGTTTTGTGCAACTTTGAAAAAAAATAAGTTTCCCATTGCTGTGTTGTGCTTATGACTGAAATCAAGGGTGCCTTTCTATTTGAAACTAGGCCCTAGACTGAATATTATATGAGACAGAGTCTCAGTAGGTTGTTCCTCATCTCCGTGAAATTTATTTTATTATTATTGTTATTATTATTATTATTTATATGAGATAGTGGAATGCATTATAATTTTTATTACACATGTTGAGCACATTTTTTATATCTCTTGCTATATACAAAGTATATATTTACACAAATTTGTGTCTTCATAAATGTACTTTAGATAATGGTTTTCATCAGATTCTACCATAATTGTAAACCCTCTGCCACCTCTCTTCTCCCCACCCTGCTACCCTATTAAAGTTTGTGTATCCCTCTCATGCCCCTCTCTACACCACTATGAATCAGTCTTCTTGTATTAAAGAACACATTCAGCATTTGATTTTTGGGGATTGGTTTTGTCAGAACTTCTCAAGCAGTTGATATTATGAGCATGTACCAACACATTCACAATAAAACTTCCTTTATCATATAGTAACTATTGAATGTTTTATAGTTACATATTGACTATCTTTGAAAGACTTATTATGTTGTATTAAGAAAGATTATAAGATTATAATCACTTTGTGTGTATGTGTGTGTGTGTGTTTGTGTGTGTGTATGTGTCTGTGACACAGATATACCATAGTTAGAGGAACTTTCTTTAGAAAGGATGGCAATTTTCTACTCCTCAGCAGTGGAAACTTTCATTTTTCATAGTCTAATTGTAAAGAATTATTTTTAAAGATTCTGTTTTTAGGGATAAGATTATGGTTCAATGGTAGGGTGCTCACTTAGTATATGAGAGGCATTGGGTTTGATCCTCAGCACCACATTAAAATAAAATAATAATAATAAAAATATATTGTATCCACTAACAACTAAAAAAAATTTAAAATTCTCTTTTTGGTACACTGATCTCTCTAAGTTTATAACATACAATAATGTGTTGCATAGTGATCTTTTCATCAGTGATGGACATTGTATACAACAACAGCTACAATATATAGCCTAGGATTGTAGTAGTATACAATCTAAATATCAGTACACAGTTTGATATTTGCAAAAAAGGCAAAGTAACTTTGAGTGCATTTCTTAGAGTGTATGCCTGTCACTTAATGAGGCATTTTTATACACATACTATACATTACAAGAACTGATATAATTTTTGTATGACTGTTATATCTCAGATTTATCAGAGCATACATTAAATTTTATTTGTCTATCAAAGCTCAAAAATTTGACACCACTGACACATTAATGCCCATTACTGGAGATTAGTTTATTTTGAATATTTTATTATTATTATTATTATTATTATTATTTTGGTATTGGGTATTGAACTCAAGGGCACTCAACCCCTGAGCAACATCCAGCCTTTATTTGCATTTTATTTAGATACAGGCTTTCAGTGAGTTGTTTAGCACCTCACTTTTGCTGAGGCTAAAATTCAATTTACAATCCTTCTGCCTCACCCAATTTGTTAGTTTCACAAGATTCTTACCCCTATTTTATTTGACATTGAGGGCCTGTTATCCTCTCATGTTGTTCATTGCTAGACTCAGCAGTTTTAGGTGTCCTTCTGTTCACATTTTGACATCATTGTCAGCAGATCCAATATCTTAAATTAGATAGTCCTTAATACACAGTTTATTATTTTGACTTTTTGGTGTTCAAGTTCATGAAGAACTTGTAAAGTGTTCAAAAGATAGCTATAAATGGTATAAAATGTGGAGAAAAAAAATCTATAAAAAAGTTAAAAGAATCTGACATTTTTATTTGGATTAATAATAAATTGTGAATTAGGGTAGCATCAGCACTATCTTATGGAGAAAAGTAAGCATCTTCCAAGAAAGATAAGAAAAAATAATGAGAGAAATAATAGGATAAAAATATGTTTTGACCTTGAGGAATTGATTTTGAGAACTTTCCAGCTAAATCTGGCACATAATTTTATAGGGGTCAGAGACACCCATGAAACTGATGCCTCACAGGGATCTAAACAACCTCATGGTAAGGAAAGCTTTGAAAGTGATATCTATAAAATATGAGAACAAATCAAAGAAGGGTTACCAATACTCCTTTGTAAAAGTGCTTATAAAATATAATTTTTTCATTGAATCTTAATGTAAATGATTATTTGTATGCATAGTGACTAGATAGTACTTTTTTCAGATGTACAAAAAGGGTCAAATGCTGATTAAAGTAATATCTTCCGGCTGTAATCATATGGAAGAGAACATAATTAAATTACAGAAAGAATGCTGTTTTATTTTTGGTTCTATTATTTATTTGTATCTAAACTTAATCTTCCAATGATGTGATATGCAACTCAAAATAATTCAGTCATTTCTCTGAGTTCCTCTTTTCATGCCTACAAAATGACAAATTTTGGATTATGTCATTTATTATATTCCTTATACCAAAAATCAGAGGGCTAAAGGTAACTTTAACTGTACTTGGAGTTGGGGTTTTGGCTCAGAGGAAGAGCACTCACCTAGCATGTATAAGGAACTGAGTTCAATGCTCAGCTCCATTCAAAAATAAACAAACAAACAAACAAACAAATAAATATATTGTGTCCACCTACAACTAAAAAATAAGTGTTAAAAATAACTCATTTATCTTTACTCAGACAATAATATTTTAGCTTTACATCTTTTTTTATGAACAATTCTATGAAGGGGCTGGGGTTGTGGCTCAGAGGAATATCACTTGCATAGCATGTGTAAGGAAATGGGTTTGATTTTTTATACTGCATGTAAATAAATAAAGGTCTATCAAAAGAAAAAAAAACACAACTCCATGACAAACATCAAAAGAAAATGATACTCTTTATTTATTAACAAATATTTAATAATACTGACTTCTCAGGAGAGGTTTGATTTACACTTATACAAACACCAAAAATTTCCAGAGTTCTTCTAACAGAATTATGATTCTTTGTCTTACAAGAGTAGAGGATATGCTTAGATCAGTGTATATTCTTTTTGTCAGCTTAAAAAATAACTATTTACTATATAATTATTTACTATTCTTAAGAATTCATGACTTTTTGATGGTTGTGCCTAGATCAATTTATAAATAATGAATTCTATATTGGAAGAAAAATTTATAAGATAATATTGGTTTTAAAAAATTGGTAAACTGGGTGGTCATTGTGGTGCATGCCTGAATGGCTTTGGAGGCTGAAACAGGAGGATCACAAGTTAAAAGCAAGCATCAGCAATGGCAAGACACTATGCAACTCATTGAAACTGTGTCATAAATAAAATACAAAATAGAGCTGGGAATGTGCCTTCATGGTTTAGTGCCTCTGAGTTTTATCTCTATTACCCATCCCCCAGAAATTCCTAAAGTTCCAGGTACATGCCTGTCATATCACCAACTTGAGAGGTCAAGAGAAGAGGATCATTAAAAAAAACAAAACAAAATGAAACCAAAAAAACAAACAACAACAACAACAACAACAACAAAACAGACTTAGAAACTTAGCAAAACCCCATGCAACTTTGTGATAACCCTTTCTCAAAATTAAAATAAATAAATAAATAAAATTTTAGGGATGTGACCCAGTGGTTAAATGTCCCTGGGTTCAAGTCCTAACCTCCCCAAATGGTAAACTAACTATCATGCAAATGACAACAATCAAAAGTATTTATATTTTTTAAAATCATTTTGTGAATACATGCATTCCATTTTCAGATGACACACACAAGCAACCAGATATTTAAAAACAGGTTTTATATTAAAGTTATGACACTGGCAAGTGTCTGTCAAAACTAGATCAAGTCTTCTCAGCAGACTAGACACTTTCTATTGAGCTGCTTGTGCTATCACTTGGATGTTTCTTATCTAAACTTTTCCTAGATAAAGAAATCAAAACTGCAAAAAAAATTGCAAAATGAACAGGGATAACCTTCCTGCAAGCCTTATAGATATGCACACATATATGTCTTGATATTATATACCTCTTTTTGACACTTCACAAATTATAACATGTTAGTGAAAATTTAAATTGAATAGAAGAAAGACTTTATAATCATATGTCATGGGAAAGCTATATTTGGTCCTGTAAAGAACAAGATTTATCTGTTAAAAATAAGGGCTATCACTCTCTGAACAGAAGGATCAGAACTGCAATGGAATTCAGACATCCAAATGATTCACTGAAGACATTTTTTTTTTTTGGTACCAAGTTTTCTCACTTCTATTCAATCATCTGGACATATCTCAATATTTTTTTCTCTTTTTGTTACACTTTTAACCACATAATGACATTAGACAGCCATTAAGTAACAGGAGTGATAAATGCATTATGGCAATCCCCATTTCAAAATCGTACAATGATATTACCATTCAGATATCTGTGACTTGTGAATTTTTACTGTAGAAATTATAATTGTTTTATTATTTTATTGGTTGTTCACAACATTACAAAGCTCTTGACACATCATATTTCATACATTAGATTGAAGTGGGTTATGAACTCCCAATTTTTACCCCAAACGCAGATTGCAGAATCACGTCTGTTACACATCCACAATTTTACATAATGCCCTATTGGTAACTGTTGTATTTTGCTACCTTTCCTATCCCCTACTATCCCCTCTCCCCTTTCCTCACATCTTCTCTCTCTACCCCATCTACTGTAATTCATTTCTCTCCTTGTTTATTTTTCCATTCCTCTCACAACGTCTTATATATAATTTTGTATAACAATGAGGGTCTCCCTCCATTTCCATGCAATTTTTTGAATCTCCCATCATTCTTGAATTACAGTCTGCCCTGAGAAAGAAAGGGTGCCATCCTTCAAGGCCAGTTCACTGCAAACACCATAGTTTCTACCCATCTCCCACTCACTATCAATAACTTTTTAGCAAACAGGAAGTACCTGTAAAGGCTCAGTGCTTTCACTAGACAACACTCGCATGTTCAAAGTCAGTCACATTATCAATGCAAAAAAAAAAAAAAAAACCAACAACAACAACAAAACTTAACCACCAAAATCTACCTTTGTCAAATGTTATTATCTTTGAAGATAGTGTTTTATTTTTCTTTTAAAATAAAATTATTAAATTTTTAAGCAAAAATCCATCAAATTTAAAAAATTATTAACTTTTATTAAGAATTATGATTTGATAAGCTCTAATATAATATGATAATTAATATAATAATAATAATTAATTTTATTTTTTCAAAATGTTAATAAATTTACCAAGTTAAAATACATTATTTTATTCACATTTTAACATTTTAAGTATGAGTAACTATGCTTGCAAGAGTTTTTTGTTTGTTAGTTTGTTTTTGTGTGTTTTTTTTTTTTAGACAAGCCTTAAAATGTAAAAAATAACTGAATTGACAGTTTCATATGGATTTCCCACAGGCAACTTTTTACAGCAGAATTAATTAAAGCACACTTAGTGATGGTCACTGCACCCAGACATCACTTTCAATATAGACCTAGAACATTATCAGGAAAACATGTCAAGATTTACAACATCAAACAAATGTTAGATATCAACATAGATACCAGGCCAGGGTAAAAAGCTCATGAATTACATCTTGGAGAATTTTAAAGTAAAACAATTGAACCTATACTTTACAATTTAAATGAATACATGAAGTAAGACTGAAATATTTCACAAAAATTTTCTAAATAAAATATTTGATTATTCCATACAGAGCTAATGTAAATTACAGAGCAGGTGATATACCTAGCCTAGTTATCTCATTAGATCAGAAGCTAGCTTGTCACAATTTATGAAGGATTCATTTGTGTTTTCTGTAAAAATATCAGGATGTCTGTATGGAGTGGCCATTAGTTGATGTTGAAAAGCTGATTGAAATGCCTACCCATGCCCTGAACTCACCCATGTCCGGTTTTCCCTGACCATATAACACCCCTTTCCTAAACCTAAGTGATGCCTCATAAATTCTGGCCTTCCCTGGCCACATAACGACCCTCTCTGAGTCTCTAAGATCTCCATAAATTCTGATGCCAGGGCCAACAAAAATGTAAACTTGTGTTATGCTCCTCAGAGTGTTGTTATCTGTAACCCCCCTTTTGTGTAACTTTTTGGGCTATAAAACTGGGTCAAAAAGAAGCCTCGGGCTGTCCTTGGCTCCCATGATTTTGAGGGGCAAGGCAGCCCGGCCGGTCGAAATAATAAGCTTGCTTTAATTTGATTTTAATTGGAGTCAGTGGTCTTTTCTTGAGCCGTGGTCTAATATTTTGGAGGCCCCAGCAAGATCAAACTGCAGGACCAGATTGCAATATCAGGCTGCTGGAAATTCTGAAGTCGGACCTTCACTCCCGGGCTCTGAGCTGGAGAGGCACTCTAGGGGGTGTGTACCTTGAGATGTTCCAAGGCCCCAGGGTGAGCCTTTGGTCCTCGGAGAGCTGGAGTGAACTGCTGCACTAAAATAATTAGCAAGCATCTGGTGGAGGAGGCCTCCATAGGTAAGTGGCGTCTTTATAACATCTGATATCCGCTTAAGGGAGATCTCTTCTGAAGACAGAGAGGTGGCCTGGTGAGGTACATATATACACCTGTCCAGAAAGTAACGAGAAATCATTCTGTCTTCTGTTCTGTTCTTTAGGGAATTCCTCTGGAAGGGTAGAGAGGTGCCGATGGGCACACATGCACTCCTACCCTGGAGCTTTAGCAAGACGTTGCATTGCTCCTCTGTTTTTCTGTTTCGGTGCGGGGTTTGTGTTTCCTTTTGTTTTGTTCTGTGTTCTCTATGTTTTTTCTGTCTTTTGTCGTGTGACTTCTGTGGTGAAACTTAAGAAAAGTGGACATCAAAATGGGTAATAAAGCAAGTAAGCCTGATAGCCCTTTGAACTGTGTTTTAAGGAATTTTGATAAACTTTACCCCTCTTTTATTAAGCAGAGCTATGATTACCCCATCACCAAGAATCACCTCCGAACTTTCTGTGAGGTAGAATGGCCCACATTTGGAGTTGGCTGGCCCCCTGAGGGAACCTTTGATTCCCAGCTGGCATGGGCTGTAACTAATGCCACTCTTGGCAACCCTGGCCACCCAAATAAAATAGGATATATCCTACCCTGGGCAGAAGCAACAACTAATCCACCCCCTTGGATGAAGGTTTGTATAGTCCGGAATGGACAGGGAGGGCAAGCCCTGATTGTGACCAAAAAAACTTCCCAGGAGCCCTCAATTAAGAACCCTATTTTACAGGACGCTCAGGAGGATTTCCTCCTCCCCCCCTCCCCCTACACTGGGGCTCCTCTTTATCTCCCTGCTGCTTGTGCGGGAACAATGGAGAAAGCTGCAAAAACTGCACCACAGCCTCCCTCCCCCTCCCCTGAGCCGCTGCAACTACCTCATTCCACCACTCCTTCTGCTATCACTTCCCTAAATAAGCCAGCCCCTGTTCTATCCCCTCCCCATACTGGACAGGGTCGCCCCTATGGAAGGCCTGATTCTATTCCCTCCCCAGGCACACCTGCAGGCACTGTTTCTATTTCTATCTCAGAGGAAGAGGTGACTCCTGCCCATGTCCTTTCTCTCCACCAGGTTCCAGAAGGTAATTATGTATATGTACCGTTTTCCACAACGGATCTCTACAATTGGAAAAAACAGAATCCCCCATTTAGTGTGGATCCTAGTTCCCTGATTTCCCTGGTTGATTCTGTCTTTTTTAATCATCTCCCCACCTGGGATGACTGCCAACAGATTCTGCATACCCTTTTCACTACGGAGAAAAGGGAGCGAATCCTGGCAGAAGCAGCTAAAGTGCTGCCTGGAATAAACTCTCTTATGCATGACGAAAAAACGGAAGTAATCAACTTGGCTTTACCTAAAAGAAGACCAGACTGGGATTATGGAACGGTTGAAGGTAGGAGAGCACTCAGCGATTACCACCAGGCTCTATTAGAGGGTCTTAGGAGGGTAGCTCGCAAGCCCACCAATCTTTCTAAAGTAGCAGAGGTGAAACAAAACCCATATGAATCGCCTTCAGCGTTTCTCGAACAGCTCCTAGAGGCATACTGTCTATATACTCCTATAGATCCTGAGGACCTGACAAATCTGAAGACAAATAACCTGGCTTTTGTAGCTCAGTCAGCCCCAGACATCTGTAAAAAGATTCAAAAGATAGATGGCTTTGCAGGGAAAAATAGGTCAGAATTATTGGAGATAGCCCAAAAGGTGTTTGAAAACAGAGAGAGCCAGGATGATCTACTGATAAGGAAAGTAAATTGGGCCACAATAGCTTCACTAAGGTCTCCTGAAGTTTTCAATTCCAGACAGATGCAGGCGGCACATGGCAGGGGCAAAAGACGGACTCCCCTCCAAATAGATCAGTGTGCTTACTGCCAGGAATAAGGACACTGGGAAAATCAGTGCCCCCAACGAAATCGAAAAGACTTTCCCCCGCTACAGACTGGAGCCCCTCAGCCAAAACCAGCTCTAATTTTAGAAGAATAGGGGGACCATGGCTCTTTAAAAGTAGGCTCCCGAGAGCCAATGGTAACCTTCACAATTGGGAGCCAACCTGTAAATTTCTTGGTGGATATAGGGGCTTCATATTCGGTGTTACAGAAGCCCCTAGGACCCCTCACTAATTAAACTATGGAAGTACAAGGAGCAACAGGATAAATTAAAAATTATAGATAGACCAGAGATCGGACTGTTGATGTAGGACAAGTAACAGTGACTCACTCTTTCATTGTTATCCCTGAATACCCTTTCCCATTGCTGGGGCGGGACCTCTTAAGCAAACTTCAGGCAACTATATCATTTTCAGGGGAGATGCCTACACTACAATTGGGGAGTCCTACAAGAGCCTTAACTATAACATGCCCATTAAGTGAGGAACATCTGCTTTCTCAAAATCCTATCCAAGCTTTAGAGGGAAAATAGAAAAAACTATTAATCCAAGAAATTCCTGCAGTTTGGGCTGAAGATAACCCTCAGGGGTTAGCTAAACATGTGCCACCAGTCATAGTCCAACTAACCTCTGGGGCTATGCCCATTCAGGTTAGACAATACCCCATTAGCTCTGAAGCCAGAGAAGGCGTCAAAATTTATATCAGACATCTCCTAAAAGAGGGAATACTAATTAGATGCCAGTCAACCTGGAACACTCCTTTGCTGCCGGTCCAAAAGCCTGGGACTCATTATTACAGACTGGTACAGGACTTAAGAGAAGTAAACAAATGGGTGGAAACTGTACACCCAACCATCCCAAACCCTTATACTTTGCTCAGTATGTTGCCACCAGAACATACAGTCTACACTGTATTAGATCTGAAAGATGCATTTTTCTCCATTCCTTTGTCAAAACTGAGTCAGCCCATCTTTGCATTTGAATGGACTGACCTGGAATAGGGGATATCAGGACAACTAACCTGGACTCGACTACCTCAAGGATTTAAGAACTCCCCCACACTCAAAAAAGATTTGAGCCTCTTCCGCAGTGAGTACCTCAAGATAACCTTGCTTCAATATGTGGATGATCTTTTACTAGCAGCAAGGGATAAAAGGGACTGTTTAAGGGCCACCCAGGGTTTATTGAGAACCTTGGCTTAATTGGGGTACCAAGTCTCCAAAAAGAAAGCACAAATCTGTTCTCTTTGAGTTACTTATCTAGGATATGAACTGAGGAAAGGGAAAAGGCTGCTATACCAAGCCCACATAGAGGCCATAATTAAGATCCCAATCCCAACTACTGAAAGGCAAGTTAGGGAGTTCCTGGGGGCAGTTGGGTACTGCTGTCTTTGGATACCTGGATTTGCTGGGATTGCCAAGCCTTTATATACTGCAACTGCAGGGGGCAACTCACCCTTAGTTTGGACTGAAGAAAATGAATTAGCCTTTAAAAATCTAAAAAAGGCCCTGGCACAGGCTCCAGGCCTAATCCTCCCTGATATCTCTAAGCCCTTCCATCTGTATGTGCATGAGAAAAAGGGCATTGCAAAAAGGGTTCTTACCCAAAATCTAGGGAAATAAAAAAGGCCTATTGCCTATATTTCAAAAAGGCTGGATCCAGTAGCGTCAGGATGGCCCCCTTATTTACGAGCCATAGCAGCTACTGCACTTCTGGTGAAGGAAACAGACAAGCTTACCCTAGGGCAGACTCTAATTGTGACTGCCCCTTCATGCAGTGGAAGCTCTATTGAGGGATGCCACAAATCATTTGATGTCAAATGCCCGCCTCACTCAATATCAAGCTCTACTCCTAGATAAAGACAAATTAACCTTCAGTAAATTCCTGACCATCAATCCAGCAACTCTGCTGCCGGAAAGAAATCCAGAGGAGCCAATTCATGACTGTTCAGAGATGCTGGATGTCATCCAAGGTACTTGACTAGACCTGACTGACATTCCTCTCACCGTCAGAGACGCAGACCTTTACACAGATGGCAGCAGCTATGTCCGGGATGGAATAAGGTATGCAGGGGCAGCTGTAGTCACAGGTCAAAAAAAATTTATTTGGGCCCAGGCTCTGCCCAGGGGCTCATCAGCCCAGAAAGCAGAAATCATTGCTGTGACACAGGCATTGAGATGGGCAAAAGGAAAACGAGTAAATATCTACACAGACAGCCGTTATGCCTTTGCTACGGCACTTGTGCATGGACAAATATATAAACAAAGGGGACTTCTAACCTGAGATGACAAGACCATCAAAAATAAACAAGAAATTCTTGAACTACTGGGGGCAATTTGGTTAACAAATTGGCTATTATCCACTGGCCTGGACACGGCAAAGACGATAGTCCTCATACACAGGGTAACAACCTGGCAGATCAAACAGCCAGGGGAATAGCCCTTGGAGTGCCAAAATACCAAGCTGTCCTAGAACTCTCCAATTATCCAAAATTTCCAGTTAAATTTTGGGAAGAGGGCCCGTCATATACTACAGAAGAAATAAACTCATACTCCTCAATGGGGGCCCAGCAAAACTGTCATGGCTGGTGGACCCTCCCAGATAAAAAAAAAAAATCTGCATACCTAAGCTACTAGGGAGAAAATGGTTAACTAATCTTTATCAAGCCATGCATTTATCCGCCAAGAAGATGTCAGAATTGATCTCACTCTATGTCTGGCTACCAGGACATCAAGAGATGCTTCAAGATATCTCAAATCAATGCATGACATGTGCACAGGTAAACGCTAAAAGGAACCAACTTCCACAAGGAAACAGGAGTCAAGGTACTGTACCTGGTGAATTTTGGGAGCTAGACTTCACTGAAATTAAACCTGGACTATATGGATATAAATACTTGTTAGTCTTTGTTGATACTGTCCCAGGCTGGGTAGAGGCTTTTCCAACCCGGACGGAAACAGCACAAATAGTAGTTAAAAAGCTAATAACTGAGATTGTTCCTAGATTTGGCCTCCCTCTAATTTTGGGGTCTGACCATGGCCCGGCCTTCATGGCCAAATTATCTCGATTGATTTCAAAGGCCCTTAATATAAACTGGAAATTACACTGTATGTATCATCCTCAAAGCTCAGGGAAAGTAGAAAGGATGAATAGAACATTGAAGAAAACACTGACTAAATTAATTCTTGAGACTGGTGGTAATTGCGTTGATCTCCTGCCTTTTGCCCTGCTGAGGGCCCGTTGTACTCCTTATCGGGAAAAATTTACCCCTTATGAAATAATTTATGGGCGGCCACCGCCTGTGGTTCCCAGAACACATCTAGATCTGCTGGGAGACATTCCAGTCTCAGAGGCACTTAAAGGGTTACAACTAATCATGGATAAGATCTTTCCTCAGGTCCAGGCTGCTCAACCCATCGGACACAGATCGCCTGATCATTCATTCCAGCCTGGAGATGCTGTGCTGATAAGACGGTTAAAAACCAAGAGTCTTGAACCCAGGTGGAAAGGCCCTTATATCCTGATTCACCGCACTCCCACTGCCGTCAAAGTTGCTGGCATTCCTGCATGGATTCACCATTCACAGCTTAAGAAGGCACCTGCAGAACCCACTTGAGGAGAATCAAGCAACCAAAGGTGAAAAGTGACTAAACGTAGACCCTTTAAAATTAAAATTTCTAAGGGTTAATGTTTTGTCATTAACTTTTCATTTTTTTCCTTGTCATTGTAAACATTATGCTAATGTTTTTCACTTGTTGTACTATATATGTATTTTTGGGTTATAGCTATGCCAGTTTCAACGAACCTTGCACCCCTTCTGTAGCCCAGGTAGGACCTGCAATTGCAGGATTCCCACTAATATTAAACTGCACTTACTCCCATCAGGACCCAATAATTGGCCCTATCAGATGGTATAAAGATAACCAATAAGTTTTTAGTCAGGTGTTCAGGGAGGGACCATGGAAAAACCTCACAGATCAGTCCTAAAGAGGTAATATAAACTTTGGAATCTATAAATACTCAGCTCACCCACGAGATTCAGGGCAATATTCCTGTGTTAAGCTTAAAAAGGGAGCCCTGGTGGATACTGTCTATTCAAGTGCCACTTTAAATGTGGATGTTTCTGTGAGCCCCCTAGAGTCTGTAAATAACCAGAACTTCTGGCTACAATTGGCTGTTGATACTATGAACAAAAGTTCCTTCTGCTTCCAAATGGAAGTTCAGTTCTTCAATTGTTAGCTAATAATCTTATGGGCCTGTCTATAAAATATGATGACTATGTTAAGGTGACTGGGGATAGAGTTACACAGCAAAACTGGCCTGTGTCTCATACAGAGTCAGCCTTGCTGGCTTCATTAATTGTCCAGAAACATTGTCTATGCATAGACTGCACCCTTCCTCGATCCCCACCAAATTGTTCTATTAAACAATATATCTCCCTAATCAATGGCAAACGACTTCCTAAAGGATGTGTTTTTCTCTGTAATAAGACAACCTTCCAAGCGTTGCCTACCAATTTCTCTGGAATCTGCTCTGTCGGGAGGATTTTTCCTATACTGCCATTTCTGGCATCTCCCCACCAAGTTATTCGAAGTCTGCCCCCCAATTGCAATGATAATGTAATCCTCCTGGATCCACTAGATGTTGCAATTGCAGCAGCTTTCATTCTACCAGTCCCGGGAATAATGGTAGTAATTCAAAGAGAAATCACTAAATTAGCCTGTAGTTTTAGCAAAACAGCTAACCTTACAGCACAAGTTTTAGCAGAAATTAATCAAGAGATGAAAGAACTCCGAACCTCATTACTACAAAATAGAGCAGCTACTGACTTTCTGCTACTGAAACATCATTTGGGCTGCCAACAATTCCCAGGCATGTGCTGTTTTAATATTACTGACTATTCTAATGTTATTCAACAACAGATAGATGAAATGAAAAAGGAAATAAACAAGATTCAAATGGACAACTTTTGGCGAGACCTAAAAAACTGGTTTCCATGGTTAACTTCTCTTCAGGTCCTATAATTTGTATTCTTCTTCTATTAGTTATTGTCCCATGCATTATTAACTATGTGCTCAGGTTTATAGGGCTACAACTCAATTCTGTTATGTACCACGGACAGTATTAACATATGTTTCTGACATTACTGGTTGCTCCCTATCAAAGATTTGAAAGGGACACATCAGAAAAGGGGGGAATGATGTACCTAGCCTAGTTATCTCATTAGGTCAGAAGCTAGCTTGTCACAAGTTATGAAGGATTCATTTGTGTTTTCTGTAAAAATATCAGGATGTCTTTATGGAGTGGCCATTAGTTGATGTTGAAAAGCTGATTGGAATGCCTACCCATGCCCTGAACTCACCCATGTCCGGTTTTCCCTGACCATATAACACCCCTTTCCTAAACCTAAGTGATGCCTCATAAATTCTGGCCTTCCCTGGCCACATAACGACCCTCTCTGAGTCTCTAAGATCTCCATAAATTCTGATGCCTGGGCCAACACAAATGTAAACTTGTGTTATGCTCCTCAGAGTGTTGTTATCTGTAACCCCCCTTTTGTGTAAATTTTTGGGCTATAAAACTGGGCCACAAAGAAGCCTCGGGGCTGTCCTTGGCTCCCATGATTTTGAGGGGCAAGGCAGCCCGGCCGGTCGAAATAATAAGCTTGCTTTAATTTGATTTTAGTTGGAGTCAGTGGTCTTTTCTTGCATCGTGGTCTAACACAGGTTGCACTTACAGACACCAATTGGAAATGATCCAAATGCTAATAAAAGTTCAATGATAAAACAAACATGTCCTAAAAGATAAGCATTGCAAATCGAAAAATCAAAAATGCTCAGAAATTTGAATTATTATGGAGAGGTTACATGATGCTGCATGTAGAAAATTTCATAACAGACTTATGTGACAGGTCACAGTCAAAACACAGATGCATTATATTATTTTATGAAATTACCTTCACACCATGTGTAAAAACTATCAGCAAATTAAAAATTTTGGAAAATTAGAATGCCATCCACAAGATATTTCTGTCTCTCTCACTCTTAAAATAAAGTTACAGAAGGAGCCTGGAGGTCCCAAGGATCTGTTTCTTACTTCAACAGTGTTTGCACAGAACAGAGTCGGGGACTCCCTTTTCTTCCAGTTTCCAACCGCCTTCTCTGATCTCCATGTGCAATTTCCAGGACCATCTGCGCTCCCAGGACCTGCTTCCAGGACCAGCCTACTCTGTTGTGGTTAGCTTTTTCTTGATGACCAACCAAGACCTCCCAGATTCATGGAATTATTCCACCGAGGTGGAGGCTGCCTCAACCGCCTGGTTAATTTGCATCTGCGTGCCTCCTACCCCTGCTTCTCTTTGGGCTACTATTTCTACCATGACGATGTGTCTCAATGTGGCTCTGGAGGCCAGGCCATTTCTTCGGCGAGTTGGCTGAGAAAAAGCCAAGGCCTCCAAGCGTGTCCTCAAGATGCAAAACCAGTTCGGTGGTGCCCTCTTCCAGGACATGCAGAAACCTTCTGAATATGAGGGGGCAACACCCTGGACCCAGGGAAGCTGCCTCAGCTCTGGAGAAGAACCTGAACCAAGCCATTTTGGATCTTCATGCCTTAGGTTCTACCAATACAAATCCACATCTCTTTGACTTTCTAGAGAACCACTTCCTTGATGAGGAGATGATGTTCATCAAGAAGATGGGGAACACTTGACTTACCTCCACCGTCTGGCAGGCCCCCACGTTGGCCTGTGGGAGTATCTCTGTTAGACCAGGATGCAAGAAAAGACCACTGACTCCAATTAAAATTAAATTAAAGCAAGCTTATTATTTTGACCGGCTGGGCTGCCTCTCCCACCAAAATGGTGGGAACAAGACAGCACCCCAGCTTTCCTGAAGCCCAGCTTTATAGCCCAGAAAGTTACACAAAAGAAGGGTTACAGATAACAGAACTCTGACGAGCATCACACTAATGGTAATTTACATTTTTTTGCTGGCCCCGACATCAGAATTTATGAGGACCATTAGAGCCTCTGAGGCTCGTTGTCTGGCCAGGAAAGGCCAAGATTTGTGAGGCATAACTAAAGTTTCAGAGAGGGCTGCTATCTGGTCAGACAGGCAGGCATGAGTGAGTTCAAGGCATGGGCAGGCATTCCAAGCAGGTTCAGAATTTGCAGTAATTTATAGTAAAGCCGAAATTATCTTTTCATGGTTTTGTGGAGAGATGCTCAGTTTTAAGAAAATATCAGGTTGGGTCTATAAATCTCCTCGAAAGAAATATTCTTAAAATGTAAAAAATAACTGAATTTACAATTTCAGGTGGATTTCCCACAGGCAACTTTTAACAGCAGAATTAATTAAAGCCCACTGAATGATTGTCACTGCACCCAGAAAAACAAACAAACAAAACAAAACATCACCCTCAAGCATGACTAGAGGCCTTGGGGCACAGTGGCCTTTGATGGGGCTCCTTTGCATCTCCTGGCATCAGGGCTTTGGCCTGAGCCTCTCCCTCTAACCCCTAGGGAGCTTTTTAACCACCATGGAGCTCCTCCCAAGTCTTGGACCAAATAAAAATAAAGCTTTTTCCATCATCTGAAAAAAAAATAAAAATAAAGTTACAATATCTAAATCTCTTTTGATATTCTCATTTGAAGCATTTGGATAAAAAAATATTGAATTCTAATAAGTGAGGACTGAATGACACTAATGAAACACTTAGAACCTGGATATGTATCAAAATAATTATACTAAATAAAATAATTTAGACACCAAAAATAATATTGAGTAGTTTGATTTATATAAGTTCTTGATTATCTGAATTTAATATACAAGGACAGCAGGAGAAGAAGCATTCCTGAGAATGTGGAAATTGATCCATGGGGTATACTTATATCAAAACATACTCATACATAGGATAAATGTTTGCATATAATTTTAAGTATACCTCAATGAAGATATTTGAACATTTTAGCTATTTAAGCAATCTTTCACTTAGTTGACAACTACTACATTACAAACGTAAGAGTTACCCTTTAACATTTTCTCATGTTGCAAAGCAATTCACATTAGAGTTAACTAAAAAATAATAAAATAAAATAAAAAAACGCTGTTAAAATAAATTGGACACTCCAAACCTTGTGTTTATGAGAAACCAATAGCCACACTGAGCATCTCAGTTAGGGACCTGCACTCTTTGCAGAGCTACAACACCATTTTCACCATTATTTCAAAACATTAGAGTGTTTTTTTGTGAAAGCAGTTGTTGTGAGCAATAAACTGGTAGTATGTCATACTGGTTTTTCTAAATTATTTATTCATTTCCTTATTATTTTTGACAGAAAGCCTATTTAGTGTCCTCTATGTCTTGAGATTGTGGAACTGTCATTTTTGTAGGACTTGGTTTTATTTTGAGGGGATGGAGATATAGAGTTGACAGGGGGGAGAATGAAAAGAGTCTTCTCACCCCATATTTTCAGGGATGTGCTGTAGGTAGAACCATCAAATTACTGGTTGCCATGATGAAGTTGAGTTAATTGCCCACTATGGTATAATATAGAAGATGCAGAAAATAAAGGGGATAATGAGAGGTTCTTGGGTCCATGTTGACTGGGTGGCAGATGAGGTAGTGGGTAGAATTTGCTGTAGAGTTCAGCTTATTGCAATAAACATGTGTGGGTGCTGAGAGATTGGCACAGTATTACTCTGAGAATATGTGTTTTGCTAGTTTGCTGAAATTGGAAAAAAAAAGTTTTATGTAGCACAAAGCAAGTATTTGTGTGAGGTTTCTCAGAGAAGAAAACACACCAGACCTCTCTGTAGGGAACTAGGCAGAGGGAATTGGCCTGTGTTTCTGTGTATAGGGAAAGCTTTTCTGTATAAGAGGCAAGTCACCTAAAAATTGCTAGCTTCTGTAACTGTACTTTTTCATATTGCCCTGGCTCTCTCTTGACTCCACCTGCAAACCCATACTACACCTTCTATGGGTTGAACTTTGAATGCCAGCAATATTCCTACCCTAAACACACCTCCCTTTTTTGAATCTCCCATCATTCTTGAATTACAGTCTGCCCTGAGAAAGAAAGGGTGCCATCCTTCAAGGCCAGTTCACTGCAAACACCATAGTTTCTACACATCCCCCACTCACTATCAATAACTTTTTAGCAAACAGGAAGTACCTGTAAAGGCTCAGTGCTTTCACTAGACAACACTCGCATGTTCAAAGTCAGTCACATTGTCAATGCAAAAAAAAAAAAAAACAAAAAACAAAAACCAACAACAACAACAAAACTTAACCACCAAAATCTACCTTTGTCAAATGTTATTATCTTTGAAGATAGTGTTTTATTTTTCTTTTAAAATAAAAGTATTAAATTTTTAAGCAAATTTTTATATATGAATAAGATGTTGAGAATTGCTTAAATTAGGACAATATTTAACGACTTAATATACATTTTCTGGGTTTTTTTACAAATGCATTTTTAAAATTATTTTTTATATATGACAACATAATGCATTACAATTCATATTACATGTATTTATGCTTGCCTTGTGCTCTATATAACATCTTTTTCCCTCTTTTTCCACACTAAAAAACACATATTCTCAGAGTGACACTGTGCCAGTCTCTCAGCATGCATACATTCTTATTTCAGTAAGCTAAACTCTACAGCAAACCCCACTCATTACTTCATCTTTCACCCGTTCAACATGGACCCAAGCACCTCTCATTATCCCCTTCAAGTTCTGCATCTTCTAAATTTTAGCAAAGTAGAATATCAACTCAATGTCCCTCATTTATTACATATATTGAGCACAATTTTTTATATCTCTGGTTGTACACAAAATAGAATCATATCTTTTGTGGCTTCATAGATGTACTTAGGGTAATGAAAACAATTACATTCCACTGTCTTTTTTACTTCTATGTCCCCTTCCTTCCCCTCTCTCCCCTTTCCTCCTTTTCCTTATCTGAAGTTTATGTAATCCTTGCATTCTGTTCCCTCCCACATAATGCTATGAATTAGCAACTTTAAATCAGAGAAATCATTTGGTGTTTGTTTTGGGGGGATTTTCAAATTTTACTTAGCATTATATTCTTCAGCTCCATCAATTTTTTCTGCAAAAGTCATAGTTTTATTCTCTTTTAATGCTAAATAATATTCCATTGTGTATATATACCACATTTTCTTTTTCCATTCATCTACTGAAGGGCATCTATGTTGGTTCCACAGTTTAGCTATTGTGAATTGTGCTGCTGTAAATATTGATGTGACTGTGTCCCTGTAGTATGCTGTTTTTAAGTCTTCTGTGTAAGAACAAGGACTAGGATCACTCTGTCAAATGGTGCTCCCATTCCAATTTTTCCAAGGAATCTCTGTACTGCTTTCCATATTGGTGGCACCAATTTGAAGTTCCACCAACATTTTATGAGTATTCCTTTTACCCTTATTCTCACCAACAATTATTGTTGTTTTTATTCTTAAATTACTGAAGTAAGATAAAATCATAGAGTAGTTTTGATTTGCATTCATGTAATTGCTAGAAATGTTGAGCAATTTTTTATATATGTGTCAATTGATTGTGTATCATCTTCTGAGAAGTGTCTGTTCAGTATTTTGGCTCATTTTTGATTGGGTTATTTGTTCTTTTGGTTTTCAGATTTTTGAGTTTTTTACATCTTCTATAAATTAGTTCTATATCTGATGTGCATGTGGTAAGAATTTTTTCCCAATTAGTATGCTCTCTATTTACTTCACTGATTGTTTATTTTGCTAAAAACAACCTTTTTAATTGACAACCATACTATTTACTGTTGCTTAATATTAATCAGAGTGCTCTGAAGCCTTATTAAGAAAGTCAGGAACTAATCAGATAGATTTGGGCCTACTTTTTCTTCTAATATACACAGTGTCTCTGGTTTAATTTCTAGGTCCTTGATTTAATTTTGGATGAGTTTTTTGCATGGTGAGAGAGGGGTTTAATTTTATCTTATTGTATATAAATTTCCAATTTTCCCATCATTATTTTTTTTGAACAGGATATCTTTTCTCCAATGTACATTTTTGATGCCTTTTGTCAAATATAAGATAACTCTAATCATGGGCATTTCTCTGTGTTATCTATTCTGTACCATTGGTCTACAAGTCTATTTTGTTGCCAATACCATACTGTTTTTTGTTATTATTGATCTGTAGCATAGTTTAAGATCTAGTATAGTGATGCTACCTACTTCACTCTTTTTGCTAAAAATTGCTTTAGCTATCCTGGGTCTCTTATTTTGTCAGATAAATTTTATGACTGCTTTTTCTATTTCTGTGAGGAATGTCATTGAGATTTTGATTGAAATTGCATTAAATTTGTATAGTGTTTTTGGTAGTGTTGTCATTTTGACAATATTAGTTCTGCCTATTCAAAAAAATCAGATCTTTCCATATTCTCATGTCTTATTTGATCTTTTTTCTCAGGGTTCTGTAATTTTCATTGTAGCTATCTTTCAGCTCTTGTTAGGTTGATTCCCAAGGATTTTATAATTTTTATACTCTTCTAAATGAATAGTTTTTTTCTCATTTCTTTTGCAGAGGATTTTTCATTGATATAGAGAAATGCCTTTGATTTGTGGGTATTGATTTTGTGTTCTGCTACTTTACTGACTTCATTTACTAGTTCTAGCAGTCTCTGGTGGAATGTGTTGAGTCTTATAGGTATAGAAGTATATTGTCAGCAAATAGTGCTAATTTGAGTTCTTCGTTACCTATCCGTATCCCTTTAATTTCTTTCATATGTCTAATTGCTCTGGCCAGTGTTTCAAGAATTATGTTAAATAGAAATGGTAAAATAGGGTATCCTGTCTTTTTCCAGTTATTAGAAGAAATGCTTCCATTTTCTGCCGTGGTGTCCTAGAATGATGCTCCCCAATGTTGTGGCCATTGGCCATGTAATCCATCAAATTGACAAACTCAGTTTTTTTTTTTTTGTCACAGGATCAGTATGCCAAAATATCATGTGCTTGAAGCTACTGGATTAGACAGGATAGACACAGGACATTTACCTAACAGCAAACAATATTGAATACTGATGTTCTATAAATCACCAGGTGCAAATATTATAGATAATATGACTTATTTAGAGTTCAAATCTAGTACCTTGCCAAAAATACATTGTGGTAACTGTGTTCTGTGTTCTGTTTTAATTTTTGTTAAAAAGAATAAATAAATAAATAAAATAGAATGGTGTGGATACAGCTATCAGATGCTACTTTTATGAATTCGGTTCTAGACCATCTACCAAATTTTACCTGGACTCTTCCAATCACAGGATTACATGCACCTCCCTGGAAGGCCCCCTCCCATTCTGGTAAAGGCCAGTGACTCTTATGGTGTTCTTTGTCAGAATCACTCTAACCTTCTAGGCTAATGAGGAAACTGGGCAAGCAGAAAACCACTACCACTGCCACTCCAGATAATTCTTGTGCATGTAAATTCATAGCCTTCCTATGAGTCTGAAGCTTCTGGCATTTTGATCACACTTAGAAAACCACTGCTCCAGCAGACTCCAAAATTTAGGAGATTGGGGTGTTTTTAGAACAGGTACTGGAATAACATGACTCAAGCCCACTTTGTTCCAAGCAGGGGATCCTGCTGAAATAAGACACATACCACCACCACCAACAACAACAACAATGACATAAAGCCCTGAAATTGGTTATTGTGGAAATAATGGTGAAATGGTATTCCAAGAGATTTTTGACATCATATTTTCAAAATTTTTGTTACCTAAGCCTTTTAAGAATTTCTCTCTCTTTCTCTCTCTCTCTCTCTCTCTCTCTCTCTCTCACACACACACACACACACACACACACATACACACACAAATATACAAATACACACATTTTTAAAGCATGTATAAATATAAACACAGATTTTTAGAGTGACATTTCTGTCAGTTGAAAACAGTGTGCTACATTGAAACTTTATACTCACCATAAAATTTCTCATAAATTTTGCACTGCAAAAGAAATTTCAGTTCCTTTCATTTCTTGTTGAAATTATTTTTCCTGATTTGTTAGCATCATTTAATTTCTGCCATGAGGGGGCATTCCAAATTTATTTTACTTTATTGTTTACTTCAATAACATTTATTCCCAAGCATTTTATGTAACTTATTATATTGAAACAAATTTCTGTATCTCAGATAAGTTTTTCAGACAGCAGAAAACTTGTGTCCATTTTTTTTCTCCATTGAATCTAATGTACATAAAGAAGTACCTGGAACAAAAAACATATGTTATTTCAATAAATTAATGAAACAAAAACCATATATGAAAGACCTGTAAGTGACAGAATGGAGTTGGGTGTCTCAGAAAATCCCATGTGTCAAAAAGTGTTATTGTGTTATAAATGACTCCTGCACCCAATCAAAATATTTTTTAATGAACATAATAAAATATTTATTTTATTTTATAATTTGTTAGTACTTGTATTTTGTAATCTGTTAGTTTATCTTTGGATAAATAGTTTCTTTGCTTATGAGAAGTTTTGAAGCAAAATAAACAGTTTATTTTGGGAAAAAAGTTTCTTTCTTTATGAGAAGTTTTGAAGCAAGCCTAATTTTCTAAAAAAAAATTTCGAGTGGCTTATATTATTACTAGGTAATGTTTTAAGAGCACAAATCTAATCATATTACTCCCCTGCTTAGACTATTCTTTGGTTTCTTATGTTTACAAAGCTCACTGGCCCAAAGTCTTTAAATGGACTCATGGGGCTGCAATTCATAATGTATCTTCATTGTAAAGTAAATTTTGTTATGGCCCTTACACTCAAGAATTTTGTGTCCAGAATGGGTAACTTCTGAAACTCAACTTTTATATCTATGATAAAGGATTATAACAGATATGATTTTGTATGATCTCTAGGAGAACCAAATAAAAAAATAGTTTTGAATAACTATTCTTGCTGAGAGTAAGCAGATTCTGGATAATTTTTAAAGCACATTCTATTTGCATATACTTTGTGTTTTGTATTTTGTGATATATATATATATATATATATATATATATATATATATATTAAATTTCTTCAACACTGAACATTGAATTTAATAGAGTCAGTGGTTGATAACATGATAACTATGAGACTGAACCTCAGAAGCCTTTAAGGAGATATTTAATTGACTCAAGGTAATCTGATAGTGAGGGGCATAAGATACTTTGGAAAAAAACTGAAAAATAAAATATCCAATTGCAGTGCCAGGCTTCAGGTCAAATAAAAATTGACATTATCTTTCCAAGGTCTACACTCCAGACTGCATTGTGATACTAAGGAAATTCATATCACACACTCAGCTCTGTGAGGGGTCATCTAAGGTATTCTTGTTCATGTTTATATAAACAGTAGCATGGAGATACTGCACAACTAACATCCCAATTTT
Organism: Ictidomys tridecemlineatus; assembly: GCF_052094955.1. Taxonomy (NCBI): domain Eukaryota; kingdom Metazoa; phylum Chordata; class Mammalia; order Rodentia; family Sciuridae; genus Ictidomys; species Ictidomys tridecemlineatus. The sequence goes on along the minus strand of NC_135486.1, from coordinate 101,600,659 downwards.
GGGGACAGAATTAGGTATATCACCATGGAAAAGTTTTTTGGTATGGTTGAGAATAAATTTTGAGTGCCCTTTTCACTATTGGACCTAATGCATTTTCTGTGAAATTAACAACTTGCTGGAAAGCTCTGTGGCAGTTACCTTGCTTCTGTAAGACCCATCCCATTTATAGCTGAAGCCCTGATTGCCCGCAACTGAAGATCTTTATGACATACACAGCCCTTGATGTTTAAATGCAAGTTAAAGGGTTGCTCTCTCAAGTCTCCTCACTTAAAAATTCATTCAACTTCCTAATTCAAATACACTCCTCTGCCATCACTGTGCCACCTGTCATGCAGGCACTCACAACTGCTGTGCCCTTTCACCATGATAATAACTACTGTGTGCTCATTCCCCAAATAGGAGACACCATTTAGGCCTAAACATATCAATTCTGGCATTAACATGAGCATGTAAGAAAAACTTTCAGAAACCATTCACTAACAGTGAGAGGTGTCAGGTGCTGAGACAGTGAAATGAGACACAGTGCTGTGGATATTTCCCAGTTTCCTTTGAGAAGAAATATCTTCCTACAGTGATTATGCAGTAAAAGGAATACGCCATGAATGAATGCACATATTGTTATGTCTGAATATTATCCACTATTATATTAAGACAGAAATAGCTGGCCCCTAAGCAATATTAAATTGCATTTTAAAGGACATCTATTGACTCTTTTATTTAATTATATATTCTTAGGGGAAAGTGTTTCTTTAACTTAGGAGTTGTGACCATTGGGAAAACAACTCTAGAAAAACAGTATTGTTATTGCCTCCTAATGAAATCATGCATTTTATAATTGTAATATATAGAGAAAATAAATTATAAATCATTCCTTTAAAAATTAATAGCATATTATTTACAAAATATTTATATTTTTGCCAGTCACATTAGGCTCCAACATGGCTCAGGTGGCACTGGCCTGTTACCAGTTCATCAAATTAACAATCCTGATATTAGTATATTTTTTTCATATTATATGTGTTTTAACCTCTACATCTATGTGGGGATTTTTCTCTGAAAAAGACCCCGAATTTTTAAAAATTATCGCATCTTCTTATGGCTTCTTCCCAACAAACCCCTCAATGATAAAGAGTTTTATAAAAGAATATTTTCTGAAATATTTTGTAAGGAAGTAAAGAGAAACCCACTTGGGAGCAGTACAGAATGTGAGCACTTCTTTGCAAGGTTACTAACATAAAATTCTAAAGAAGCTGTGGCAAAGACCCTTCACAGACTTCAAGAACAGACAGGAGATTTCCTCCTGCTGAAATGTTCTCAAGTCAGAGCTGAATCTAACTTGGATCTTCCTGAGGCAAAGAAGGCCCACAAGGTAATTGAACTAGCTGTTCTGTCACAGGGAGAATATATATCATAAATTACCAAATAATACATCTAATAAAACTAATGATTACAAAATGCTACCTTGAACATAGTTTGATTAAATGTAATTTTGAATAAAAATGTTTTATCTTTAATACACCATATTTATCTTATTGCTGATAGATAAGATTTTACTGCCAGAAAGTGATAACTTAATGCTCTCTGATAAAGAATTGTTGAGAGCCACAGCAAAGTTGGGATGGCGCCTGGCATTTTGCCAGAAGGAGTGGTTGAGAGGTGATGCCTGGGAGCCATTGAGATGGTGGTGATTAAGTTAAGCTGTGTATAATTATCAGGATGGTGACTGATTGCTGTAACTGAATGATGCTGGATTGGGGCAAGCTGTGTATTCAGTTGTGTATGTGGACCTTTGCTGTCCAGCAGTGGGATGGCTCTTGCTGCCTTGGGTGCCCGCTACTTTTGAGTTCTCGCGGAGTTCCTGTTGAGTTCCCATTGGTTCTCGCCGAGTTTCTGTGGAGTTCTAGAGAGTTCCCATGGGGTTCTGGCAATAAAGTAGTTTCTGTTTGAACCTACAAGTGGCTCGTGACCGGCCGGTTATTTTGTGCCCAGACAGACTGCGACAAAGAATACAAGTCCAAGGAGACTTAAAGCATCAATTATTTATAAGCAGACTTGCTGCTGTGTCACCATGTGAAAGTAGCAAAACTCCTGTCATGAGGTTGATGCACCCCTGCATCATCTGATCACAATTATCTCATCTGAAAGAGACCAGAAGTATGGCACAACCTGAAACCTCAAGAAACCTTAGAGTGGCGAGGCCACAATGATGTCTTAGAGACAAGTTCATGGAATATTGCATTCATGGCATACATTAAAAGTGTCTGAGTGGAAAACCACTTTCCCATGCTAGGTTGTGTGAGCAGCAAACTACCTACCCCTTAGGCACAGAACTTGGCATGAGGCTATGTGTTGAATTCCCTGCTCTTTCTCCATTGCCCACTCCTTTATTGGTCACTGAAGGGACAGTTGGCCAGAAATTGCATTGGTGGCTGTCTATAATCTGCTAAGCTACTGCTTGAGTATATATACATGGTAACTGCACAATAAAATGAGACCCCTTTCCTGCTTGGTTTCCAGAGGTCTTGATTAGAGACTTCACATCCACAGTCTCTTCTACACTTTTCTGTGGAACCCTTCACTGGACATGAAAGAGCCCAAACAAACATCAGTACACAGTACTTATCTTTTTTGAAGGTTTGAAAAAAACTCTTTGTAATGTGACTCTCCTGACCTCTAATGAATGTCAGTATGTTTAGCATTTCCATCACCACATATTTAATATTTGGATATTTACTCACTTAGTCTTTGTAGAAGAGAAGTTTATCCCTTCATTAGAATTGGGTGGGTGATCTTTGCTTTTCTTTAAGCATTTATTAGGTTGGAGATAATGAAAAAAACTTTCTGTATCCTGCCATTCTCTAAGAATGACAGTTTCTTCATACTCTTTTAAGCAGCATTCAACTTGTCCATGAGTTCCCTTTTCTTTTCTTTTAATCTATGCAGAAGGTTTTACTTTTCTTCAGGCTGCTTTTCACATCATACCTACAAGTCAACTGATGGAGCAATTCTGAGTGAGAAAAAAAAATACTCACCAATAAAGTGATGATAGGTAGGCCTACCTACATCTTCTATGGAAGTTGTAATAACTGACTTGTGGCCTCACGTTATTGGGAGAAAATAAATTCAATTTCAACTCACAAAGCTTGTCATATTTTAGCCTAAATTCAATCTCCACAGAGAATTTTAGATCCCCCAAGGCATCTAGTCACCACAGGACTCTGCAAAGTACCCATGGATCCACTAGCTACAACATAAACCAGGGATCATCCCAAAATTTACCTGGGACCAAACCAAACAAGTAACTGTTCCTCTTCTGCAGGATTCAACACCGTGACCATGAGAGTCATATTCACTAATGAAAAAAAAAATTAGTACAATTTTCAACTGCATTGACCATATGCAATTTTGCTTTGATTTTAATCAACGTATTAATTTAATCAGTAATGAAACATTTTAGACTGAAAAAAATCATGATATACACTTCAAAATATTTATTTTCTAAATATTTATTTTCTAGTTGTAGGTGGACACAATATCTTTATTTCATTTATATGTGGCACTGAGGTTTAAACCCAGTGCCTCACATGTGCTAGGTGATCACTCTACCACTGAGGCACAATCCCAGTCTTTCATAATATACACTTTGGTGTCTATGTTTTTGTTCAAAATAGTGTTTTGATTAATCCATGTTTTTCTGTGGATAAGCAGTTTACTTACTTTATTTAATCTATCTATTTATTTATTTATTTATTTTCTTTGCACCAGGGATGAAACCCAGGGGAACTTTATCACTGAGTTGCATCCCTAGCTCTTTTATCTCTTTTATTTTGAGACAGAGTCTAATTTTCTTAGGATGTTTCTAAGAGGCTGAGGCTGGATTTGAATTATCATCCTTCTGCCTCAGCCTCCCAAGCTGCTGGAATTACAGGCATCAATTTCATTATGTTTAAATAATTTGACATTTTATCAATATGTTAAAAAAAAGTGCTGAACATTTGGAAACTTTAGTTGTAGGCAAATTTTAAAATGGACACAAACACAGGTAGGATTGACTAGTTCTTGTGTTCTATTGTATATCTACAATGATATATGATATGATTCAAAATTACTAGAAGAAAGTAAATGTGATAAGCAATGAGAAATAATAAGTATTTGAGGAGACAAAATGCTAATTACACCATTCTTATCAATATACGTGTCAAATTACTCTATTGTACAACACCCTGGTGAAAGGGGTCTCCAAACTGAAGGGGTGAGTCCCCTTTACTCTGGCTTGAAGAAGTATAGCAGCTCCCCTGAAACCCAAGTGGGAGGGGTATCTCCCCTGGAGGGTCGAGTCTCTGCTACCCTGGTTGCTGAGGTATATGAACCACCCCCCCCAACACCTAAGTGGGAGGGGTCTCCCACCTATAGTGGTGAGTCCATTCTACCCTTGATATTGCAGTGAAGGACTCATCTGAAACCCAAGTTAGAGTACTCTCTTGACTGGAGGGGTGAGTCCCCTCCACACTGGCTGCGGCGGTAAAGGAGGTCCCCCTGAACACCCAGGCAGGAGGGTTTTCCCCTCAACCCTAGCTGCAGTGGTATAGGAGCTTCCCCGCCCACCCCATGACACCCAGGTGGGAGGGGTCTCCCGCCTGGAGCAGGGAGTCCCCTGTGTCATGGAAGAGGAGGTATATAAGGAGGTATACAAGCTAACCCAGACAAACAGGTGGGAGAAGTCTACCGCCTGGTGGGGAGATTCTTCTCTACTTTGGCTGGTGCCATATAAGAGCTCTCAGGAACCCCAGGTGGGAGGGGTCTCCCGCCTGCTGAGGCAAGTCCCCTTATTCTCCTGCCTTTAGGAGCGAGTCTCCTCTACTTTGGGTCTTGGCATATAAGAGCTTCCTGGACACCCTGATGGGAGGGGTCTCCCTGGCTGCGGCGGTATTCTAGCTTCCCCTGAAAAAACCAGGTGGGAGGGGTCTCCCGCCTGGAGCAACAAGTCCCCTGTACCCTGGCTTTTGTGGTATACAAGCTCCCCCAGAAACTCAGGTGGGAAGGTTCTCCCGCATGGAGGGGCGATATACAACTTCCCCCTGACACACAGGTGGGAGGCATCTCCTGCCTAGAGGGGCGTGTCCCCTCTACTTTGGCTGGTTTCCTATAAGAGCTCCCTGGACACCCAGGTGGTAGAGGTCTCCTGCCTGCAGGGGCGAACTCCTCTACCCTTGCTCTGGCAGTATAGTATAGACCCTTGGTGAAAGGGGTCTCCAGCCTGTAGGAGTGAGTCCCCTCTACCCTGGCTGCAGCAGTATCCGAGCTCCCCCCCCCAACCAGGTGGGAAGGGTCTCCGACTGGAGGTGCAAGTCCACTCTATCCTGGCTGCGGAGGAATAGAAGCTCCCCCAACACCCAGGTAAGAGGGGTGTCTCCCCTGGAGTGGCGAGTCCCCGCTACCTTAGCTGTGGCATTACAGGAGTCCCGCCCCACAACACCCAGATGGAAGTGGTCTCCCACCTGGAGGGGCTAGTCCCCTGTATCCAGGCTGTGATGGTATACAAGTTCCAACCAATTCCCAAGTGGGATGGATCGTCCGCCAGGTGAAGCAAGTCGCCTCTACCATGGCTGCCAGAGTATATGAACTCTCATCACACCCAGGTGGGAGGGGTCCCCTTCCAGGGGCAAGTCACTCTACCATGGCTGCAGAGGTATAAGAGCTCCACCCGACACCCACTTGAAAGGGGTTTTCTGCCTGGAGGGGCAAGTATGTTCTACTCTGGCTGCAACAGTATAAAAGCTTCCCCTGACATCAAGGTGGGACACCTTCAGTGGTGAGTCCCCTCTACCCTTGCTGTGGCTGTGTATGAGCTACTCCAGACCCCAGGAAGGAGGGCTCTCCCTTATGGAGGGGCGAGTTCTCTCTATTCTGGCTGAGGCGGTATAGGACCTTGCCCCTACACTCAGGTTAGAGGGGTCTCTAGACTGGAGGGGCGAGTATCCTTTACCCTGGCTGTGGCAGTTTTTAAGCTTGCCCTGACATGGGCTAGTCCCCTCTCCCTTGGCTGTGACAGAATACAAGCTCCCCTGTTTCCCAGGTGAGAGTGGTCTCCGGCTTGGAGCAACAAGTCCTCTCTACCCTGGCTGCAGCATTACACAAGCTCCTCCAGACACCCAGGTGGGAGAGGGGAGAGGTCTCCCCCATGGAGGGGCAAGTCCCCTCTACCCTACCTAAAGCTGTACACAAGCTCGCCCTACCGCAAGGCACAGGTGAGAGGGGTCTTTCACCTGCATGGGCGAGTCTCCTGTACCCTAAATGCATGGTATAGAAGCTTCCCCACGGTTCTCTTGAATGGAGGGGCGAGTCCCCTCTACCCTGGCTGCAGCAGTATTGGAGCTTCTCATGATACCCGGGTGGGAGGGGTCTCCCACCTGGAAGGACAAGTCCCCTCTACTTTGACTGGTGCCCTATAAGGGCTCCCTGAACACCCAGGTGGGAATGGTCTTCCGCCTGCAGGGGCAAATGCCTCTATCCTGGCTGTCCCAATATAGGAGCTCCCCAGAAACCTAAGTGGGAAGGGTCTCTCCCATAGAGGGGCGAGTCTCTGTTACCCTGGCTGCAGCAATATAGGAGCCCCCCACACACACACATTCAGGTGGGAAGTGTCTCCCGCTTGGAGAGTCGAGTTGCCTCTATCATGGTTGTTGGGTTATATGAGCTCCTTTGACTCCCAGGTGGGAGTTGTCTCCCACCTGGAGGGGCAAATTCCCTCTAACTTGGCATTGGAGGTATATGAGCTCCACATGACGCCCATGTAAAAGGGGTCTTCCACCTAGAGGGGCAAGTATGCTCTACCTTGCATGCAGCAGTATACAAGCTTCCCTTGACCCGCAGGTGGGAGGAGTCTCCTGCCTTCCTGGTGAGTACCCTATACCCTGGATGCTACAGTGTATGAGCTCCCCCAGACACCCAAGAGGGGAAGGGTCTCTCCTCTGGAGGGGAGAGTCCCTGCTACCCTAGCTGCCACGGTATACAAGCCCCCTCAGACACCTAGGTGGGTAGTATCTCCCGCCTAGACAGGTGTCTCCTCTCTACCCTGGCTGAGGTGATATAGGAGTACCCCCTGACACCCAGGTGGGTGTCTGTACCTGAGGGGCAAGTCCCATCTACCTTGGCTGCAGCTATATAAGAGCCTTCCTTCCTTACCCAGGTGGGAGAGTATCCTGCCTGGAGGGGCTAGTTCCCTCTACCTTGGCTTTGACCATATAAGAACTTTCCCTGACACTCAGGTGGGACAGGTCTCCCGCCTGGAAGGGCGAGTTCCCAGTATCCTTGCTTCAGTGGTATAGGAGCTCCCCAGGACACCCAGGTGAAAGGGGTCTCACCCCTGGGATGGGAGAGTCTCCTCTAGCATGGCTTTGTCAGTATAAGAGCTCCCTCTGACACCCAGGTGGGAAGGGTCTCCCACCTGCATGGGCAAGTATGCTCTACTTTGGCTGCAGTGGTGTACAAGCTCCCACTGGATACACAGGTAAAAGGGGTTTCCCTACTGAAGGGGCGAGTCCCCTCTACCCTGGCTATGGTGGCATATGAGCTCCCTCTGACACCCAGGTGGGAGGGGTATCTTGACTGGAGGGGCGAGTCCCCTCTACCCTGGTTTGGCCCAATTCAAGCTTCCCCTGACACCCAGGTGGAGGGGTCTGGTTTCTGGACATGCAAGTCCCCTTTATGTTGGCTGCAGTGGTATAGAAGCTCCATTAGGCACCCACGTGGGAAGAGACTCCCACATGGAGGGGCAAGTCCCCTCTCCTCTGGCTGTGGTGCTACACATGCTCCTCCTGACACGAAGGTAGGAGGGGTCTCCCGCCTGAAGGGGAAAGTCCCCTCAACTCTGGCTGCTATGGTATAAGAGCCTCCTATTACCCCCAGAAGGAAGGGGTCTCTCCCCAGATGGGCGAGTTGTTGCTACCCCAGCTGCAGCTGTATAGGTAACCCAACTCGCCTGATACCCATGTGGGATGGATCTTCCACCTGGAGGGGCGAGTCCCCTCCACCCTGGCAAAGGCGGTATTATAGGAATTTCCGCCATTCCCAGGTGGGAGGTTTCTCTCCCCTGCTGTGCAAGTCTCCTCTAACCTGGCTGCAGTGTATATGAGCTCCATCTGACACCCATGTGGGAGGAGTATCTCGCCTGGATGGGCGAGTCCCCTCTACTTTAGCTTTTGCCATATAAGAGCTCCCAGTACACCCAGGTGGGAGGGGCTTTGGCCTGGAGGGGCATTTTCCCTCTACTCTTCTGTGGCAGTATAGGAGCTCCCCCACACACACACCCAGGTGGGAGGGGGTCTCTGCCTGTAGGGCGATTCCCTCTACCCTGGCCGCTGCAGTAATCAAGCTCCCCGACACCCAGGTGGAAAGGGTCTTTCTATTGAAGGGGCAAGTCCCCTCTACCCTTGCTGCGGAGATATAGGAGCACACCCAGACACCCAGGAGGGAGGGGTCTCCCCTTGGAAGGGCAAGTCCACTCTACCCTTGCTGCAGCGGTAGAGGAACTCCTCCTGACATGCAGATGGGAGGGGTCTCCCGCCTAGAGGTGGGATTCCCCTCTACCCTGGCTGCTTCAGTATAGGAACTCCCCTGACACCCCATTGGGAAGAGTCTTTTGCCAGGAGGCTAGAGTCCTCTCTATCTTGCTGCAGCGGTATGGAAGCTTCCCAGGACTCCCAGGTGAAAAGGTCTCCCATCTGGAGGGTAGAATCCCCTCTACATTGCCTGCAGCAGTATAGGTGCTCCCTTGACACCCAGGTAGGCAGGGTCACCACCCTGGAGGTGTATTCCACTCTTCCCTGGCTGCTGCCATATATGAGCTCCCCACGACTCCCTGGTGAGAGGGGTCTTCTGCTACCATGGCTGCTGTGGTATAAAAGCTTCCCCTTATACCCAGGTGGGAGGGGTTTCCTGCCTGGAGGGTTGAGTACCCTATACACTCGCTGAAGATGCATAGAGCTCCACCCCCCACACCCAGGTATGAGGGGTCTTCCCCCTGGAGAAGTGAGTCAGCTTTACCCTAACTAGAGATATAGAAGCTCGCCCCCCCTGCCCCCCCCCCACACACAGAGGTGGTAGGGTCTCCTGCCTGTAGGGGCAAGTCCCCTCCACCCTGCCTGCAAGAGTATAAGAGCCTCCTCCTATCCTTAGGAGGTGCTGCAGTCTGGCTAGGCAAAGTAATGGGGGTGGGGGGTGGGGTGGGGGTGTGACAAGCGACTTGTGAAGGTTGATACAGGCCACTTTATTACGGGACAGAGAAGTATATATCCAATTAATTACACACAGCTTAACTTAATTAACATAAAGTAGATACAGCAGTCAACCAATAAGGAATCCTCATCATCTTAATAATTATACACAGTTAAACTTAATTAACATAATCTAGACACAGCTGTCAGTCATTAGGGAATCTCCATTGTCTTAATGGCTCAGAAACCACTCCTCCTAGCATACTGCCAGGCACCATCTTAACTTAGTTGTGGCCCTCATCAAAAAGGGAGGGGTTTTCCACCTAGATGGAAGAGTCGCTGCTGTCCCAGGTGCAGCTATATAATAACCTCCCCTCCCCCGCCAGACATCCCTGTGGGAAGGGTCTTTAGACTGGAGAGGGGGAGTCCCCTCTACCCTGGCTAAGTTGGTATAAGAGTTATCCTCATTCCCAGGTGGGAGGTGTCTCTCGCCTGGAGGTATGAGTTGCCTCTACCCTTGGATGCTGGGGTATATGTGCTCCACCTGATACTCAGGTGGGAGAAAACTTCCTCCTGGAGAGGTGATTGCACTCTCCCCTGCCTGCAGAAGTATACCAGCTTCACCTGACACCCAGGTGGGACAGGTCTCCTGCCTAGAGTGGTGACTCCCCTCTAGGTGTGAATCACCTCTACCCTGGATGCTGGGGTATATGAGCTCCACCTGACACCCATTTGGGAGGGGTCTTATGCCCAGAGGGGCGAGTCACCTCTAACCTGGCTGCATCCATAAAATTTTCGCCCAGACATCCTCGTGGGAGGGGTCTTTTGTATAAAGGGTGAGTCCCCTCTATCGTGGCTGCTGTGGTAAAGGAGCTCCCCTGACACTGAGGTGGGAAGAGTCTCCCGCCTAGAGGGGAGAGTGCTTTATACCCTTTCTGCATCGGTATTGGAGTTCACCAGGACATCCAGGTGGAAGGGGTTTCCCGCCTGGAGGGGAGAGTCCCCACCACCCTGGCTGTGGTTGTGTATGAGCTCCCACCAGCAGCCAGGTGAGACGGGTCCTCCGCCTTCAGAGGCGAGTTCCATCTATCCTGCTTGTGGCAGCATATGAGCTCCCTGACACTCAGGTGGGAGGAGTCATCCGAATTGAGGGGCAAGTCCCCTCTACCCTGTCTGCCACGGTATATGAGCTCCCTCTGACACCCATGTGAGAGGGATCATCAGCCTAGATGGGTGAGTCCCCTCCACCCTGGCTCTGGAGATATAGGATCTCCCCCGACACCCAGGGGGGAGGCGTTTCTTGCCTTGAGGGGTAAGTCCTCTCTACAATATTTGTTGTGGGATAAGAGCTCCTTCTGACAACCAGGTGAAAGGGATGTCCTGCCTGGAGGGGTGGGTCCCTGCTACCCTGGCTAAGGTAGAATACAAGCTCACCCTGGCACCAAGATGGGAGGGGTCTCTTGTCTGGAGGAGCTTGTCCATTCTACCTGGCTGCTGCAGTATAGGAGCTCCACCAGACCCCATGTGGGAGGGGTCTCCAGCAAGGAGGGGCAAGTCCCCTCTACCCTGGCTACAGTGGTATATGAGCTCCCACCCACCACACCTATGTAGGAGGGGTCTTCAATAAGGAGGTTCGAGTCCCCTCCACCCTAGCTGCTGCACTATATGAGCTCCCCCTGACACCCTGGTGGGAGGGGTCTCCCACCTGAAGGGGCAAGAACCCTCTACCCTGGATGCTGTGGTATATGACTTCCCCTGAATTCCAGGTGGAAGGAGTCTTTTGCCTGGAGGGGTGAGTACCTCTACCATGACTAAGGTGTTATACAAGCTCCAGGTGACACCCAGGTGGGAGGGGTCTGCTCCCTGGATAGGAGTCCCCACTATCCTGGCTACAGTGGTATATAAGCTCCCTCACCCACACCCAGTGGGCAGGGTCTCACACCTGGAGGGGCGAGTCCCCTCTACCCTGGCTGGGGCAATATACTATCTCCCCCTGACATCCAGGTGGGAGGGGTCTCCCACCTGGAGTGGCAAGTTCCCCCTACCCTTCCTGTGGCAGTATAGGAGTTCCCCTATACCCTGGATGCCCAGGTGGAAGGGGTCTCCCACCTGGAGGAGCGCGTCTCCTCTACCCTGGCTGTAGCACTATAAGAGCTACCTTTGACACTAATGTGGGAGGGGTATCCTGCCTGGAGGGGCGAATCCCTTCTACCCTGACTGTGGCAGTATAAGAGCTCCCCCTGGACACCCAGGTAGAAAGGGTCCCCCTCCTAGACCAGTGACTCCCCTCTACCTTAGCTGTGGAGGTATACAAGCTTCCCCAGATACCCAAGTGGTAGGGGTCTCTGCCTTGAGGGTCAATTCCCCTCTACCCTGCGGATTTGGGGGTACACAAGCTCACCCCAACACCCATGTGGGAAGAGTCTCCCACCTGGAGGGATGAGTCACCTCTACTCTGGCTGGTGCCATATAAGAGGTCCCAGGACACCCATGTGGGAGGCGTCTCTGGACTAGAAGAGTGAGGAACCTATACCCTGACTGCAGATGTATGGGAGCTCCCCCAGACACCCAGGTGGGAAGGGTCTCCATACTGGAAGGGCAACTCCCCTCTAACCTAGCTGCAGAGGTAAAGGAGATCCTCTGACACCCAGGTTGGAGGGGTCTCTCACCTGGAGGGGTGAGTCCCTGATACACTGGCTGTGTTGCTATATGAGCTCCCCTTGACACCCAGGTGGGAGTGGTCTTTGTCTGGAGAGGCAAGACCCCTCTATTCTGTCTTTGGTGGTCTACAAAATTCCCCAGACACCCAGATGGAGGGGACTCCTGCCTGGTGAGGCAAGTCTCCTCTATCTTGGCTGTAGCAGTATACAACCTCCCCAACACCCTGGTGGGAGGTGTCTCTAGCCTGGTGCAGCAAGTACCCTCTATACTGGCTGCAGTGGTATATGAGCTCCCCCCACACCAGGTCTGGAGGGGCAAGTTGCCTCTACCCTGGCTAAGTTGACATACAAGCTACATGAGATACCCAGGTGGAAGGGATTTATAGCCTGGAGAGGTGGTTCCTCTGTACTTTGGCTGCTGCAGTACAGGAACTCTCCTGACACCCAGTTTGAAGGAGACTCCCACCTAGAGTGTAGAGTCCCCTGGAACCTGCCTGTGTTGTTATAGGAGCTCCCACTGAAACCCAGGTTTTAGTTGTCTCCTGACTGGAGGAGTGAGTTTCCTCCACCCTGGCTTTGGAGACACAGGAGCTCCCCCACACACCCAGGAGGGAAGGGTCACTTGCCTTGGGGGGTGAGTCCCATCTACAATATTTGCAGCTGAATAAGAATTCCCCCTAACAACCAGGTAAAATGAGTCTCTGGCCTGGAGTGGTGAGTCCCCTCTACCCTGGCTAAGGCAGAATTGAAGCTTTCCCTGGCACCAAGATGGGAGGTGTCTCTTGCCTGGAGGGGCGAGTTGGCTCTCCCCTGGCTGCTGCTGTATAGGAACTCCCTGAGATACAAGGTATAAATCCCTTCTACCCTGGAGGCAGTAGAGTAGGAGCTCCCCCTGACACCCAGTTGGGAGGGCTCTGCAGCAAGAAGGAGCGAGTCCCCTGTAGCCTGGCTACAGCAGTGTCAGAGCCCCCCCATACCCACATTGGAGGGGTCTCCAATATGAAAGAGCGAGTCCCCTCTATCCTGGCTGCTCTAGAATATCACCTCCCCTGACACCCAGGTGGGAGAAGTCTTTGGCCTGAAAGGACGAGTCCCCTCTAACCTGGCTGTGGTGGTATACAACATCCCCCAGACACCCAGGAGGTAGGGTTCTCCTGCCTGGAGGGGCGAGTTCACCTCAACTTGCATGTGAAGGTATATGAATTCCCTCAGACATCCAGCTTAAAGGGTTCTACAGCCTGGAGGGGTGAGTTTCTGTTATCCTGGCTGCAGCTGTATAGGAGCCCCTCCTACAAAACCAGGTGGGATGGGTCTCTTGCCTCCAGGGGCAAGTCCCCTCTACACTGGCTGAGGCAGAATACAAGCTAGCCTGGACACCAAAGTGGGAGGGGTCTCTCGCCTAGAGGAGCCAATCTGGTCTACACAGGCTGCAGAGGTATAAGAGCTCCCACAAAAAACCATGTCACTTTTTATTCACCCAGGCCCAGGTGCTAGTGCTTTCCTCTCCATTACTGGGCCCAGATCCTAGCTTGATCCCCTGGCCTCCCTTCTGTAAGATCCTATTCATGTCCCTTGGTTTTAGGCCCCTTTCACTGGCCCCCTCTTATGACTCACCGCTATTCCCCTTATGCTGAGGTAACCTGGCACTGCCCAGACCCTCTGCTTCCCCTGCTTTTTTCTAGCCTGGGCTCCTCAAATGGGTCCTGGCTGCACACCAACCCCACCTCAAACTCTGAACCACAGGTATCACCTCACAGTGCCCACTTTTGCCCCTCTTTTTGTCCAGGTTCCTCTCTGAGGATCTTCTCGCCTGGGGCAGAGGAGTGAAATTGGCTGGCCTCTACACCCAGAATGCTCCCAGTGAGAAACACAGCCCTGCACTCGCCTGTGTCCACTTTGCAGCCTGAAACTTGACACCTGGCAGTTAACATGTGACTTGCTCCAACCCAGCCCTGAGAAATCCTGTCCCTTCTCTCCAGTGCCTTCTTGCCTTAATGCTGCCCCTACCCCAACCTAGCCTTCCCTAACCTTGGTCCATTGCTCTCAGGTCCCAGGGCCCGGCTGCTTGCCTGAGCCCCTGACCACTTTTCTCATGTTCTTTAGAGTAGCATGAAGTTTCTTTGTATTGACTCTGACCTGGGGGTTTCTTGCTTGTGCCCACCAGTGGGCTCCTTTAGGTGCCCCTTTCACTGTCTTCTGGTCCTCTTGCAACCCCTTCATCGCCCTCCCCTCACAAATTCCCCTGGCGCTTGTGGGTCTCCTTCTCTTTGGGTCTGTCATCCATGATTGGTCTTGTGGGTCCCTTTCCTGGGCTTCTGGCTTGGGTCCTGGTTCTTGCCTCTCTGAGCATCTACCAGGACCCCCTGCCATGCCCTCCCATTGCCCTGCTCCTGTCCCCCTTCCATGCCACACATCCTTTTCCAGGTCCCTGGCCCTGGATTTTAATCTGAGCCAGAACTCAGATTAAAACATAGTTCTGCCCCTTGCCTAGGCCCATGCTCCTTTGGTGCTTAATCCTGTACCCAGAACCCTGACACCTGGCAGTGGCCCTGGGCCTGTACCTACCTTCCCCTGTTGGCTTCCCTGCCTTTCCACCCAAGTCTTGTCCACTGTCCTGAGCCCCCTGCTCCAGCCCGAGCCCTTGGCTCTCCATTCCCTGCCCTGGCTCCTTGCTTGAGCCTCTGATGGCCCTTGTTTCCCAGAGCCTACCTGGGCATTGACTGTGGGTCCCTTGCTTGGGCTGCTCCCCTGCTCCCCTTGGTGTTCCTTCACTATAGTACACTAGTGCTACCAATTTGCCGAGCTCTTCCCTTCCCTGTTCTCTCCTGGCATGGGCCCTCCTGTAGGTCCTAACCTTGTCTCCTTGTTGGGTTCCAGGGCCTAGCCCACCAGCACTCGTCCTCTAGTTCTTCCTGCTGTGCCCTTCTTTGGCCCTCCTTTCATTCCTGATCCCTTTCTTGATCCCTTTCCCAGCATTCACACCCATGCCAGAGGAGTGGACCTGACCTATTGGCCCCCTTGGCTCCCTAAGGGAAAAAGTACCCCTGCCCTTTGCCTGGGCCCTTTGGCCTCCTTCAGCCCAAGGTCCTGCTCACCAACTCTGATACCTATCCATGGACCTGGTTCTTGAGCCTATCTCTCTATGCGCAACCAGCTCCCCACTCTCCTCTCCCTACCTCCCTAGCCCTGCTGTGGTCCAGGTGCCTCCTTGAGGATCTACTTACATGGGGCAGAAGAGTGAAATTGGCTCACCTCTGTGACCTGAAGTTTCCTATGGTAAACAGAGCTCAGCCCCTCGCCTGGGCTCCTTTGGCTGCCAGAACCCTGACAGCTGGCAGTGGACATGGGCCTTGTGTGGATTTTCCTCTGCTCGATCCCCTCCCTTCCCTCCTCTGTCCTCTCCCCTAGCATTCTGCCTCTAACCCAACCTAGCCCTCCAGAACCCTGACCCTTTGCACTCCAGTCTTCAGGCCTGGTTCCTCTCCTGGGCCCCTGCCTGTGTTTGTTTTTAGTGTGGGGTAGTGTCACATGGCTTTACATGGCATCTCTTTGTGTGAGGTCGGACATGGGGGCCCCTTTCTTTTGATATCTACCTCACTTCCCTCCTGCTCCTTGTTCCACCCCCCCACACCCACCAGCTATCTCCTCATCCTCATGTCGCCTCTTCCACTTCCCTTCTTTCCCTTTGTGCGGTCCCTTGCTTCTTGGGTCTCTTATCATCTTGGGTCAGGTCAGTAGCTTGCCTGGACTCCTTGCTTGGTTCCTGGCTCTCGCCGCTCTCCACACCCACTGTGACCTCATTTGGAGCCCTCCCATTGCCTTTTTCCTGGCCTCTTTCTCTTGCCAGCCTCTTTTGCCCAGTCCCTGGTCCTGGATTCTCATCTGTGCCAGTGTCCCTTATAGGAAACAGAGCCCTGCTCCTGGCCTGGGGCCTTTGCTCTCCCTGGGCCCTTGGTCCTGCCCCAAGAACCCTGAAACATGGCAGTGGTGCTGGGCTTGGAGCCTGCATCCACCCTGATAGGTCCCCTGCCTTCTCTCCCCACCATTTTCCACTTACCTGAGACGCCTGTCCCAGGCCTTGGCTCTTCATTCCCTGGACTGGCTCCTCACTTGAGCCTTTGGTGGCCCTTCTTGCTCAGGGTTTCCTGGGCTTGGTGTGCAGGCCCCTCTCTAGGGCTGTTTTCCTGCTCCCCTTGGATTCCCATACTGTAAGCCCCACCTTACCGGCCCCACCCTTCCTTGCTCTCCCCTTCTCTAGGTTCCTAACCTGTTCACAGTGCTTGTATTCTGGACCACATTCCACCCACACCAGTCCTCTGGCCCTTCAGGGTGTACCCTCTTTTGGCCCTCCTGTCCTCCATGTTACTGTTAGGCCCCTTTTCCTGATCTGTTTCCTAGGGTACTCGCACTGGCCAGGAGATGGGACCAGGCCTCTTGGCCCTGCAGGCCCCATTTTGTTAAACATAGCCCTTCCACTTGCATAGGCCATTTGGCCTCCCTCAGCCCGGGTCCTGCTCCCAGATGCTGACACCTTGCAGTGGGCCCAAGCCTTGAGTCTCCCTCCTTTATACCACCAGCCCACTGCCTTTCCTCCCTCCCCTCACCAGCCCTGTCCATTTTCATGTGTCTCTGGCCCCGGCCCTTGCACTTATCTCTCCATTCCTGGGTCTGTCTCCTTGCTTGAGCCCCTGGCTTCCCTTCTTGAGGACCCTGCTCATGTACCTTGATTTCTTTCCCCTTACTTGGGGCCCTGATATGCCTCCTCTCTGTTTTCCTTCTTCTGTAGTATCCTGGCACTGCCTGGACTCTTCCCTTTACTGCTTCTGCCTTGACTGGGCTCCTTGATTGGGTCCATCTTCACACTGATTTTTCCCAAATCCAGATGAAAGGCATTTCCTCACAGTCTCCTCCTTTGGCCCTCCTTTGCTTCTGGTCCCTGTCTGAGGATCTACTCAGCTAGGGCAGACTACTTGGTGTCTACATCCTGAAATATCCCTATGAAAACACAGCTCTTCCCCTCACCTGATTCCCCTTAGTGCCGGAAACCTAACATCTGGTATGGAACTGTGCTTTGCACCAGATATTCCCTGCACCATTCTCTCCCTTTCCTCACCTGCCCTATGGCCTTCAATGCTTCTACAACACCAACCCAGCCCTCCCTGACCCTGAACATCCAACTGAGCCCCTGACCGCATGGCTGAGTCACATGGTATCCTGTGGCTTTGCCTTGTGTCATTCTGTACTGTGCCCCCTAGCATGTTTCTCTTGCTTTGCCCTGTTCTTCCAGCTGACTACTCCTTTTCATGTCACCCCTTTCTTCCCATCCCCTTTTGTTTTAAATAGACACACCCAGGAGACTCCTGCTCTTTGGGTCCCTCATTTTTGGTCAGTCGGGTGAGACCCTTGCCTGGGATTCTTGCTTGGGTTGTTGCTCTGGTACTTCTCTGCACCCACCGTGACCCAGCGCCATGCCCTCCCTCTTCCTGGGCCCTGTCCCTTGTCAGGCCCCCTTTGCCTGTTTAATGGCCCTGGATTCTTATCTGGGCCAGGGCACCTTTTGGAAAACAGAGCCCTGTCCCTCACCTGGGCCCCTTGTTCTCCTTTGGCCCTTGGTCTTGAAAACGGAACTTGGACACCTGGCAGTGGCCATGGACGTTGAGCCTGCCTGCTACCTCTAGGATCCCTTGCCTTTTCTTCCTGGCCCTATTTACTGTCCTTAGCTGCCTGCCCCAGCCTTGACCCTCAGGTCTCACTTCCCTGGCCTGGCTCCTGCCTGAAGCCTCTGGTGCCTCTTCTAGCTCCCAGCGTCCCTGGGCTTTAACTTTGCGCCCCTCACTTGCACCAATTTTCTGCTTCCCTTGGATTCCCTTCCTTGAAGAAACCTAGCGCTGCACACCTGCCTGGTCCTGCCCTTCCCTGCTCTTACCTGGAATGGTACCACATCTAGGTCCCTAGCCTGGTCTCCTTTTGGGGTCCTGGCCCCCAATCCAATAAGCCACATTCTCTGGCCTATTCTGCTGTGCCCTTCTTTGGACCTCCTGTTGTCCCTGTCTCTGCCACTCCTCTTTTCCTGATCCCTTTACTAGGATGCACACCAGGGCCAGGGACTTAACCTGGCCTTTTTGCTCGTTGAGCTTCCTTTGGGGAAATGTAGCCCTGCCCTTGCCTGGGCTCTTTGGCCTCCATCACCCAGGCCCTACTCCCCATGCCTAACACCCAGCAGTGGACTTGGTCTTTGAGCTCTCTGCCCCCTGTACCACCTACTCCCATTTCTATTCTCCTTCCCCTCCCCAGTACTGTCTGTTTTCATGAGACACTGGCCTAGGTCCTGCCTCTTGGCTCTCCATTCTTTAGTCTCTTCCCTTGCTTGAACCCCTGGCTTCCATTCTGGAGGATCCTGTCCCAGTCCCGTGTTTTCAAGCCCATTTTTCCGGCCCACTCCTGGGCCTCCCTTCTTTTCCCCTTGTACTGTAGTATCCTGGCACTCTCAGACCCTCCCCTCCCCCTGTTTCTCCCTAGCCTGGGAACTTTGAAGGGATCCTGGCACCCCACTGACCCTCACCCCAATTTTGGATGTAAGATATCTCCTCACAGTGCCCTCCTTTGGTCCTGGTCTCTCTGTGAGGTGCTACTCACCTAGGGCAGAAGAGTGGAATTGGCTGGCCTCTGTGCCCTGAAGGCCTCCTATGGGAAACACAGCCATTGCCTCTTGCCTGGACCCCCTTAGCCTTCCAAACCTTGACACCTGACATTGGACTTGGGTCTTCCACTGACATTGCCCTGTGTGATTATTTCCCTTCCCTCTCCTATCATCTAGCATTGCATGATGCCCCTACCTCAACCTAGTCCTCTCTAACCCTGAGGTGTCTCGCTCCAGTTTCCAGACCTGCCTGCATGCCTGAGTCCTGGTCCCGGTTCATCCTGCTGTGTGGCATCACAAGTTGTCACTTCGCATTGGGGAGTACCTTGGGTTTCTTGTTTGGGTGTGTTAGTGTACTCCACTGGGTGCCCTTTGCTCTGAACTCTGTTTCCACATCCTAGCACCAACCCTTCCTCTCCTTTCACTCACATTTTCCCCTGGAGTGCTGGCCTGCTGCTGCTTGGGTTTCTAAAGCTCTGTTGGTGGGATCGATTCCTTGCCTGGGATCCTGGCTTGGGTACTGGCTCTTGCCTATCTCTGCACCCACCGTGACCCACCACCCTGCCCTCCTATCATTATTCTCATAGCTCCAATCTCTTACCAGGCCCCCATCTGGGCAGGGCACCTCATGGGAAAGAGAGCCCTGTCACTAGTCTGGGCTTCTTGCTCTCCCTGGGCCCTTGGTCCGACACTTGGAAAACTGAGTCTTGACAATGGCCCTGGGCCTAGAGCCTGCCTCCCCACTGTCATAGCCCCTGCCTTTCCTCTTCTACCATGTGCACTGTCTTGATCCCCCAGCCCCAGGCCTGGCCCTTGTCTCTCGATTTCCTGGCCTGTCTCCTCATTTATCTTCTGGTGGCTCTTCTTGCCCTGTGCTTCCCTGGGCTTGTATTGGGGGCCCCTTGTTTGGGCTGCTTCCCTACTCCTTTGGCTTCCCTGCATGGCAGAACCCTAGTGCCGCCTTCCTGCCCAGCCCCAACCTTACTTGCTTTTTCAGGATGGGGCCCTTCTCTAGGTCTCTAGCCTAGTATCCCTGCTGAGGTCCTGGGCCCCACCCCATCAACAGGCATCCTCCTGCACTTCCTGCTGTGCTCTCCTAGGGACTTCCGGTTGTCACTGTCTCTGTGGTGCCCCTTTTCCTGATCCCTCTACCAGGATGCTCACCAGGGCCAGCATACTATATCTGGCCTTTGGCCCTGTGGGCTCTCTTATAGAAAATGTAGCCCTTCCCCTTTTTCTGGACCCTTTGACCTCCCTCAGCCCAGGCCCTGCTCCCCAACCCAGAAATTCATCAGTGGACCTGGGCCTTGAGCCCTCTTCTCCCTGCACTACCTGCACACCTTTCTCTCCTCCCTCCCCTCTCTGGCCCTGTCTGTTTGCATGGAACCCGTGCCTGGGCCAACACACTTGGATCTCCATTACTGGGCCTGGCTCCTTATCTGATGCTGCCCTTCTCCAGGACCCTGTCCCTTTCCCTTGATTTCAAGCCCCTTTATCGAGCCTCCTCCTGTGCCTCCTCTCTATTCTCCTTGTATTGAACTGTCACCCTGAAACTGTCTGAAAAAGTTTATGTGAACTTTTTCAGACTGTGAACTTCTGAACCCATTACATGCTGGGTATAAAATTCTGAAACTGCTTGAAATCGGGGTTCAGGGGATTGATTGATTAATTAGAGCAAAAGCTGTTCCCTATGAACCTGGCTGCAGCCAAATAAAACTGTTTCCTGCCATCTTTTGTGCCTTTCCTCATTTGTCCCTACAACATTGGTCCCTAGTGTAATCTCCTTTCTGGAGTTCTGGCCTGCACTCAATCAACACCCTTCCTCTGGCTTTTCACGCTGTACCCTCCTTCATCCTTCTTATTGTCCCTGTGTCTGCTGGGCCCCTTTTCAAGATGACTTTCCCAGGATGCTCACAAGGTTCAGGAGACTGGAAGTAGGCGTTTGGCCCTTTGGGATCCCTTTGGGAAAACGTAGTTGTGCCCTTTGCCTGGGACTTTGAGCTCTCTGCCCAGGCCCTGCTCCTCAATCCTGACACCCAGCAGAGAACCGGGGCCTTGACCCTTCCTCTGACTGTGCCACCCACTACCCTTGCACCCCTTTATGCCCTCCCCAGCTCTGTCTGTTTTCATGGGACCCAGGACCAGGTCCTGGTAATTGGCTTCCCATTCTTGGGCCTGGCTCCTTGCTGGAGCCCCCGCTCACCCTTCTCCAGGACCTTGCTTGGCCCCCTTCCTGTGCCTCCTCTCTGTTCCCCATGTACTGTGATATTTTGTCATTTCCAGGACCCTCCCCTTTCCCTGCTTAATCCTACCTGGTTTTCTCCAATGGTTGCTTTGGTTTTTGTCTCTCTCTGAGGATCTACTCATCTGGGGCAGAGAAGTAGAATTGGCTGGCCTCTGGGCCCTGAAGGATTCCTATGGGAAACACAGCCCTGCCTGTGGCCTGGACCCCCTTTGCCACCCAAACTTGACAACTGGAAGTAGACTTGGGCTTAGTGATGACCTTGCCCTGTGTGATCCCCTACCTTTCCTCTCCTGTCCTCTAGCCTTGCAAGCTTCCCCTAAGCCAACCCAGCCCTTCCTCATTCTGACAATTCACCCTACAGTCCCCTGGCCTGGCTGCCAGCCTGAGCTCCTTAATCCATTACTCATGTTGTATTCCTTTCTGTGGTGTCTCTTCCTGTAGTATCTGACCTGGGTGCCTCTTGATCTGGCCCCCTAGCTCGCTCCCCTCTGTGCCCTTTGCATAGCCCTCTGTCTCCTCATCCTAGTGCTGATCCTAACTCTTGTTCCCCTAGTGCTTGTTCCTGGAGCAGGGGCCTCCTGATCATTTGGTCCCTTTTGGTGGGGTTGGTCCTTTACCTGGGATCCTTGATTGGGTCCTGAATCATGCCCCTTTCTACACACACTGCGACCTCATCTGTGCCCTCACATCGCCTTCCTCCTGGCCCCTGTTCCTTGCCAGGCCCTGTGGCCTGGTCCTTGGCCCTTGTTCCTCATATGGAAACAGAACCCTGACCCTCGACTGGACTACTTGCTCTCCCTAGGCCCTTGGGGCAGCACCAGGAACCCTGACACCTGGCAGTGGTGCTGGGCCTTGAACCTGAATCCCACCTGCTGGATCCTCTACATTCCCTCCCCAGCCCTGTCCACTGTCCAGATCCTCCTGCCCCAGCTTTGGTTTTTGGCTCTCCATTCCCTGGACTGGTTCCTCTCATGAGCCTCCGGGGGTTCTTCTTGCTCCATGCTTCCCTGGGCTTGAACTGTGGGCCTCACTAGGGCCGCTTCCCCACTCCCCTTGGCTTCACTGAATCTCACAACCCTAGTGCAGCCCCTGCCTGCCTGGACCACCCTTCCCTGCTCTCCCCTAGCCTGGGCCCACCTCTAGGTCCCTAGCTTCAGCTCCTTTCTGCAGTCCTGGGCCGCACCAAAAAACACCCTTCTTCCAGAACTTCACACACTTCAGCCCTCCTGTTGTCTTTGTCCCTTTTGGGCTCCTTTTCAAAATCCCTTTCCCAGGATGCTCACCAGAGCCAAGACCTGGAACTGGGATGTTTAGTCCTGTGGGCTTCCTTCGGTAAAAGGTAGCAGTGCCCCTTGCCTGGGGTCTTTGGCCTCCTTCAGCCTGGGGCCTGCTACTCAATCCTGACACCCTTCAGAGAATGTTGGCCTTGAGTACTTTTCTCCCTGTGCCAGAGGTTCCCTTACTCCCCTTTCTCTCCATATACTGCTGCAGCAAGGATAGAGGAGACTCTCCCTTCTAGATGAGAGACCATTCCCACCTGGATGTAGGAGAAGCCCTTAAAGCCCAGCAGCCAAGTTCAGAGGACTTCCTCTTCGATGCAGGAAACCCCTCCTACCTGGGTGTTGGGAGAAGCTTCTACAATGCTGCAGCCAGGGTACAGGGCACTCACCACTATAGGCGGGAGACCCTTCACACCTGGGTGTTGGGAGGACCTCAAAACATTCACAGCCAGGGTAGAGGTGACTCACACATCCAGTCTCCTGTACCCTGGCTAACTTGGCATGCAAGCTCCCTGTAACACCCAGATGGGAGGGGTCTCCCACCTGGAGGGGCAAGTCCCCTCTATCCTGCCTTCGGGGGTATAAGAGTACCCCTGACACCCAAGTTAAAGGCTTCTCTGGCCTAGAGGGGCTAGTCCCCTGTAGCCTGGCTGCAGCTGTATAGGAAATTCCTAGGAGGAAGGGCACCCAGGAGGAAGGACACCCAGGAGGAAGGGCACTTCCATCTAGAGGGGTGAGTCCCCTCTACCCTGGCTAGAGGGGTTTACAAGCCCCAGCACCGGACACCTAGGTGGAATGTGTCTCATGCCTGGGGGGCTAGTTCCCTCTACTCTGACTACAGTGGCATAGGAGCTCCCCTGGACACCCAGGTGGGAGGGGTCTTCCACCTGGAGGGGTGAGTCCCCTCTATCCTGGCTGGCTTGGTATAGCAGCTCCCCCTCATGCCCAGATGAGAAGGGTCTCCTGTCTTAAGGGAGGAGTCTCCACAACCCTAGCTGCAATAGTATAGGAGACTCATGTGGGTGGGTCTCCCACCTGAGGGGTGAGTCCCCTCTACCCGGGCTGCACTGGTTTACTAGCTTTGCTTGACACACAGGTTGGATTGGTCTCTTGCCTGGAGGGGTGAGTCTCCTCCACCCTGGCTGCAGTAGTAAAGGATATTCCCCTTACACCCAGGTAGGAGGGTCACTAGCCTGGAGAGGCGAATCTCTCTGACCCTGGCTGTATTGGTATAGGAGCTCCCAGCAAAACCCAGGTGGAAAGGGTCTCCCACCTCAAGGGGTGAGTCCTCTCTACCCTGCCTGTGGCAGTATATGAACTCCCCTGACAACCAGGTGAAAGGGATCTTCTGCCTGGAGAGTCGAATCCCCTCTTCCCTGGCTCTGGAGGTATAGGAGCTCCCCTGATACCTAGGTTATGTGATCTCCTGACTGGAGAGGAGATCTATACTAGTTGTGGGGGTATACAAGCTCTATACTAGTTGTGGGGGTATACAAGCTCCCCCCAACACCCAGGTGGGAGAGATCTTTCACCTGGAACAATGAGTCCCCTCTACCCTGGCTGTGGCAGTATACAAGCTCTCCCAGACACCCAAGTTGGAGGGTTATCCTGCCTGGAGGGGCAAGTTTTCTGTACCCTGGCTAAGGCGGTATACAAGCACCCCTCCTACACACAGGTAGGAGTGGTCTTCTGCATTGACAGGTGAGTCCCCACTACCCTGGCTTTGGCAGTATACAAGCTCCCCCAACACCAGGTGGGAGGAGTATCCCACCTCGAAGGGCTAGGACCCTCTAAAATTTCCCAGTACACCCAGGTGGGAGGGGTCTTCCACCTGCAGGGACAGGTTCCCTCTACCCTGGCTGCTGCAGTAATCAAGCTCCCCTGGACACCCAGGTGGGAGGGGTATTCTAATTGGAGGGTTGAGTCCCCTCTACCCTGGCTGCAGCTGTGTAGGAGCTCACCCAGACACCCAGGTGGGACAGGTCTCCCGATTGGAAGGGAAAGTTCACTCTATCCTGATTGCAGTGGTATATGAACTTTTGCTGAAACCCAGGAGGGAGGGGTCTCCCCCCTAGAGGTGCAAGTCCACTCTACCTTGGCTGCTTTGTTATAGGACCTCCCTTGACACCCAATTGGAAGGAGTCTTCGGCCAGAGGACTAGAGTACCCTGTACCCTGCTGCAGTGGAATAAGAGCTCCCCAGGATACCCAGGAGGAGGACTCCTGTCTGGAGGGTAGAGTTTCTCTACCCCGACTGGAGTGGTATAGGAGCTCCCACCCACTATACTCAGGTGGGAAGAGTCTCCCACCTAGATGGGTGACTTCCCTCTACCCTGCCTGAGGGGGTGTACCAGCTCTCCCAGATATACAGGTGGGAGGGGTCTCCCACCTGTAGGGGTGAGTCCCCTCTACCCTTGCTGCTACAGTAATCAAGCTCCCTTGACCCCCAAGTGGGAGGAGTCACCTGACTGGAAGGGCAAACTGTCTGTACCTTGGCTGCAGCAGTATAGGAACTCCCTGTGACATCCAGGTGGGTGGGTTCTTCTGTCTAGAGGAGGGAGTCCCCTCTACCCTGGTTTCAGCATTGTAGGTGCTCCACAGGACACCCAGGTGGAAGGGGTCTCCCTCCTGGAGAGGTGAGTCTTCTCTACCTTGGCTGCAGGGGTATAATAGCTGCCCCTGAAACCCAGGTGGGAGAGGTCTCCCATCTGGAGGGGAGAGTCCCTTCTACACTGGCTGTATGGGATCTCCTCCACACACGCCCAGGTGGGTAAGGATCTAACACCGGGATGAGCAAGTCCCCTCTACCCTTTCTGTGGTTGTATAAAATATCCCCCTGACACACAGGTGGGAAGGGTCTCCAGACTGGAGCAGTGAGTCCCCTCTACCCTGGTTGTGGAGGTATACAAGCTTCCCCAGACCCCAGGTGGGAGAGGTCTCCTGCATGTATGGGCGAGTTTCCTCTATCCTGGCTGTGGCAGTATATGAGCTCCCACTGACGCCCTGGTGAGAGGGGTCTCCTGACAGAAGGGGCAAGTACTTTCTACCATGGCTAGAGTAGTATATGAACTCCACATGACACCCTGGTGCGAGGGCTCTCCTGCCTGGAAGGGCGAGTCCCCAGTACTCTGGCTGCAGTGGTATAGGCACTCCCCACCCAACCAAGTGGGAGGGTCTACTGAAGGGGCGAGTTCCCTTAAACATGTCTTCCGGGGTATAAGAGCCCCCTCCTACCCCCAGTAGGAGGGTTCTCTGCCTGGAGGGGTGAGTCAGTGCTACCCAGGGTGCAGGTGTATAGGATCCCTCCTCGACAGACACCTATGTGGGAGGGGTCTTTCGCCTGGAGGAGCAAGTCCCCTCTACCCTTCCTAAGGCAGTGTAAGAGTTAACCCCATTCCTAGGTGGGAGGTGTCTCTTGCCTGGAGGTGTGAGTCACCTCTACCCTAGCAGCTGGTGTTTGTGAGCTCCACCTGATATCCAGGTGAGAAGGGAAATCCACCTGGAGGGGTGAGTCCCCTGTAGCCTGGCTAATGCATTATAGGATTTATTCCCATTCCCAGGTGGGAGGTGTTTCTGGCCTGGAGATGCCATTTCGCCTCTGCCCTGGCTGCTGGGCTATATGAGTTCCACCTGACACCTAGGTGGGTGAGGTCTTCCACCTGGAGAGGCAAGTCCACTCTACCCTGGCTGGGAGGGGTCTCCAATATAGAGGGGCTAATCCCCTCTACTCTGGCAGCTGCAGTATATGAGCTGCCCCTGAAAATCTGGTGGGGGAGGTCTCCTGCCTGGTGGGGCAAGAACCCCCTACCCTGGCTGCTGTAGTGTATTATTTTCCCTGACACCCAGGTGGGAGAAATCTCCCTCCTAGCGGGGCGAGTTCCTTCTACCCTAGCTAAGGTTTTATACAAACTCACAGGTACACCCAGGTGGGAGAGGTCTCCTTCCAAGAGGGGCGAGTCCCCACTACCCTGGCTACAGTGGTATATGAGCTCCTCCACACACACCCAGGTGGGCGGGGTCTCCTGCCTAGAGGGGCAAGTTCCCTCTACCCTGGCTAGCCCAGTATACTAGCTCCACCTGACACCCAGGTGGGAGGGGATCTCCCCTCTGGAGTGGAGAGTTTCCCCTACCCTTCCAGAGACTGTATAGGAGCTCCCCTGGACATCCAGGTGGCGGGAGGCTGGAGGGGCGCATCCCCTCTACTCTGGCTGTGGAGGTATAAGAGCTCCCCTTGACACGGAGTTTGGAGGGGTTTGCTGCCTGGAAGGGCAAATCCCCTCTACCTGAACTTTGGCAGGATAAGAGTTCCCCTGACACCCTGGAGGAAGGGTCTCCCACCTAGAGCAGGGAATCCCCTCTACCCTAGCTGTGCAGGTATACAAACTTCCCCAGACACCAAGTTGGATGTGGTTTCCCAACTAGAGAGGTGAGTCCTCTCTACCCTGGCATTAATGGTAATCAAGTTATACAAGACCCCAGCACCCAGGTGGAATGGGTCTTCCACCTGGAGGGTCGAGTTTCTTCTATTTTGGCTGGTGCCATATAAGAACTCCCAGAACACCCACATGGGAGGCATCTCCCAACTGGAGGAGCAAGACCCCTCTACCCTGGATGGGAAGTATTGGAGCTCCCCCATTCACCCAGGTGGGAGGGGTTTCCTGACTGGAGGTTTGAGTCCCCTCTAACCTCGCTCTAGTGGTATGGGAGCTCCCCAGACACCAGGTGGGAGGAGTCTCCACCCTGCAGGGTGATGCCCTCTACCCTGGCTGTGGTGGTATATAAGCTTATGGTATATGGTGGTATATGAGTCTTCACATGGAGAGGCAAGTCCCCTTTCACCTGCTTGCAGGTGTATATAAGATCCCCACAACACTCAGGTGGGAGGGGTCTCCTGCCTGAAGGCATGAGTCCCCCTCTACCCTAATTGGAGTGGTGTACTAACTTCCTGGACACCCAGTTGGGAGGTGTCTCTTTCCCGGATGGGCGAATCCCCTCTACCCTGCCTGCGGAGGTATACGAGTTCTCCCAGACACCCAGGTGAAAGGGGTATCCCTCCTAGAGGGGTGAGTCCCTGTTACTCTGGCTCCAGCTTTATAGGAGCCCCCTGTACAAACCCAGGTGTGAGGGGTCTCTTGCCTATAGGGGCGATTCCCTGCTACTTTGGCTGCACCTAGATATGAGTCCCCCTGAAATCCAGGTGAAAGGTGTATGCTGCCTGGAGGGGTGGGTGCCTCCTACCCTTGCTGCACCTGATTATGAGACACGCCCCTATATGTACCCAGGTGGAAGGGATCTCATGACTGGCGGGGTGAGTCCCCTCTGCATGGGCTGAGGCTGTATACAAGGTAGCCTGAACACCAAGGTGGGAAGAGACTTTGGCAGGGAGGAGCCAGTCCAATCTACCCAGGCTACAGAGGTATAAGAGCTCCCACAGTCAACCATGTCCTATTTCAGTCACCCAGGCGTAGGTGCTAGCACTTGGCTCTCCATTACTGGGCCCACCTCCTTTTTTGAGTCCCTGGCTGCCCTTCTCAAGGTCCAGTCCATTGGTTTCAGGCCCCTGTTACCAACCCTCTCCTGTGTGTCCCCTCTGATTCCCTCATGATGTGGTATCCTGGCAATGCCTGGACCTTCTGCCCTGCTACTTCTCCAAAGCCTATGCTGCTCAAATGGGTCCTGGCAGCCCAACCCACCCCCACTTCTGCACACACCAGGTATATCATCACAGTACCCTCTTTGGCCCCTCCTTTGGTCCTTGTCTCTCTCTTAGGATCTATTCACCTGGGGGCAGAGGAGTAGAAATGGCTCACCTCTGTGCCTTGAATGCTCTTTATATAAAACAGCCCTGCCACTTGCCTGAGTCCTATTCACTGCCTGAAGCTAGAGACCTGGCATTTAAATGGACTTGCTCCAACCCAGCCCTGAGTGATCCCCTTCTTTCCCTCTGGCCTTCTATGCTGCCCCTACTACAACTAGGCCTCCCTAACCCTGTCGCTTTGTGCTTCAGTCCCTGGGCCTGGGTATTCACCTGAGCCCCTGACTGTATTCTTCATGGCCCTTGGCAGAGCAAGAAGTTTCTTTCTGTTGGATCTGACCCGGGGGCCCCTTACTTGGGCCTGCCAGTGTATTCCCCTAGGTGCCCCTTGGCTTCTCCTGGTCCTCATGCAGCCCCTTCCTCCCCTTACCATTGCACCTTTTTCTGGCATTCACAGGTCTCCTGCTCTTTGGGACCTCATCACAATTGATCAGGTGAGTCCCTTGCCTGGGCACCTGTCTTGGGTCCTGGGTCTCGCCTATATGGGCACCCACCCCACCAGCTTGCATACCCTTCCATCATCCTCATTCTGGCCACATTTGTTTTTCTGGGCTCCTTTGCCAGGACCCTCACCATAGGTTCTTATCTGATCCAGAGCGCCTTATGGGAAACAATGCCCTAGCCCTCGCCTGGGGCCCTTGATCTCCCTGGGGGCTTAGTCCTGTACCAGGAACCCTGAAACCTGAAGGTGGCCCTGGACCTGGAGCCTGAATGCTCCCTTCTGAATGCCCTGCCTTCCTTCCCCAATGTAATCCACTGTCCTGAGCGCCCAGCCTAGCTCTGGCCCTTGGCTCTCTGTTTCCTGGCATGGATTCTCACTTGATCCTCTGGTGGCCCTTCTTGCTCAGTGATTTTCTGGGCATTTTCTGAGGGTCCCTTGCTGGGGCCCCTTCCCTGCTCCTCTTGGCATTCCTGGACTGCAGTACCCTAGGTCAACCCTGCCTTCCCAGCCCAGCGTTCCCTGCTCTCCTGGTCTGGGCACTCTTCTAGGTCCCTTGTCTTGGTTCCTTGCTGAGGTTATGGCCCTCACCCCACCTACACCCATCCTGCGGCCCTTCAGGCTGCGCCCTGCTTCAGCCCTCCTGTTCTTTCTGTCTTCCATGCCCGCCTTCCTGATCCCATTCCCAGGATACTCACCTGGGCCAGGCAACTTGATTTGGCCTCTTGGGCATGGGGGCACCCTTTGGAAAACATAGCCCTGCCCCAAGCCTGGGCCCTTTGGCTTCCCCCAGTCAGGACCCTAATCACGATCCCTGACACCCTGCAGTGGATCTGGGCCTTGAGCCATTCTCTCCCTGTGCCATCGACTCCACTTTCTCGCCTCCCACTGCTCCCCCTCCAAGTTTCTTTTTATTCAATAAGGCCCAGGTGCTACCACTTTGCTCTCCAGTACTGGGTGCAACTTCTTGCTTGAGATGCTGAGCCATTCTTCCCCTTCTTGAGGACCCTTCCCTCTCCCTTGGTTTCAGTCCCCTTTTGCCTACCCCCTCCTGTGCCTCCCCTCTGATTTCTTCATGCTATGGTATGCTGGCACTGCCTGGACCCTCCACTCCCTCTGCTTATCCCTACCCTGTTCTGCTGGAATGGGTCCTATAGCCCACCCTCCCTCTTCTGTACACCAGGTATCCCCTCATAGTACCCTTTTTGCCCCCCCGCTCTTAATTTGGTCCAGATCCCTCTCTGAGGATCTACTCACTGAGGTAGAGGAGCCAAATTGGCTCACCTCTGTGCCCTGAATGCTCACTGTGGGAAACACAGCCCTTCCACTTGCCTGAGTCCCCCTTACTGCCTTAAACTTGAGGTCTGGCAATTAACGTGGACTTGCTCCAACCAAGCCCTGAGTGATCCCCCTCCTTCCCCCTAGCCTTCCATGCTTCCCCTACTGCAACCCAGGCCTCCCTAAACATGTCCCTTTTTGCTTTACTCCCTGGGCCTGGGCATTTGCCTGAGCCCCTGACCGCATTTCTCTTGGCCCTTGGCAGAGCAGGGAGTCTCTTCTTGTTAGGTCTATCCTCGAGGCACATAGCTTGGGCCTGCTAGTGAACTCCCCTAAGTGCCCCTTGGCTTCTTCTGGTCCTCATGCAGCCCCTTCCTCTCCTTCCCATTGCACGTTTTTCTCACATTTTCAGGTCTCCTGCTCCTTGGGTCCCCCATCACCATTGATTGGGTGAATCCCTTGCCTGGGCACCTGGCTTGGGTCCTGGGTCTCACCCCTATGGGCACTCACCCCAACCCCCTTGTGTGCCCTCCTGTCACCCTTGTACTGGCCCCCTTCCTTTTACTGGCCTCCTTTGCCAGGACCCTGGAAGTAGGTTCTTATTTGATCCTGGGCACCTTAAGGGAAATAATGCCTGGCCCTCGCCTGGGGCCCTTGCTCTTATTGGGGGCTTGGTCGGGCACCAGGAACCCTGAAACCTGGATGTGGCCCTGGGCCTGGAGCCTAAATGCCCCTTTCGGAATTCCCTGCCTTCCTTCCCAAATGTAATCCAATGTCCTGAGCCCCCTGCACAAACCCTGGCCCTTGGCTCTCTGTTCCCTGGTGTGGCCTCTCACTTGACCCTCTGGTGGCTCTTATTGACAACTGCTTTTCTGGGCATTGTCTGAGGGGCCCTCACTGGAGCCACTTCCATGCTCCTCATGGCATTCCTGGACTGCAGTACTCTAGTGCAGCCCTGCCTTCCTGGAAAAGTGTTCCCAGATCTCCATTGGCCTGGACCCTCTTCCAGGTCCCTTGCCTGGGCTCCTTGCTGGAGTCCTGGCCCACACCCCACCTACACCCATCCTGTGGCCCTTCAGGCTGTGCCCTATTTAGGCCCTTCTGACCTTTCTGTCTCTGCCACACTGCTTATCTGATCCGCTTCCCAGGATGCTCACCAGGGACAGGTGACTTCATTTTGCCTCTTGGTCCTGGGTGCTCTCTTTGGAAAACGTAGCCCTGCCCTTGCCTGGGCCCTTTGGACTCCCTCAACCAGGGCCCTGCCCCCAACCCCTGACACCCTGCAGTGGATCTGGTCCTTGAGTCCTTCTTCCCCTCTGCCACCTACTCCACTTTCTCCCCTCCCACTGCTCCCCCTCCATGTTTCTTTTCATTCATGCAGGCCCAGGTGCTAGCACTGGGCTCTCCATTACTGGACCCGACTCCCTGCTTGAGATCCTGAGCTGTTTTCCTCCTTCATGAGGACCCTTTCCCTGTCCCTTGCTTTCAGGCTCCTGTTGCCTGCTCCCTTCTCTTCCTCCACTCACATCCCCTCATGCTCTGGTATGCTGGCACTGCCTGGACCCTCCGCTCCCCCTGCTTCTCCCTACACTGTGCTGCTGGAATGAGTCCTGCAGCCCACACACCCCCACTTCTGCACAACAGGTATCCCCTCACAGTACCCTCTTTGGCTCTTCCTTTGATCCAGATGCCTCTTTGAGGATCTACTCACCTGTGGCAGAGGATCAAAATTGTCTTGCCTCTGCACCCTGAATGCTGTCTATGGGAAACACAGCCCTGCCACTCACCTGAGTCCTTTCACTGCCTGAACCTTGAGTCCTGACTCTTATCATAAAAGTGCTCTAATCCAGTACTGAGCGATCCACTCCCCCCCCACCCTCTGGTCTTGCATGCCACCCCTACCACAACACAGCCTTCCATAACCCTGATCCTTTGCGCTCTGTTCCCTGTGCCTATGCATTCACTTGAGCCCCTGACCATGTTACTCTTGGCCCTTGGGATAGCAAAGAGTCTCTTTGTATTGGGTCTGACCTGAGGGCCCATTGCTGGGGCCTGCCAGCGAGCTCCCTTAGGTGCCCCTTGGCTTCTCCTGGTCCTCCCGCAGCCACTTTTTCCCCTTTCCCTCATGCTTTTTTCTGGTGCTCGCAGTTCTTCTCCTCCTTGTGTCTCCCATCAACATTGATTGGGTGGGTCCCTTGCCTGTGCACCTGGCTTGGTCCTGGGTCTTGGCCCTATGCGCACCCACCCCAACCCATTGCATGCTCTTCCATTGCCCTTCTTCTGGCTCCCTTCCTTTTCCAGGCCTCCTTTGCCAGGACCTTGGCCATACATTCTCATCTAATCAAAGGTTTTTTATGAGAAAAAATGCTCTGCCTCTCATCTGGACCCCATGGTCTCCCTGGGTGCCTGGTCCAGCACCAGGAATCCTGAAACCTGGAGGTGGCCATGGGCCTGGAGCCTGACTGCACCCTGCTGGATCCCCTGCCTTCCTTCCCCAATGTAGTCCACTGTCCTGAGCCCTCTGCCCCAGCCCTGGCCCTTTGCTTTCTTTTCCCTTGACTGGCTTCTCACTTGAGACTCTGGTGGCCCTTCTTGCTCACTGCTTTTCTGGACATTGAATGAGTTCCCCTCACTAGGGCAGCTTCCCTGCTCCCATTGGCTTCACTGTACTACAGTACCCTAGTGCATGCCCACATTCCTGGCCCGGTGTTCCCTGCTCTCTCCTGGCCTGGGCTCTCCTCTTTGTCCCTTGCTTGGGCTCCTTGCTTGAGTCCTGGCTTCCAACTCACCCATACCAGTCCTGCGGCCCTTCAGGCTGTGCCCTCCTTCTGCCCTCCTGTCCTTTCTATCTCTGCCATGCCCACATTTCTGATCCCCTTTCCAGGATGCTTACCTGGGCCAGAGGATATGACCTTTGGAAAACGTAGCCCTGCCCCTTGCTTGGGCACTTCCACCTCCCTCAGCCTGGGCCTTGATCCTGAACTCTGAAACTCTGCCTTAGACCTGGACCTTGAACCCTGCTCCCCCTGTGCCAACCACTCCCATTTCTCCCCTCCTATTTCATGTTTCTTTTCATTCACCCAGGCCTGGGTGCCGCAGTCTGGCTGGGCACAAATCATGAGCCACTGAAGAAGGAACAAACTCTATTTCTGAACTCCACCAGCACACTCCACCATGCTCCCAGGAACTCCCCCAAACACCACGCGACTCCTCCAGGAACCAGCAACTGGAAATATCCCTCCTCCAGCACTTCCCCAACCAATGGGAACTCTCTGGGAATTCCCACGAGAGCTCAAGCAGAACTCAACGGGAACTCCACCAGAACTCAAAAGTCATCATCTTAATGGCTCACTGGCATCACCTCTCAACCACTATTTCTGGCAATAATGCAATATGTCATCCTGACTTGGCTGTGGCCCTCAACACCTAGGTGCTAGCACTTCGCTCTCCATCACTGGGCCCTGCCCCTTGCTTGAGTCCTGGCTGCCAGAGGATTTGACATTTGGGAAAAAGTAGCCCTGCTTCTTGCCTGGGCACTTTTGCCTCCCTCAACCTGGGCTCTACTCCTGAACCCTGACACTCTGCACTGGACCTGGGCCTTGAGTCCTCCTCCCCTTGTGCCAGCCACTCCCCTATCTCCCATCTTGCTCCTCCCTATGGATGTTTCTTTTCATTCACACAGCCCCAGGTGCTAGAACTTGGCTCTCCATTACTGAACCTTTCTTCTTGCTTGAGTTTCTGGCTGCACTTGGGAGCAGGGCCCTGGTTGAGGGAATCCAGATGGCCCAGGCAAGGGCAGGGCTATGTTTTCCAAAGGGAGCACCCAGGACCAAAAGGCAAAATCAAGTCACTGGCCGGGGTGAGCATTCTGGGAAGCAGATCAGATAAGTGGGTGTGGCAGAGAAAGTAAGGTCAGGAGGGCCTAAACAGGGCACAGCCTGAAGGGCCACAGGAAGGGTGTGGGTGAGGTGTGGGCCAGGACCCCATCAAGGACCTGATCCCTATCCCTTGGTTTTAGGCCCCTTTTTCCAGTCACCTCCTGTGCCTCCCCCCTGCCTCCCCCGTGTTCCCCTCATGCTGTGGTATCCTAGCCCTGCATGGACCCTCAGCTGTCCCTATTCACTCTAGCCTAGTCTCCTCAAATGGGTGTTACAGCACACTGACCTCCCCCACAACCTGCACATGGCAGTTATCCCCTCACAGTACCCTCTTGCCCCTAATTGGTCCAGGTCCCTCTCTGCAGATCTACTCACCTGGGGCAGAGGAGAAGATTTGGCTGGTCTCTGCACTCTGAATGGTCTCTATGAGAAATACAACCCTACCAGTCTTCTGAGTCCCCTTTACCACCTGTACCTTGAGGCCTGGTAGTTTGTTGAAAGCCACAACCAAGACAAGATGGCGCCTGACAGAGTTTGACAGGAGGAGTGGTTTGTGAGCTAACGCCACCCAGCCATTAAGATGATGGAGATTCCTTATTGGCTGATTTCTGTATCTAGATGATGTTAATTGAAACAAGCTGTGTATAATCAGTTAGGTATATATGCCTCTGCAGTCCTGCAATAAAGTGGGTCCTGCTGTTTCGAACTTCACAAGTTTCTTGTCACCCCCTGGTTATTTTGCCCAACCAGGCTGAAGCAAGATGGTAGCCCATAGAGGGAGCCCTGGGATGCCCAGGGGTAAGTGACAAGTAAAGCTGCCCATCCCTAGAAATAGATAGAATGGGAACAAAGCTGCTCATCCCTAGAAGGAGCTAGGTTGAGAGGAAGGATGGCCATTTCAAGAAAATGGAGAAGATTGATACAGTGTGTTTTTGTCTTGTTTTGCTTTGTGTGATTTATTGTCATTGTTATGTAAATATGGGATCAGAAGTTGGGTGGAACCAAACCAAAAGGGTGTTAAGTAATTTGCTGAAGGAAGGAGGCACCCCAGTAAAACCAAGTACACTTAGGGCATTTGTTGATAAAAGCCCAGGACCTCTAGTCAGAAAGAGAAAGAAAGACCAGAGGAGGAAGGACTATCAGGGAAGTAGTTGCAACAAAAGGCTATTACTAAATACTTTCCGTTACTGGAGGGTGCATGAAGTGGGATGGTGACTGCCGCATGCTTGAGCTTGTCACAGTGAAGCAGGGACTTTCCAAGTGGTGGTGGCGGTGGCAGCGGCCACCGGCCTGTGGCAGTTTGAGTCCGGAACACTCCCTGGGGCCATATGGGGCAGACCAGGGACACTACAGCCAGCGGCAGAAGACATGCCCGGTGTCCCTAAAGTTTGGCGATTTCCAATGCCAATAACTAATGAGTCATCAGATTTTCCCTATTTGCTGCAGGTGCTACCAAGGGACTCCTCCCT
The DNA here is from genome assembly GCF_052094955.1 of Ictidomys tridecemlineatus. Lineage (NCBI taxonomy): Eukaryota > Metazoa > Chordata > Mammalia > Rodentia > Sciuridae > Ictidomys > Ictidomys tridecemlineatus. The sequence continues at coordinate 101,565,741 of NC_135486.1, read as the reverse complement.
ATTCCTGTAGATAAATGCAGAGTTAGCAATATCTCAAATCCATAACAGCTGAACTCCAGTTTTCAATTATTTTGATAGCATTTACAGCTTTCACCACAGCTACATCAGCTTACAGTTATTATCATTAAAGGTCCTGACCCAATGATTGTCTGGAGTTGAGGTCTCTTTGTGTGTTTCCACAGGGAGAACAGCAGCCAATTTAGATTCCAGAGAGACTAACTAAAGTGATTTCTACAGACCAAAATGATCCTTACATTTGTGATAATGGTTCTCCCACACCTGGAGGCTAATGAATATTGAGCACCATTGAGGCCTATTTGAAATGTAAAAAACCTTGAGATAATGTACTAAATTGTTCAGAAGTTTGTTTTTTAGTGCCTGCTTGAGTGCTACACGATTTTCTTTAGCCATCATTGCCAGAGTTCCTGCCCTCATCCCAGTGCTGGTGAGGACAAGAGTGGAGGGATTTCCAGTGTTACTGAAAACCAAATGAGACTTTGGAATTATAGCTACCAACATCACAGCTGCTGCTGTTTCTGCTGCTGCTGCAACAGCTTCTGTGATAGCTATCACACAAACTGTAGAAACTGATGCATCAATGAATGGTGTAGCTCAACAAGTGATGCTCAATCAAAGAGTAAATTTACTTTAAGAGGAAATGGACATACTAATGGATTCCTCTGCTTTAAAACTGCTTGCAGAACTTGCCTGGACTGTTTTTCACTCATAGGCAATATGAACTAATCTATGAATAATTGTAATAATACCAGGGTATCTTTGCTGATGGTGTCATTGGTGGTACAATTTTTCCAAGAACTTCTTACTTGGAGCCGTCAATTGGCTTGGTATGATGGCATTTTTGTATCCTCTCCTTTCTGCTTGTAGCAGATTAAAAACCACTATCCACAAGTATGGCTAAGTGTGTTTGGCCGGTAGTCTTAGGTACCAACCTAAGACAGGAGGCTGACGATTTGAGGTCAGATCATCCATTGACAGGTAAGGACCATATGTAATATTAGACAACCTAAAAAAAGCAAGGACCCTAAACCACATACTTGTTGTTTAAAAGTAAATAGGGGGAGATGTTGAGGGTAACAACCAAGTCAAGATAGCACCTGGCAGTTTGACAGGAGGAGTGGTTTGTGAGCCATTAAGATGATGGAGATTCCTTATTGGCTGATTGCTGTATCTAGATAATGTTAATTGAAACAAGCTGTGTATAATCAGTTAGGCATATACCTCTGCTGTCCTGAAATAAAGTGGCTCCCACTGTTTCAACCTTCACAAGTTGCTTGTCACCCCCTGGTTATTTTGCCCCGCCGGGCTGCGGCAGTAGTTAACATGGGACTCGCTCCAACCCAGCCCTGAGTGATCTCCTCCCTTCCCTCCCCTGCCTTCTCACCTTGCATGCTGCCCCTACCCCAATATAGCACTCCTTAACCCTGACCCTATTTGCTCCAGTCTCCAGGCCTGGGCGCTCGCCTGAGCCCCTAACCACATTCCTCATGTCCCTGGGCATAACATGGAGTCTCTTTGTGTTGTGACTGACCTGGAGCACCTTACTTGGGAAACCCAGTAGGCTCACCTAGGTTACCCTTGCACTTCTCACTGTCTTCTGGTCCTCAAGCATCTCCTACCTCCCTTTCCCTTGAGCATTTTCCTGGCACTTGAAAGTATCCTGCTCCTTGGGTCACTCATCACAATCAGTTGAGTGAGTCACTTGCTGGGGGCCTGTCTTGGGTCACGGATCTTGCAGTACAGCACACCCACCATGACCCTCAACTATGGCTTTCATCCCCCTCTTCCTGGCCTCCTTCCCTTTTCTCGCCTTTTTTGCCAGGTCCCTGGGCCTGGATTCAAATATAAGCCAGGGTGCTTAATGGGAAACAGAGCTCTGCCCTTCACCTGGGCCCCTTACTCTCACTGGATGCTTGGTCCGCCACAAGGAACCCTGATACCTGGAGGTAGCCCTGGGCCTGGAGCCTGACTGACCCCAGCTAGATCCCATGCCTTCCCTCCAAAATCCTGTCCAGTGTCCCGAGCCCCTTGCCCAAGCCCTGGCCCTTCGCTATCTTTAACTTAGCCTGGCTGGTCACTTGAGCCTCTAGTGGCCCTTCTTGCTCACTGTTTTCTGGGTATTGTCTGAGGGCCCATCACTGGTGCTACTTCCATTCTCCCCTTGGCATTCCTGGCCTGCAGTACCCTAGTGCAGCCCTGCTTTACTGGCCTGGTGTTCTTTGCTCTCCCCTGGCCTGGGCCCTTTTCTAGGTACCTTATCTGGGATTCTTGCTGGGGTCCTGGTGCCGACACCACCCACACCCATTGCGCTGCCCTAGCTGGTCTCTCCTTTGGCCTCCCTGTCATTTTTGTTTCTGCCATGCCCGCTTTCGTCATCTCCTTCCCAGGATGCTTACCTGGGCCAGGTGACTTGACCTTGCCTCTTGGCCCTGGGAGCTCCCTTTGGAAAAACCTAGCCCTGCCCCTTGCTTCGGCACTTTGACCTCCCTTAGCCAGGGCCCTGCTTCCGATCCCTGACACCCTGCGGGTCTTGAGCCTTTCTCCCCCTGTGACACCCACTCCACTTTTTCCCATCCCACTACTCCCCCTCCATGTTTCTTTTCATTCACCCAGGACCAGATGCTAGTACTTGGCTTTCCATTATTGGGCCTGGGTCCTTACCTTAGACCCTTGGTACCCTTCTTTAGGCCCTTTCCTTGTTCTTGGTTTCAGGCCCCTGTTGCTAGCCCACTCCTGTGCCTCCCCTCTGAAACTCTCATTTTGTGATATCCTGGCACTGCCCAGACCTTCCACACCGCCTGCTTCTCTCTAGCCTATACTGCTTGAATGGGTCCTGGCAGCCCAACCCATCCCCCATGAACTACCATATACCAGGTATCTCCTCATAGTACCCTCTTTGGCCCATCCTTTGGTCCAGTACCCTCTCTGTGGATCTACTTACCTGGGGAAGAGGAGAGGAATTGGCTTGCCTCTGTGCCCTGAAAGCTCCCTATGAGAAACAGTCCTGCCACTCGCATGAGTCCACTTCACTGCCTAAAATTTGTGGCCTGGCACTTAACATGGGATTTGCTCCAAACCAGCCATAAGTGATACCCTCCCTTCTCTCCCTTACCCTCTGGCCTTGCATGCTGCCCCTACCCCAACCCAGCCTTCCCTAATGCAGGCCCTTGGTGCTCCGGTCCCTGTCTTGTGTGCCCCCTTGAGCCCCTGAAGCTTTCCTCATGTCCCTTGGCATAGCGTGGAGTCTCTTCATGTTGGATCCAAACCGGGGGTCCCTTGCTTGGGCCAGCCAGAGGGCTCCCCTAGGTGCCCCTTGTGCTTTCCTCTATCTCATGGTCCTTGTGCAGCTCATCCTCTCCATCCCCTTGAGAATTGCTCTGGTGCCAGTGGGACTTCTGCTCCTTGGGTGCCTCATTCTATGTTGGTCAGGTGGGTACCTTGTCTCAGCACCTGGCTATGGTCCTGGCTCTTCTCCCACAATGTACCTAGAATGACCTCTGTCTTTGCCCTCCCATAGCCATCTTTCTGGCCCCCTTCCATTGCCCAGCCTCCTTTGCCAAATCCCTCTCCATGGATTCTCAATTGGGCCAAAGGGCCTTATGATAAACAGAGCCCTACCCTACACCTGGACCACTTACTTTCTCTGGGTGCTTGGTCCTCCACCAGAAACCCTGACACCTGGTAGTGGCCCTGGGCCTGAAGCCTGACTGCCCCCTGCTGGATCCCCTGCCTTTTCTCCCAAGTCTTGTCCACTATCCAAAGCCCCTGCCCAAGCCCTGGCCCTTGCATTCCAATTCCTTGCCTGGCTCCTTGATTGAGCCTCTGATGGCCCTTCTTGTTCCTTTCTTTTCTGGGCTTTGTCTGAGGGCCCCTCACTCCAGCCACTTTTCTCTTCCCCTTGGCTTCCCTGTACTGCAGTACCCTAGTGAAGCCATGCCTTACTGGCCCCACCCTTTCCTGCTCTCCCCTTGCTGGGCCCTCCTTTAGGTCCTTTGTCTTAGTTCCTTCCTGGGGTCCTGGCTCCCACCCCACCCAGACCCTCCTGTGGCACTTGAGGCTGTGCCCTCCTTTGGCCCTCTTGTCTTTTCTGTCTCTCCCTGGCCCATATTCCTGATCGCCTTCCCAGGATGCTCATCAGGCCAAGTACTTTACCTGGCCTTATGGCCCTGTGGGTTCCCGTTGAGAAAATGTACCCCTGCCCCTTGTCTGGGCCCTTTGGCTTCCCTCAGGCCATGTTTTGCTACCCAATCCTGACACCGTGAAGTCGACCTGGCCTTCATCCTTCCTCCTGCTGTGCCACCTGCTCAGATTTCTCCTCTCCCTCCCCTCCCCATTCATATCCGTTTTCATTCATCCTGCCCCAGGTGCTAGCACTTGCCTCTCCATTCCTGGGCATGGGGTCCTTGCTTGAGCCCCTGGAAGCCCTTCTTGAGCACCCTTTCCCTTCCCTTGGTTTCAGGCTTCTTTTTGTGGACCGCATCCTGTTCCTCCCCTCTGATTCACTGGTGCTATGGTATCCTGGCACTGCTGGGACTCTTGGCTTTCCCTGCTTCTCCTTAGCCTGGGCTCCATGAATGGATCCAGGCTGCCAACTGATCCCCCCCCACAACCTCCATATGTCAGGTATCCCCTCATAGTGGCCTTTTTGACCCTCTTTTGGTCAAGGTCCCTCTCTGAGGATCTACTCACCTGGGCAGAGGATCTAAATTGACTGGCCTCTGCGCCCTTAAGGCTCCCTATGGGAAATACAGCCCTGCCTCTTGCCTGAGTCCCCTTTGCTGCCTGAACTTTGTGGCCTGGTAGTTAACATGCGACTTGCTTCAACTAAGCTCTGAGAGATCCATTCCCTTCCCTCCCCTGCCCTATGGCCTGTCATGCTTCTCCTACCCAACCAAGCCCTCCCTAATGCTGACCTTTTGAAGTTCAGTTCTCGGGCCTGGCTCTCACATGAGCCCTTGACAGTGTTCCTCATGTCACTTGCCATAGCATGGAGTCTCTTCCTGTTGGTTCTGACCTGGGAACTCCTTGCTTGGGATGGCCAGCATGCTCCCTTAGGTGCCCATTGTGCTTTTCTCTTCTCCTTGTCCTTGTGCAACCCTTCCTCCCCTTCCCCTTGTGCTTTATTCTCATGCTTGCATGTCTCCAGCTCATTGTGTCATTCATCCATGGTCTGTTATTTGGGTCCTTTGCCTGGGCACCTGGCTTGGATCCTGGATTTGCCCCTCAATGCACCAACCTAGACACACCACCATGCCCTCCCATTGCCCTCCTTCAGGCTGCCTTCACTTGCGAGTCCTCCTTTGCTGGTACTTGTTCCTGGATTCTCATCTAGGCCAGGACACCTAATGGAAAATTGAGTCCTGCCCCTTGCCTTGGACCCTTGCTCTCTCTGGACCTTTGGTCCTGCACCCAGAATCTTGACACCTGGCAGTCACTCTGCCTGGGCCAGGAGCCTGCCTGACTCTTGCCGGATTTTCTGCTCTTCCTCCAAAGTCTTGTCAACTGTCCTGAGCCCACTGCCCAAGCCCTGGCCCTTGGATCTCCATTCCCTGGCCTGCCTCATAGCTGAGCCTCTGGGGGACCTTCTTGCTCCATGCTTCCTTGGGCTTGGACTGCAGGTCTTGCAGGGGCCAGTACCCTACTCCGCTTGGCTTCGCTGAACCTCAGAACCCTACTGTAACCCTCCTTCCCAGCCTCACCCTTTCCTGCCCTTTTTTGTCCTGGGCCTTTCTGTTTGTCCCTAGTGTGGGCTCCTTCCTGGAGTCCTGGCCTGCACCCCATGAACACCTTTTCTTTGTCCTTTCACACTGTATCGTCCTTTATCTCTCCTCTTGTCCCTCTCCCTGCTAGGTCCCTTTTCAAGATCCCTTCCACAGGATGCTCACAAGGTCCAGGGTACTGGAACTGGGCATTTGGCCCTGTGGGTTCTCTTTGGGTAAACATAGCTGTGACCCTTGCCTGGGATTTTGGATTCTCCCTGCACAGTCCCTGCTCCTCAATCCTGACACCCAGCAGTGAATCTGGGCCTTGAGCCCTCTTCTCTCTGTGCCACCCACTACCCTTGCTCCCTTTTCTCCCCTCTCCAGCCCTGTCTGTTTTCATAGGTTCCAGGACCAGGTCCTGCCACTTGGCTCCTCATCTTGGGCCTGGCTCCTTGCTTAAGGCCCTGGTTGTCCTTCTTGAGAAACCTGTCTCTGTTTCTTGATTTTAAGCCCCTTACTTGGTTTCCTCCAGTTCCTCCCCTCTGTTCCCCTTGTACTGAGGTATTTTGTCATTGCCGGGATCCTGCCTTTCCCCTGCTTCTCCCTAGCATTTTATCCTCCAATTGTTGCTGGCTCCCCATTTACACTCCCCCAATCCTGGACCAAATGTACCCTTCACATTGCCCTTCTTTTGTCCTGGCAGAGGAGTGAAATTGGCTGGCCTCTGGGCCCTGAAGGATTCCTATGGGCAATACAGCCCTGCAGCATGCCTGGGCCCCCTTTGCTGTCCAAAATTGACAACTGGCAGTGTACTTGGGCCTAATGACTACCTTGCCCTGGGTGATCCCCTTCCTTCCTTCTCCTGCCCTCTAGCCTTGAAAGCTGCCCCTAATCAAACCCAGCCCTTCCACACCCTGACCCTTCACCCTATACTCGCCTGGCCTGACTACAAGCCTGAGCTCCTTACTGCATTACTTGGGTTGCATTGCTTTCTCTGGTGTCTCTTCCTGACATGTCTGACTTGTGCAACCCTTAATTTGGCCCCCAATTTTGATTCCCTCTGTGCCCTTTTCACAGCCTTCTCTCTCTTCATGTTAGCGCTGATCCCACCTCTCCTTCCCCTAGCACTTTTTCCTTGAGAAGGGGACTTCTGCTCTTTGGGTCCCTAATAAATTTTGGTTGGGTTGGTCCCTTTCCTGAGCTCCTTGATTGGGTCCTGGCTCTTGTCCCTCTATGCTCCCACCAGGATCCACACTGTGTCCTCACATCACACTCCTCCTGGCCCCTGGCCCTTGCCAGGCCCTTTGAACTGTTCCCTGGCCCTTGACCTCATCTGGGACAGGGCACCTTATGGGAAACAGAACTCTGACCCTAAACTGGGCTATTTACTCTTGCTAGGCCCTTGGGGAAGCACCAGTAACCCTAAAACCTGGCAGTGGCACTGAGCCTAAACCTTCTGAATCTCCTGCCTTTCCTTCTGAGCCCTGTCCACTGTCCTGAGCTCCCTGCTCTAGTGCTGGCCCTTGGCTTTCCATTCCCTGGACTGGCTCCTCTCTTTAGCCTCTGGGGGGTCCTTCTTGCTCTGTGCTTCCCTGGCTTGAACTTTGGGCCTCATTGGGGCCGCTTCCCCACTCCCCTTGTCTTCCCTGCATCTGAGAACTGTAGTGCAGCCCCTGCCTACTGGGCCCCGCCATTCCCTGCTCTCCCCTAGCCTGGGCCCTCCTCAAGGTCTCTAGTCTGGGCTCATTTCTGAGGTCCTGACCCACACCCCACAAAACCCCCTTCTTCCAGCACTTCACGCTGTGCCCTCCTTTGGCCCTCCTGTTGTCCTTGACTCTACTTGGCTCTTTTTCCAGGATGCTCATCAGGGCCAGAGAATGGAACTGGATGTTTGGCCCTGTGGTCTTCCTTTGGAAAAAATTAGCAGTGCCCCTTGCCTGGGATCTTTGGCCTCCTTCATCCTGGGCCCTGCTCCTCAATCCTGACACCCTTCAGTGAATCTGAGCCATGAGCCCTCCTCTCCCTGTGCCATCCATTCCCCTTTCTTGCCATATACCACCACCACCAGTGTAATGGGGATTCACACCTCCAATCCCCTCTACTCGGGCTAACTTGGTATATAAGCTCCCTGCAACACCTAGGTGGGAGGGGTATCCTTCCTGGAGGAACAATTCCCCTCTACCCTGGCTAGGGCTGTATATGAGTCCCCCCACCAGACAACTAGATGAAAGGGGTCTTCCACCTGGAGGGGCAATTCCCCTCTATTCTGGCTGCTGTGGTATAAGAGGTCTCCCTGAAACCTGGATGGAGGGGTCTCCTGCCTGGAGGGGTGAGTCTTCTCTACCCTGGCTAAGGTGGTATACAAGCTCCCTGGGACACCCAGGTGGAAGGGGTTTCCTGTCTGGAGGAGCGAGTTTCCACTACCCTGGCTGCAGTGGTATAAGAGCTCCTTCACCCTGCCACCCAGGTAGGAGGGGTCTCCAGCCTGGAGGGGTGAGTTTCCTCTACCCTGGCTATGGGGGTATACTAGCCCCCTCCAACACCCAGATGGGAGGAATCTCCAGCTTGGAGGGGCAAGTCCTTGTACCCTGGCTGAAGCTGAATACAAGTTCCCTTTATCTCCCAGGTGGGATGGATCTCCTGCCTCAATGGCATATACCCTATACACTGGCTTTAATGGTATAGGAACTCCCCCCTGACATCCTGGTGGGAGGGGTCTCCCGCCTGGAGTGGGGAGTCCACTCTACACTGTCTAAGATGGTATAAGCTCCCCATGACACCCAGGTTGAAAGAGTTTCCTTTTTGGAGGGGTGAGTCCCCACTACCCTGGCTATAGTGGTATTAGAAATCCCCCAATACACATTTGAGTTGGGTGTCCCGCCTGAAGTGGCAAGTCCCCTTTTCCCTGCCTCTGCGGCATATGAGCTCCCCTGACAACTTGGGTTTAGGGTTCTCCCGCCTAGTGGGGCAAGTCCCCTTTCTCCTGGCTGAAGTGGAGCCATAGCAAGATGGGAGGGGTCTCCTGCCTGGAGGAGCTAGTACCCTCTACCCTGGCTAATGCAGTATACAAGCTCCCTGACACCCAGGAGGGAGGGATCTCCTACCTGGAGGTGAGAATTCACCTCTAGCCTGGATAAGGTGGTCTACAAGCTCCCTGTTACAAGCAGGTGGGAGGGATCTCCCGACTGAAAGGGGAAGTCCCCCTTTTCCTGACTGAAGTGGTATACTAGCTTTCCCTGACAGCCAGGTGGGCGAGGTCTCCCACCTGGAGGCATGAGTTCTCTCTACAATGGCTGTGGCAGTAAAGGAGCTTGCCTGGACACCCAGGTAGGAGGATCTCTTGCCTGGAATGATGGGTCCCTGGTACCCTGCCTGCAGAGGTATTCCTAGATGGGAGGGGTCCCCCGTCTGGAGGGGCAAGTCCTCTCTTCCTTGGATGCATTACTATAAAAGCTCCCCATGGAAAACTGGTGAGAAGTGTCTCCTTCCTGGAGGGATGAGTCCTCTATACCCTGGCTCCGGTGGTATAGGATCTACCCTGACACCCAATTGGGAGGAGTCTCCCTCCAGGAGGCTAGAATCCCCTTTACCCTGCTGCAGTAGTATTGGAGCTCCAAAGAACCCCCAGGTGGGAGGTGTCTCCTGCCTGGAGTGAGGAGTCCCCTCTCCCCTGCCTGGGGCAGTAAATGAGCTCTTTTGACACCCAGGTGGGAGGGGTCTTGGCCTGGAGGAATAAATCCCTTGTACCCTGAATGATGTGGTATAGGAGCTTTCCCTGACACCCAGGTAAGAGAGATCTCCATTCTGGAGTAGTAAGTCTGCTGTACCCTAGCTTAGGTCGTATACAAGCTCCCAGTGACACCCAGGTGAAAGGGGTCTCCAACCTGAAGGGGCGAGTCCACTCTACCCTGGCTACTGTGGTATAGGAGCCCCCCCTATACTCAGGTGGTAGGGGTCTCTTACCTGGAGGGCCGAGTACCTTTACCATCATTGCCACGGTATAGGAGCTCCCCATGACACTCAGGTGAGAGCGGTTTTCCACCTGGAGGGGTGAGTACACTTTAACCTGCCTTCAGTGGTATTTGAGCTCCCCCCAACACCCAGTTTGGAGGAGTGCCCTGCCTAGAGGGGTAATAACCCTATATTCAGGGGTGTATGAGCTACCCCAGACACCCAAGTTGGAGGGGTCTCCCTCATGGAGGGGTGAGCCTCTTCTACCCTGGCTTGGGCGGGATACTAGTCCCCCCACCCTACATCTAGGTGAGAGAGGTCTCCTGCTTGGAGGGGTGAATCCATTCTACCCTGGCTGTGGCAGTAAATGAGCTCTGCTGACACTCCAGTGGGAGGGGTGTCCCAGCTGGAGAGGAGAGTCTCCTCCACCCTGGCTGCTGCTGTGTACATGCTCTCTCAGACACCCAAGTGGGAGGGGACTTTTGTGTGGAAGGGCAAGTCACCTCTACTTTGGCTAAGGCAGTATGCAAGCCCCCTGCCTACACTCAGGTGTGAGGGGTCTTCCGCTGGAGTTGTGATTCCCCTCTATCCTGGCTGGTGCTGTATAAGATCTCCAGGAACACCCAGGATAGAGGGATCTCCTGCCTAAAGAGGGGAACCCCTCACAGTGGCTGTGGCAATATACAAGCTCCCCCCAATACCCAGGTGGGAGGGGTCTGCCTTCTGAAGGGGCAAGTCCTCTGTACCCTGAATGCGGGTTATTTGAACTCCCCCTAACACCCAGGTTGGATGGGTCACCCAAGTGGAGGTCGAGTAGCCTCTACTCTGGCTGCGGAAGTATAGGAGCTCTGCCAGACACCCAGGTGGGAGCAGTCGCCCATTTGGAGGGGCAATCCCCTCTCCTTTGGCTGGTGCCTTATATGAGTTCCCAGGAAAACCAGGTGGGAGGGGTCTCCTGCATGCCAGGGTGAGTCCCCTCTACCCTGGCTGTGGCAGTATATGAGATGTCCCCCCATACCCAGATGAGAGGGGTCTCCTGTCTGAAGGGGTGAGGCCCCTCTATCTTGTATATGGCAGGATACGAACTCCCCCCAATACCCAGGTGAAAGTTTTCTCTTGCCTTGAGGGGCCAGTCCCTGCTTCCCGGCTGCGGTTGCATACTATGCCCCCAACACACACCCAGGTAGGAGGGGTCTCCCGCTTGGATGGTTGAGTTCCCTATACACTGGCTTAGGCATAATACAAGCTTTTCCTGACACCAATGTGGGAGGGGTCTCTCGCCTAGAGGAGCAAGTCACCTCTACCCTGGCAGCAGAGGTATAAGAGCTCCCCCTGACACCCAGGTGGGAGGGGTCTTCCGCCTTGAGGGGTGAGTCTCCTCTACCATGACTATGGTAGTAATCTAGCTCCCCTAACACCCAGGTGAGAGGGCTTTTTACCTGGTGCCAGGAGTCCACTCTACCCTGGCTGCAGTGGTAACTGAGCTCCCCTGACACCCAGGTGAAAGGGGTCTCCCACCTGGAGGGGTGAGTCCTCTCTATCCTTGCTGCAGCAGAATACATGCTCCTCCAGACACCAATGTGTGAGGGATTCCCAAGACAGAGGGCGAGTCCCTTCCAAGCTGGCTAAGATGGTATACATGCTCCTCAGGACACTGAGGTGGAAGGGGTCTCCTGTTTGGAGGGGCGATTTTTCTTTACCCTAGCTATGGGGGTATAGGTGCCCCCTTGGATGCCCAGGTGGGAGGGGGTCTTCTGCCCAGAGAGGCGAGTTCCCTCTACCCTGCCTTCTGCGCTATATGAGCTTCCTTTGATACCTGGTTGGAGGGGTCACCTGCCTGGTGGAGCAAGTACCCTCTACCCTAGTTTTGGTTGTATTAGAGCTTGCCCCAAAACCAGGTGGAAGGCGTCAGCCGCCTATTGGGGCGATTCCCTCTACCCTGGCTAACATTCGATATAAGCTCCCCATGACACCCAGGTGGAAAGGAGTCCTGCCTGAATGGGCGAGTCTCCACTACCCTGGCTGCGGCAGTATACATGCTCCCCCCACACCCAGGTTAGAGGGGTCTTTTGACTGGAGGGACGAGTCCCCTCTACTTTGGCTGGTGCCCTATAAGGGCTCCTTGCACACCCAGATGTGAGGAGTTTTCTGCCTGCAGGGGCGAACCCCTCTACCCTGGCTGTGGCAGTATAGGAGCTTTCCCAGACACCTTGGTGAGAGAGGTCGCCTGCCTATAAGGATGAGTTTCCTCTACCCTGGCTGCAGCGGTACTCAAGCTCCCCCTGGCAAACAGGTGGGAGGGGTCTGCCAACTGGAGGGGCAAGTCCCTGCTACCATAGCTGCAGCTGTATAGGAGCTCCCCCCCATAACCAGGAGGGAGCGTATGCCACTTGGAGGGGCTAGTCCCCTCTACCCTGGCTTTGGCGATATAAGATCTCCCCCTGACATTCAGGTGGGAGGGGTCTCCTGCCTGGAAGGGCAAGTCCCCAGTACCCTGGCTTCAGGGGTACAAGAGCTCCCTAGGACCTCCAGGTGGAAGGAGTATCCAGCCTGGATGAGAGAGTCCCCTCTACCATGGCTGTGTCAGTATAAGAGCTCCCTCTGAAACCCAAGTGGAAAGGGTCTCCCCCCTGGAGGGGCAAGTCCACTCTACTTTGGCTGCAGTGGTGTACATGCTCCCACTGGACACCCAGGTGGGAGGGATTTCCCGACTAGAGGGGCAAGTCCCCTCTACCCTGACTATGGCGGTATATGAGCTCCCTCTGACACCCATGTGGGAGGGATATCTTGACTGGAGGGGCAATTCCCCCTCTAACCTGGTTTGGCCGAATTCAAGCTTCCCCTGACACCCATGTGGGAGGAGTCTCCCACATGGAGGAGCAAGTCCCCTCTACCCAGTATGTGGTGGTATAAAGCTCCCCCTGATACCCAGGTGGGAGGGATCTCCTGACTGGAGGGGGGAGTGCCTTCTACTTGGCTGGTACCTATAAGTGCTCCCTGAACACCCAGGTGGGAGATGTCTCGTGCTTTCAGTGGCAAATACCTCTACACTGGCTCTGGTAGTATAGGAACTTCGCCCAACACCCTGGTGGTAGGGGTCTTCCACCTGTAGGGGTGATTTCCCTCTACCCTGGCTGCAAAGGTATAGGAGCTCCCCAGAACCTAGGTGGGAGAAGTCTCTTCTTTGGAGGGGCAAATCCCTGCTACCCTGGCTGGAGCAGTATATGAGCCTCTACCCCAGAATACCCAGGGGGAAATCTCTCACATGGGGTGGGGGCGAGTCCCCTCTATTCTGGCTGTGGTGGTACACCAGTTCCCTCTGATTCCCCAGGTGGGAGAGGTCTGCCCCCTGGATGGGTGACTCGCCTCTACCATGGCTGCTGGGTTATATGAGCTCTCTTGACACCCAGGTGGGAGATGACACTTGCCTGGAGGGTCGTGTCCCCTCTACCATGGCTTAATCTGTATATAAGCTCCAAAAGACACCCACGTGGGAAGGGTCTTGCCACTGGAGGATGAGTCCACTCTATCCTGGCAGCAGTAATATAGGAGTTCCCCCTGACACCCAGGTGGGAGGGGTCTCCCGCCTTGAGTTGTGAGTCCCCTCTACCCTAGCTTTGGCAGTGTACAAGCTCCCACAGACACCCAGGTTGGAGAGGTCTCCAGCATGGTGAGGCAAGTCCCCTTTATTTTGGCTGCTGTGATATATGAAATTTCCCTCCATACCCAGATGGGAAGGGTCTCCCACCTAAAGGGGCAAGTCCCCTCTACCCTGGCTAAACCGATATAAGAGTTATCCCCATTATCAGGTGGAAGGTGTCACCTGGAGGTGCGAGTCACCTCAAACCTCACTTCTGGGGTATATGAGCTCTACCTGACATGCAATTGAGAGAGGTGTTCTGCCTGGAGGGGCAAGTTCCCTCTACCCTGGCAAAGGTGGTTTAGGAGTTTCCCCCATTTCCAGGTGAAAGGTGTCTCTTACCTGCTGTGCAAGTCACTTCAAACCTGGCTTCTGGGGTATATGAGCTCTACCTCACTCCCAGGTGGGAGGGGTAACCCATCTGGATGGGCGAGTCCCCTCCACTTCAGCACTTTCCATATAAGAGTTCTCAGTACACCCATGTGGGAGGGGCTTTCACCTGGAGGAGTGTGTTTCCTCTACCCTGCTATGGCAGTATACTTGCCTCCCACCCAGGAAAGAGGAGTCTCCTGCCTCTAGGGGTGAGTTTTCTCTACCCTGGATACTGCAGTAATCAAGCTCCTCAGACACCCAGGTGGGAGGGGTCTCTCAATTGAAGGGGCTAGTCCCCTCTATCCTGGCTGCGGAGGTATAGAAGCTCACCCAGACACCCAGGTGGGAGGGGTCTCCCCGTGAAAGAGCAAGTCCACTCTACCTTTGCTGCAGTGGTAAAGGAACTCCCCCTGACCCATAGATGGGAAAGGTCTCCCGCCTAGATGTGGGAGTCCCCTCCACCCTGGTTGCTTCAGTATAGGAACTCCCCTGATACCCCATTTGGAGGAGTCCCCTGCCAGGAGGCTAGAGTCTTCTCTAACCTGCTTCAGTGGTGTAGGATCTCCCCAGGACACCCAGGTGGAAGGGGTCTCCCTTCAGGAGGGTAGAGTTCCATCTACACCACCTGCGGGCTACATGAGCTCCCCTAACACCAGGTAGGAGGGGTCACCAGCCTGGAGGTGGGAGTCCACTCTTCCCTGGCTGCTGCCATATACGAGCTCTCCCTGACACCCAAATGAGAGGGGTCTCCCATCTGAAGGGAACAGTACCCTCTACTATGGCTGTTGTGGTATAAGAGCTCCCCCTTATACCCAGGTGGGAGGGGTCTCCTGCCTGGAGGGGCGAGTACCCAATACCCTAGCTGCAGGAGTATAGGAACTCCATCCCTCACACCCAGGTAAGAGGGATCTTCTCTCTGGAGGGGCGAGTCAGCTTTACCCTAACTGCAGAGATATAGGAGCTGCCCCCCCACACACCCAGGTGGGAGGATCTCCTGCCAGTAGGGGTGAGTCCCCTCAACCCTGGCTGCAGAGGTATAAGAGCCCCTTCCAAACCCCAAGAGAGAGGGGTCTCCGGCCTAGAAGGGGGAGTCACTACAACCCCAGCTGCAGCTCTATATGCACCTCCACTCACCAGACATCCCTGTGGGAAGGGTCTTCAGCCTGAAGGGGCAAATCCCCTCTACCCTGGCTAAGGTAGTATAGAAGTTACCCCCCATTCCCAGGCGGGAGGTGTCTCTTGCCTGGAATTTCAAGTTACTTGTACCCTGGCTACTGGGGTATATGTGCTCCACCTGACACAGGTGGGAGGGAACTTCCGCCTGGGGGGGGTGATTCACTCTACTCTGGCTGCAGCAGTATACCAGCTCCACCTGACACCCAGGTGGGAGGGTCTCCCACCTAGAGGTGTGACCCCCCCTACCCTGCCTGAGGAGGTGTATCAGCTCTCCCAGGCACCCAGGTGGGAGGGGTCTCCTGCTTGGAGGGGCGAGTCCCCTCTATTCTGGCTGCTGTGGTATACAACTCCCCCACATATCCAGATGGGAGGATTCTCCCACCTAAAGGGGCGAGTCCCCTGTACCATGGCTGCAGTGGTTTACTAGTTTTTCCTTACATCCAGGATGAATGGGTCTCTCCTCTGGAGTGGTGAGTTCCCTCTACCCTAGCTGCTGTGGTATAGGAGCTCCCCCTGAAATCCAGGTGGGAGAGGTCTCCTGCTTGGAGAGAAGAGTCCCCTCTACTCTGGCTGTGGTGGATTAGTATCTCCCCCTCACACCCAGGTGTGAGGGGTCTCCCGCCTGGATGGGCAAGTTTCATCTACTTTGTCTCTGGTGGTATAGGAGAGCCCACTGACACACAGGTGGGAAGGGTCTCCCAACTGGAGCAGTGAGTCCTTTATTCCCTGGCTGCAGAGGTATACAAGCTCCCTCAGACACCCAGGTGGAAGGGGTCTCCCGCATGAAGGGGTGAGTCCCCTCTATCCTGTCTGTGGCGGTATGTGAGTTCCTCCTGACACCCTGGCGGGAGGGGGCTTTCACCAAGAGGTGCAAGTACATTCTTACTTTGAGATTTGTGGTATATGAGCTCCTGCAGACAGCCAGGTTGGAGGAGTCTCAAGCCTGGATAGGCGAGTCTCCTCTACCCAGGCAAAAGTGGTTTACAAGTTCCCCATGTTGACACCCAGGTGGGAGGGGTCTCCTGCCTCGAGAGACCAAACCTCACTACCCTGGCTACAGAGGTATATGAGCTCCCCCCCTACCCAGGTATGAGGTTTTCCTGCCTGAATGAGCGAGTCCCCTCAACCCTGGCTGTGGGGGTATAAATGCCCCCTCCTTCCCCCAGAAGAGAGAGATCTCCTGCCTGGAGGGGTGAGTCACTGCTACCCCACCTGCAGCTGTATACGAACAACCCCTAGCCAGACACCCACTTGGGAAGGGTCTTTGTCCTGTAGCAGCGAGTCACCTCTACCCTGGCTAAGGCAGTATAGGAGTTACTTCAATTCCCAAGTGGGAGGTGTCTCTGGCCTGAAGGGGCACATTGCCTCTACCCTGACTGCTGGGGTATATGAGCTCCACCTGACAACCAGGTGGAAGGGGTCACCCAGTTAAAAGGGCAAGTCCCCTCTATCCTGGCTGCTGTGGTATAGGAGCTCACCTGGCACTGAGGTGTGAGAAGTCACCTGCCTGGAGGGGAGAGTCCCTTATACCCTTTCTGCAATGGTATAGGAGCTCACCAGGACATCCAGGTGAAAGGGATCTCCTGCCTGGATGGGAGCATCCACTCTACCCTGGCTGTGGTGGTGTATGAGCTTCCACAGCCACACAAGTGTGATGGGTCCCCACCTGGAGGGGTGAGTTCCATCTTTCCTGGCTGTGGTAGCATATGAGCTCCCCCTGACACCCAGGTGGGAAGGGTCACCAGCCTAAAAAGGTGAGTCCTCTCTATCCTGGCTGCTGTAGTACAAGAGCACCCTGAACACCCAGGTGGGAGGTGTCTCCTGCCTAGAGAGGTGAGTCCCCACTACCCTGGCTGCAGCGGTATACTAGCTCCCCTCCCCAAACCAGATGGGAAGGGTCTCCCACCTGAAGGGGCAAGTACTAGCTTTACCTGACACCCAGGTGGGAGGGGTCTTCTGCCTGGAGAGCAAAGTCTCCTCTTCCCTGGCTGTGGCAGTCTACAAGATCCACCAGACACTGAGGTGGGAGGGGTCTTATGTCTGGTGAGGTGAATCCCCTCTACCCTGGCTGTGGCAGTATACAACCTCCCCCTGACACCCTGGTGGGAGGAGTCTCTCTCCTTGTGTAGCAAGTACCTTCTACACTGGCTGCAGTGGTATATGAGCCCCCCCACCCAGGTGGCAGGGGTTTCCCATCTGGAGGGTTAGTCGCCTGTACCCTTGCTAAGGTGGTATACAAGCTCTCGGAGACACCCAGGTAGAAGGGTACTCCTGCCTGGAGGGGCGAGTCCTCTCTACCCAGGCTGCTGCAGTACAGGAGCTCTCCTGATACCCAATTGGGAGGAGTCTCCCGCCTGGAGAGTAGAGTCCTCTGAACCCTGCCTGTGGTTGTACAGGAGCTCCCCCTGACACCTAGGTTGTATGTGTCTCCCAACTGGAGGGGCAATTCCCCTCCACCATGCATGTGGAGGTATATGAATTCCCTCAGACATGCAGGTAAAATGGGTCTCTCACCTGGAGGGGAAAGTCCCTGTTACCCTTGCTGCAGCTCTTTAGGAGCCCTCTCTATAAACCAAGGTGGAAGGGGTCACTTGCTTGAAAGGGCAAGTCCCCTCTACACGTGCTGAGGCAGAATACAAGCTAGCCTGGACACCAAGGTGGTAGGGTTCTCTGTCCTGGAGAAGCCATTCTGCTTTACCCAGGCTACAGAGTTATAAGAGCTCCCACAAACAACCATGTCCTTTTTCATTTACCCTGGCTCAGGTGCTAGCTCTTGGCTCTCCATTACTGGTCCCAGCTCCTTGCTTGAGACCCTGACTGCCCTTCTTGAGGACCCTGTTCATGTCCCTTGGTTTCAGTCCCCTTTTACGGGCCCCCTCCTGTGATTCCCCTCTGTTTCCCTTATGCTGAGGTATCCTGGCACTGCCCAGACTATCTGCTTGCCTCACTTCTTTCTAGCCTGGGCTCCTCAAAGGGGTTCTGGCTGCCCAACAACCCCACCCCAAACTCTGAACCACAGGTATCACCTCACATTGCTCACTCTTGCCCCTGCTTTGGTCACTCTCTAAGGATCTACTCTCCTGGGGCAGAGGAGATAAATTGGCTGGCCTCTGCACCCTGAATGCTCCCAGTGGGAAACACAGCCCTGTCACTCACCTGTGTTTCCTGAAGCTTGATGTCTGGCAGTAAACATGTGACTTGCTCCAACCCAGCCCTGAAAAATCTTCTCCCTTCTCTCCTGTGCCCTCTTGCCTTGCATGATGCACCAATCTTAACCCAGCCTTTCCTAACCTTGTTCCATTGTGCTCCAGTCCCAGGGCCTGGCTGCTTGCTTGAACCCTTGAACTCTTTCCTCAAGTCCCTTAGTGTAGCATAGAGTCTCTTTGTGTTGGGTCTTACCACCACCATTGTGCTCATAAGCAGTAAAAATCATACATCTTTCTCCATGGAGAGACCCTGAACCATGAATGATCTGATTCAGCCCATAATCCAGATATAGGATGGGGCCCAAACAAAGAAAAAGGGCTAAAAATAAAGAGATATCAAGAAGCCCTCATAGGAAGTTTAAGAGAAAAATAAATAATAAAGAATCTGTGCCCAAGATTTAGAAGGAATCAGAGCCATCCCTAAGCCCTAGCACAAGCCAGAGCACATCTACAAACAAACAGAGCAAAGAAAAGCCTCTTGCTTCTTCAGCATCTCCCCTCTTGTACATTTTATAACCCTTAACATTTTTCTGGACCCCATGTCTGCCTAAGGCCCTTGTGCCTTATGAAACTGGCAGTAATGATCAAAAGAGTTGTACCCAACTGACTCAGGGCTGAGGGTCCAGGCCACTGCCGCTGCTGCCCCACTCCATGCCCAGAGGTGCCCAGGTGAGGAGGGGCACCAGACAAGCATATCTGCCACAATGCAAGTTTGTCAGGGAAAAGATGCAGAGGCTCAAGCAACAGGTGGCCAATGCAGCATTGTGTGGAACAGGAAGTACTCCAGAGAGCTAACAAAGATGGCCACCACAGTTTTCTTCAATGAAGACCCAGAGGCTCAAAGAAAGGCAGACCAAAGTGATAAAGATGAGGATGGATCTCCTTACAGCTGCCCTCATCACAAACCCATAAGTCACTCAAAGTTGGGGTCTCACTAGAGCAAAGCCAAAGGTCCAAATATTTATAAGAAAAAAAAAAGCATGACCAGACAAAAGGAGAAGGCTCCAGTGAACCTGGCGGGCAAGAACCCACTGCCATGCCCAAATGCTAAGCCTTGAACAGAGTAGGAATAAATTCTTTCCCCAAGCCTTTGTCCCAAATACCTCCTTTCATTTTCTTTCCACTTGCTCAGAAGTTGATGATTGATGAATATGGCAGGGGTCCAATAGACACACACAACTTAATCTGATGTAAGGGACCCAGCACCTCAGGAGTGCTCAGCTGCTACAAGACCCAGAATGAACCAGAAATATATTCATGTTAATACTCGATAGAGGGGCATAGGGTGCACACTCTGAAAGGACTTGTTACCCTGGCTCCAAGCCACAAGCTCTGAGCCACCAACAGGAAGGGACACAGAGCCCCATGCACCAAGGCATAGCAAACAAAAACACAAGTAAAGAGCTACTATATATAATTAGAGCAGGTTCCCGCCTCTCAAGAGGAGAATGCCATGCAGACAAAGATCATCACAATGTGGGTACAATATGGCTGCCACACCAGAACCTGCAGAGAACCTTCCCTCAAATCTTGGAGACGGACCACGCTGAGATCAAAATAGGTGACTTTATAAAAATGATGTCATAGGAAGCAATCTCTGCTAAGATTTACATTAGATTTGAGAGTTGGAGAATCCCAGAATCCAAGATCCTACACAAGGAGATAACAAAAAAATTCCTGCATCTTAAAATGCCAGAGGATCTATGTATGCTCCCCTTCCCTAAATGACAGTTCCTCCCAGAAGCTTGAGGACACCATCCTTGGGAGAGTACTGGACTCTGACTTAAAAACCCATATATATCAAGAAAAAGGTCAAATACTTTGGTTACCAGCTAACTCAGTAAAAGAACAGACAGTAGCCCCTGAGTCTAAAAAGAAACAGGAAATCTGCTCAATTCCATTCCTTATAACCTGCCATCAGACTAGAGAATTCTTAGGGGGCAACCAGATTCAGCCATATATGGATCCTCAACTTTCAGTTATAGCAAAACCCTCTGTGAAGCCACAAAGAAGGGAGAATGGGATCCTCTAATATGTGGGCCACCTTAGCAAAATACCTTTGAGGACAATAAACAAGCACTCCAAGTGCACCTGGACTAGGGCTCCCTGACCTCACAAAGCTTTACTTTATGTATGTCTAGGAACAGTGGGGAATGGCTGTAGAAGTCTTGACATGGACATCTGTCCAAAGAGCTGGGCTCTATAGCCCAAGACTGGCCACCTTGTTTACGGGCCCTTGCAGCCACGGATCTCCAACACAGATATGTGTTGGAAGCTGACAAAGTGGCTATGAGACAAAAATTGGTTTTCAGGGTTCCTCATTAAGTGTTGACATTGGTAGAGAACAAAGGACAATATTGGTTGACTAATGGTCAATACCAGGGCATGTTATGTAAAACCCATGTATCCATGTGGAAGTCATCCAGACTCTGAACCCAGCACCTTTGCTGCCCATTGGACATGGACAACCCGATAAAAACTGTATTGAAGTCATGGATGAAATGTTCTCCAGCACATCACACCTGGCAGACCAACCCTCAAGGACCCAGATGAGGAGTACTTCACAGATAGAAGCAGTTTTGTAAAAGATGAGGTATGTTTTGCTGGATATGCAGTGGTCACTCTGGACCCCACTATTGAGGCAGAACCTCTGCTTCAGTGAATCTCAGGAAAAATAACAAAACTTATTGCTTTGACTCAAGCACCTCAGTTGACAGCAGGAGTCTGTGTGAATGTTTACATAGACTCAAAATATGCATTCGCTACCCTTCATGTTCATGGGGGCTTATGTAAAGAACAGGGACTCATTTACTTAAGAGGGAAAAAAAAGAATGATGTATGGGCAAGAAATTCTTAAACTTTTGGATGCACTGTGGGCTCCCAGGTAAGTTGTGATTATTTATTGCCAAGGTCATCGAGAGGGAAACTCTGTGGATTCTCAGGGCAACTGGAGAGCTGACAGAGAGTCCAGGTTAGCTGTCTGCAAGAAATGGGAAGAAAATCAAGTTCCAGGTTTAAAGGCTTCCCTTCTGCCTGGCCAACTATTTAACAGAATGGGAGCCAACAAACTCCCAACATAAACGTAAATGATTTAAGACTGAAAAAGAAAATTTTATCTCAGGCAGATGATGGAGATATTCTGATGGCTGGCATAGCCATCCTGGAGATACTAGCCCCAGCATTTATCAAATAGTTCCACAGGAGAACATGTTGGACATACAGCACTTGAGACAGTTCTGAGTTAACATTTCTATGTCCCCTGGCTCACAAATTTACCTGGATATTCTAAAAACAATGTGTAGTTTGTGGTCACAACAATCCTTGTCAGGGGCCAGAGCTCCCACTAGGAATCCAAACCATATGAGGAGCACCATTTGAAGACTTGGAAGTGGACTTCACTGGACCAAACTCATGGGGCTATAAGTAACTTTTGATTTTTTGTGTGTTCCAACTCTGACTGAGTAGAAGCATTTCCCACCTGCCCTGAAAAGGCTAAGGAGATAACCAGGATGCTTCTCTGGGAAATGATTCCATATTTTTTTATCCCAATCAGTATTGGCTCAGACAATGGGCCAGCTTTTGGGCAGAGGTTATATGATTACTGACCAAGAGTTTAAACATCAGATGGAAGTTGCATATGGCCTATAGGCTGTGGAGTTCTGGTAAATTTCAAAGGATGAACAGGCGTTTAAGTCTCAATTGTGTAAGCTGTGTCAGGAGACTCAGTTGCATTGTGATGAACTTCTCCCTACTACACTTTTGAGGATTAGATCCATGCCCATTAGGAGGACTGGATTCTCTACTCTAAGATAATGTACATGAGGTTCCCCTCTTATAAGGGGACCATTGGGAGACTTAAGAGAGATAGGAGAATTCACCCTGAGATGACAGCTACAGGTCTTAGGGAAAATTTTACAGGTTCTCAACCTATGGGTTAGAGAAAGTTTGCTGCTAAGTTTGACCAAAGGTGCACACTTCTTCAAGCCTAGAGATTGATTCTGGGTCAAAGAATGGAATAACAAATACCAAAACTTCTTTGGAAGGGCCATTTCCCTCTTATTTTATCCACCTCAACAGCAGTCAAGTATGGAGAAATAGGTCACTTGATTGACTACACCAGAATCAATCCTGCAGCTGCGGACTGGGCGTTCACTCCAGATACTGCTACGCCCTTGAAGTTGACTGTCTAGAAAATGGAGCACCAGAGAAGCTTGAGGGTCATAAGGACAGCAGCTCTGCGCTAGTCACTCTGGAAGCTGACTTGTGTATGCACATCTGAAGCTTGAGGAGACTATGGCCCTGCTTCAGCCACATGGGAGAGACTGGCTGATCAATGCACCATGAAAGATAAACTTCCCACCAGGGCTAATGAACACTTTCAACCCCTCTGATAGATGTATACTAAAATGCATTTTCAATCCTTGCTTCTAGATATATACATAATTCTATGGTTTTTGCTATTGGTTTGATAACAGTAGCTCCTACTGACTGAATACTAGGTAAAAACATTCATTTATATATTTTATCTTGCTCATGTAATTTTTCTAGGATTTCTTGGGTGTTATTAGTTTTGCTTTGTTAATTTATGCTGTTTAACCTATGCTAATCAAAATGTTAGTCTATTATTTAGTTTGGTTTCCTTTGATAAACTTAAGATGTTCTGTTCTATTCCTATTCCAACCATGGAGATTGTGTGAACCATTTGTCAAGGCAATCCACTATAACCAAAAGGTTGTAAAACATATATTTAGGACCTGTACTGCCAGATGAATGCAATGGATGGATGACTGTTTGGAAAGACAAAACAGGTTTATTAGGAAGTCACTTGATTTAGGAGTTCATCAATCTTGGAGTGAAGATAACTGGCCACCCCAGAGGATCATTGTCACATATGGTCCTGCTACCTGGGCACAAAATAGCAGTTGGAGTTATAGAACTCCTATTTACTTGTCAAACAGAATTATTCACTTACAAGATCTACTAGAAATTATTATTAATCAGATTGCCACAGCCTTAGATCTCCTAGCTACAAAACAAACCTGATGCAAGTGGCTAACTATCAAACCCACTTGGCATTAGATTACCTACTGGCTGAGGAAAGAGAAATATATGGAGAGTTCAACAGCTCAGATTGTTGCATCCAAATGAATTACAATAGACAAACAGTTAAGAATATAGCTAACAACACAAGATACCTAGCACATATGCTAGTGCCCACCTAGAAGAACATTAAACTTTGGGTCCCAAACATGATTTTGGGAAATGGTTGTCAACCCTTGGTAGATTTAAAATCTTAACTGCTATAGTAGGTATTCTGCTGTTAACCTGTTTATGGCTCCCATATTTGGCTCCAATGTGCATGAAAACTAAGGGGTCCACTATGGAAGCTGCTTTAGAAAAGATGAAAACAATTAAGTTTTTGACATTATATAAGGCCTTAAGCCAATATAATGGTAATAATGCTCTTAAATTTAAAGGATTATTTTATGGGGAGCATTGTTAAAGTGGGAAATTTAAGTGACACCCCTTTCTCCACAGAAAAGTCTTACCTGGGATTCTAAAGAAATCTTCACCATGGGTGATTTTAGGACTGTCAGCAAAAGAAGCTCCACCAAAGAGTTCAATGTAGATAAACTTAATATTTTCCTGTTGCCTTGTTTTACTTGGCCACTGGCTGAGAAGATAGAAGCACTCCAGTTGCTAGTTTTTCACAAACATATCCTGTATAGTAGTTTGTAGAAATGCGCATGCAAGGTCTCTGGCCTTGAGTTGGGATTCACAGAGATGTCTACATTTTTTAGATATTTTACCAACTGGGCTCCATGGTAACAACTGGCAGGGAGAGGAAAAATGGGGAAAAGAAGCTCTCCCCTTTTCAGGAGTTGTCCTTGAAGATTTAACTTGCCCAAAACAATGAAAGAAAAAGCTGCTTTTATGTGAACTTCTACAGACTGTGAACTTTTGAGCCCCTCCCCTTACATGCTGGGTATAAAATTCTAAATCTGCCTGAAATTGAGGTCAGTGGATTGATTGATTATAGCAAAACTGTGCCCTCTGAGCCTGGCTGCAGCCAAATAAAACTATTCCCTGGTATGTTCGGTGCCCTGACTCATTTGAACATAAAAGAGTACTGTGCCATCATGGCATTGCCAAGACTCTCCCCTTCCACTGATTCTCACTAGCCTGGGCTCCAAGAATAGGTCCTGGCTCCCCACACACACCCCCATTTTGGGACAGAAATTATTTTTTCACAGTGCCCTCCTTTGGTACTCCTTTGATCTGAGTCTCTCTCTGAGCATCTACACATCTGGGGCATAGGAGTGAAACTGGCTAGTCTCTGCCCACTGAAGGCCTAGTGCTGACCTTGCCCTACCAGATCCCCACCCATCAATCCCCTGCCCTCTAGCCTTGCATACTGCCCCTACCCAAACTCAGCCCTCCTAACCCTGATGTTTCGCACTCCTATTCCAGGACCAAGCTGCTCACCTGAGCCCCTGATCATTCCTTGTGTTCTTTGGCTTCTCGTGGGGTTTCCTTTTGTCAGGACAGACCCAGGGACCCATTGCGTGGGCCCCCATTGAGCTCCCCTTCTTGCCCTTTGCACTCCCATCTGTCTCCTAATCCTACCACCGCCCCTTCCTCTCCTTGCCCTAGTGTTTTCCTATGAACAATGGGCCTCCTGCTTCTTGAGTTTCTAATTCTCTTTTTGGCAGGTTGGTCCCTTACCCGAAATCCTGCCTCTTGAACCTCTCTGCACAGACCGCGACCTTGGGCCATGCCTTGCAGTTGCTGTCCTCCTGGACTTGTCCGTTGCCAGGCCCCATTGGCCTGGTCACTGGCCCTTGATTCTCATTTGTGCAAGGGCATATTGTGGGAAAGAGAGCCCTGCCTCTCATGTGGGCCCCTTGCCTTCTCTGGGCCCTTAGTCCTGAACCAGAAACCATGACACCTGGCAGGGGCACTGGCACTTGATCCTGGCTCCGACTGACTGGATATGAGCCTTTCCTCCCCAGACCGGTCGAGTGTAATGAACCACTCATCCCAGCCTTGGATCTTGGCTCTCTATTCCGAGGCCTGGATCCTTGGGTGAGTCTCCGGTGGCCCTTCTTGCTGACTGCATCTCTGGGCATTGTCTTAGGGCCCTTCACTGGGGCCGCTTCCCAGATCCCCTTGGCATTCCTCTACCGCAGTACCCTAGTGCATCCCTGCCTTCATGGCCCAGCATTCCCTGCTCTCCCCTGGCCTGGATCCTCCTCTAAGTCGCTTGCCTGGGCTCCTTACTGGAGTCCTAGCGCCTATCTCACCAACACCCGTCCTGCAGCCCTTCAGGCTGTGCCCTCCTTCAGCCCTCCTGTTCTTTGTGTCTTTGCCACACACATTCTCCTGATCCTCTTACCAGGATGCTCACCTGGGCCAGGAGATTGATTTGGCCTCTTGTCCCTGGGGCCTCACTTTGAGAAAACAAAGCCCTGCTTCTTGCCTGGTCCCTTAGGCCTCCCTCAGCCCAGGCCCTGCTCCCGACCCCTGACACCCTGCAGTTGAACTGGACCTTGATCACTTCTCCCCCTGTCCCACCCACTCCACTTTCTTCCCTCCCACTGCTCCCGCTCTATGTCTTTTTTTCACACAGGCCCATGTGCTAGCACTTGGCACTCCATTACTTAGCCTGTATCCTTGCTTAATACCCTGGCTATCCTTCTTGAGGACCCTTTCCCTGTACCTTGGTTTCAAGCCCCTTTTGCAAGCCCCCTCCTTTGCCTCCCCTCTGATCTCACTCATATTGTGGTATCCTGGCACTCTCCGTACCTCTTCTATCCCTGCTTCTCTCTAGCCTGGGCTCCTTGAATAGGTCCTGGATGCCCACCAACCCCAGATCTCCAACTTGCACATACCACATATCCCCTCACAGTGCCCTTTTTTGCCCCTCATTTTTTCCAGTTTCCTTTCTGAGGATCTACTCACATGTTGTAGAGGAGTGAAATTGGCTGGCCTCTGCTCCTTTAAGTTTCCCTATGGAAAACACTGCCCTGACCTCAGCTGCATCCCCTTCACCACCTGAAACTTGATTCCTGGCAGTTAATATGCGACTTTATTCAACCCAGCCCTGAGAAATACCCTCCCTTTACTCCCTTGCCCTATGGCCTTGCATGCTGCCCCTACCTCAACTCAGCCTTCCCTAACCCAGACCCTTGGCACTACTATCCCCGAGATTGTAAATTTTCTTGAACCCCTGACTGCTTTCTTCACGTCCCTTCACATAGTGTGGAGTCTCTTCATATTGGGTCTGAACTGGCTGCTCCTTGCTTGGGCCTACCAGAGATCTCCCCTAGGTGCCCCTTGAGCTTCCCTCTGTCTACAGGTCCTCGTGCAGCTCATCTTCCCCATCTCCTCATGAATTCCCCTGGTGTTTGTGAGTCTCCTGCTCCTTGGGTCCCTCATTCTAGATTGGCTGGTGGGTACCTTATCTGAGCCCTTAACTATGGTCCTGGCTCTCCTCCCACTGTTTCCCCCAGCCGTGCCCTCGCATAGCCTACCTTCTGGCTCCCTTCCATTGCCAGGACTCCTTTGCCAGGTCCCACTCGACAGATTCTCATCTGGGCTAGGGCGCCTTATGAGAAACAGAGCCCTGCCCCCTGTCTGGGCCACTTACTCTTTCTGGGTGCTTGATCCTGCACCAGGAACACTGACACCTGGATAGTGGCCCTGGGCCTGGAGCCTGACTGTCCCCTGCTGGATCCCCTGCCTTCCCTCCCTTGTCTTGTCCACTGTCCTAATTTCCTTTCCCAATCCCTGGTCCTTGGCACACCATTCCTTTGCCTAGTTCCTTGTTTGAGCCTCTGGTGGCCCTTCTTGTTTTTTTCTTGTCTGGTCTTTGCCTGAGGGACCTTCACTGGGGCTGCTTCTCTCCTTCCCTTGGCTTCCCTGTACTGCAGTACCCTATTGAAGCCACGCCTTACTGGCCCCATCCTTCCCAGCTCTCCCCAGACCTGAGGCCTCCTCTCGGTCCCTTGTCTTAGCTCCTTGCTGGGGTCTTGGCCCCTATCGCAACCAGACCCGTCCTGCAGCACTTAAGGCTATGCCCTTATTTGGCCTTCTTGTCGTTTCTGTCTCTCCTAGGCCAACTTTCCTGATCCCCTTTCCAGAAATCTCACCAGGCCAGGTATTTAACCTGGCCTTGCGGGACACATGGGTTCCCATTTAGAAAATATCACACCGTCCCTTGTCTCGGCCCTTTGGCCTCCCTCAGCCCATTCCCTGCTACCCAATCCTGACACCCTGCAGTTGACCTGTGCCATCAGCCTTGCTTCTCCTGTGCCACTGGCTCAGATTTCTCCCCTTGCTCCCCTCCTCATCTATATATATTTTCATTCACCCTGCCCCAGGTGCTAGCACTTGTCTCTCTATTACTGGGCATGTCTCCTTGCTTGAGCCCCTGACTGCCTTTCTGGAGGATCCTTTTCCTTCCCTTGGTTTCAATTCTCTTTTTATAGACCCCCTCCTGTGCCTCCCCTCTACTCCACTGGTGCTATGGTGTCCTTGAACTGCCTGGACCCTTCACTTTCCCTGGTCCTCCCTAGGCTGGGCTCCTCGAATGGGTCCAGGTTGCCAAATGACCACCCCCCACAATCTCCATACACCAGGTATCCCCTCACATTTGACCATTCTTTGGTCCAGGTCCCTCTCTGAGGATTTGTTCACCTGGGCAGAGGAGCCAAATTGGCTGGCCTCTGTGCCCTTAAGGCTCCCTATGGGAAATACAATCCTGCCTCCTGACTGAGTCCCCTTTGCTGCCTGAACCTTGAGGCCTGGCATTTAACATGCGACTTGCTTCATCCCAGCCCTGAAAGATCCACTCCCTTCCCTCCCCTGCCCTCTGGCCTTGCATGGTGACCCTACCCCAACCACAATCCAGCCCTCCCTAACTTTGACCTTTTGTGCTTTAGTCCCCAGGCCTGGCACTCACATGGGCCACTGACAGTGTTCCTCATGTCAATTGGCATAGCCAGGAGTCTCTTCCTGTTGTGTTTGACATGGGGACCCCTTGCTTGGGACTGCCAGTGTGCTCCATTAGGTGCCTGTGGTGTTTTTCTCTGTCTCCTCATCCTTGTGAAGACCTTCCTCCCCTTCCCATTGAAATATTCCCTGGCACTGGCAGGTCTCCTGATCCTTGGATCACTCATCCATGGTCGGTCAGGTGGGTCCTTTGCCTGGGCACCAGACTTGGGTCCTGAATCTTAACCCCCAACTCACCCACCAAGACTCCATGCCTTGCCCTCTCATCACCCTCCTCCTTGCCACGTCCACTTGCCAGGTCTCCTTTGCCAGGTCCCTGTCCCTGAATTCTTATCTGAGCCAGGGTGCATTACGAGAAACTAGTCCTGCCCCTTGCCTGGGGCCCTTGCTCTCTCTGGGTCTTTAGTCCTGCACCCAGAACCCTGACACCTGGCAGTCTCCCTGGGCCAGGAGCCTGCCTGCCCTCTGCCAGATTCTCTGCCATTCTTCCAAATTCTTGTCCACTGTACTGAAGCCCCTGCCCAAGCTCTGGTTCTTGGCTCTTTATTCCCTGCCCTGCCTCCCTGCTTCAGCCTCTGGGGCCCTACTGTTTTCTTTTGCTTGGACTGCACGCCTCACTGGGGCCAGAACCCTCCTCCTCTTGGCTTCCCTGAACCTCAGAACCCTATTGACACCAAATGCCCAGCCCCACCCTTCCCTGCCCTTTTCTGGCCTGGGCCCTCCTGTTGGTCCCTAGCCTGGGCTTGTTTCTGGAGTCCTGGCCTTCATTGCTGCCCAAACTTGACAAATGGTAGTAGAGTTGGGCCTAGTGATGACGTTGCCCTGGGCAATGCCCTGCCTTCCCTCTCCCACCCTCTAGCCTTGTAAGCTGCCCCTAAGCCAACCCACCTGTTCTTCACCCTGACCCTTTGCTCTACAGTCACCTGGCCTGGATGCTAGCCTGAGCTCCTTATCCATTACTTGGTTTGTGTTCCTTTCTCTGGTGTCTCTACCTGTCATATCTGACCTGGGCATCCCTTGATTTGGCCCCCTACCTCACTCCCTTCTGTGCCCTTTGCACAGCAATCTATCTCCTCATCCTAGTGCAGATCCTACCTCTCTTTACCCAACTACTTTTTCCTGGATCTGGGTCCTCCTGATCATTGGGTCCCTAATAGATTTCGGTGGGATGGGTCCCTTGCCTGGGATCTTTGATTGAGTCTTTACTCTTGCCCCTCTCTGCACCCACCATTACCCCCACCCACTGTGCTCTCTAATTGCACTCCTCCTGGCCCCTGTTTCTTGCCAGGCCCTTTGTCCTGGTCCCTGGCCCTTGATCCTCATCTAGGCCAGGGTGCCTTATGTAAAACAGAACCCTGACCTCAACTGGGTTACTTGTTCTCCCCAGGCCCTTGGGGCAGCACCAGGGACCCTGACACCTGATAGTGGTGCTGGGCCTTGTGCCTTCCTCCCCCTTGCTGGATCCCCTGCCTTCCCTCCCCAGCACTGTCCACTGTCCTGAGAAACCTGCTCCAGCGCTGACCGTTGGTTCTCCATTTCCTGGACTGGCTCCTCTCTTGAGCTTCTGGGGGTTCTTCTTGCTCTGTGCTTCCCTGGGATTGAACTGCACATATTGCTGGGGCCACTTCCCCACTCCCCTTGGCTTCCCTGCATCTCAAAATCCTAGTGCAGCTACTGCCTGTCTGGCCTCACTCTTCATTGCTCTCCCATATCCTGGGCCCTCCTTTAGGTCCCTAGTCTGAACTGTTTCCTGTGGTCCATGCTTGAACCTCACAAACACCCTTCATCCAGCACTTCACAGTGGACCCTTCTTCAGCCCTCCTGTTTTCTTTGTTCCTGATGGGCTCCTTTTCCAGATCTCTTTCCCAGAATGCTCACCAGAGCCAGGGGCTGAAACTAGGATGTTTGCTTCTGTGGTCTTCCTTTTGAAAAGTGCCCCTTGCTTTGGGGCTTTGACCTCCTTCAGCCTGAGGCCTGCTTCTCAATCCTGGCACCCTTCAGTGAATCTAGGCCTTGAGCCTTCTCTTCTTATTCTACCCATTCCTGTTACTCCCATTTCTTCCCTAATACTACTGCAGCCAGGAGAGAGGGGACTGGCCCTTCCAGATGGGAAACCACACCATCTTGGATGTCAGGGGAGGTCCTAAAGCCCAGAAGCCAAGGTAGAGAGGACTCCTTCTTCCACACAAAAGAACCATCCCACCTGGGTGTCAGGGGAAGCTCCTTTACCACTATAGCCAGGGTACAGGACACTCACCACTATAGGAGGGAGACCACTCACACCTGATTGTTGGGCAGAGCTCAATCATCAACAGCCAGTTCCCTCTACCCTGGCTAACTTGGATATAAGCTCCCTGTAACACCCAGGTGGGAAGGGTGTCCCACCTGGTGGGGCGAGTTCCCACTACCCTGGCTTCAGCGGTATAGGAGCTAACCTGACACCCAAGAGGAAGGGCTCTTCCGACTAGAGGGGTGAGTCTCCTCTACCCTGGCTAGGGCTACATATGAGCCCCCCCCCCACTGGACACCAAGGTGGGAGGTGTCTACTACCTGGAGGGGCAATTCCCTTCTACCCTGGCTGCTATAGTATAAGAGCTCCTCCTGACACCCTGGTGGGAGGGGTCTCCTATATGGAGGGGCAAGTCCTCACTACCCTGGCTTCAGTGGTATTAGAGCTTCCCCACCCTGACATCCAAGTGGGAGGGGTCTCCAACCTGGAGGGGAGAGGTTTTTCTTTATGCTGGCTGCGGAGGTATACTAGATCCTTCCAACACCCAGGTGG
Organism: Ictidomys tridecemlineatus; assembly: GCF_052094955.1. Lineage (NCBI taxonomy): Eukaryota > Metazoa > Chordata > Mammalia > Rodentia > Sciuridae > Ictidomys > Ictidomys tridecemlineatus. The sequence continues at coordinate 101,534,880 of NC_135486.1, read as the reverse complement.
GAGTTATCTCCAGCCTGGAAGGGCGTGTCCCTTGTACCCTGGCTGCCGCTGTATAAGAGCTCCCTTTAACAGCCAGGTGGAATGGATCTCCCAACTGGAGTGGCATATACCCTATACCCTGGCTTCCATTGTATAGGAGCTCCCCCGAGACATCCTCGTGGGAGGGGTCTCGCCTGAAATGGTGAGTCCTCTCTACCCTGGCTAACATAGCATATAAGCTCGTGCGAGACACCCGGGTGGGGGGGGGTTTGCTGTCTGGAGGGGGAAGTCCACACTACCGTGGCTATAGTGGTATAAGAGCTCTCTCCCACAAACACAGGTGGGAGCAGTTTCTCACCTGGAATTGTGAGTCCCCTGTTCCCTGCCTCTGCGGGTATATAAGATCACCTGACATCTAGGGTTTAGGGGTCTCCCGCCTAGTGGGGTGAGTCCCCTCTCTCCTGACTGCAGAGGTATAGGAGTAACTCTCCCATAGCAAGATGGGAGAGGTCTCCTGCCTGGAGAAGAGAGTACCCGCCACCCTGGCTAATGTAGTAGAGAAGCTCCCAGACACCCAGGAGGGAGGGGTCTCCCACCTGGAGGCATGAATTCACTCTACACTGGCTGTGGCAGTAAAGGAGCTCCCCTGACACTCAGATGGAAAGGTCTCTGGCCTGGAAGGGCGAGTCTCCTCTACCCTGGCTATAGCTGTATAGGAGCTCCCTCACTCACCCAGGTGAGATGGTCTCTGGCCTAGAGGGGTGATTCCCCTCTACCTTGGCTATGGAGGTATATTAACTCCCCCTAATCATCAGGTGGGAGGGGACTCTTGCCTGGAGGGGTGATTCCCCTTTACCATGGCTGCTGCAAGATTGGCACTTTCCTGGACACCCAGGTGAATGTGATGTTCTGCCTGGGGTTTCAAGTCCCTGCTACCCTGCCTGCAGCTATATAGGAGTACCCCCTCCCAGGACACGCAGGTGTGAGGATTCTCTCACCTTTAGGGATGAGTCACCTGTACACTGTTCGGGACAGTGTATGAGCTCCCCCTCATACTCAGGTTGAAGGGGTCTCCTATCTGAAGGGGCGATTCCCCTCTATCCTGACTACACTGGTATTAGGAGCTCCCCCTGACACCCAGGTAGGAGGGGTCTTCCACCTGGAGGGGTGAGTCCCTTTTACCCTGGCTGCTGGGTTACAAGAGCTCCCCCCGCATACCCAGATGAGAGGGGTCTCCTGCCTGGAGGGAGGAGTTCCAACTACACTGGCTGGAGCAGTATACGAGCTCCCCCACACACACACACCCAGGTGGGAAGCTTTTTCAACTGAAGAGTCGAGTCCCCGCTACCCTGGCTGCACTGGTTTACTAGCTGTGCCTGACACCCAGGTTGGATGGGTCTGTCGCCTGGAGGGGCGAGTCCCCACAATCCTGCCTCCAGTGGTAAAGGATCTTCTCCTGAAATCCAGGTGAGAGAGTCTCCAGCCTGAAGAGGCAAATCCCCTTGACCCTGGCTGTAGTAATATAGGGACTCCCCTACTACACCCAGGTTGGAGGGGTTTCCTGCCTCTACTGGTGAATCCTCTTTACCCTGCCTGTGGCAGTATATGAACTCCCCTTACAAAAAGGTGGAAAGAATCTTCCACCTAGAGGGTCGAGTCCCCTCTCCCCTGGCTCTGGTGGTATAGGAGCTTCCCCCTACACCCTGATTTGGATTCCGGAGAGATTAACTAAAGTCCTGACCCAGTGATTGTCTGGAGTTGGGGGCCTGTTTGTGTGTTTCCACAGGGAGAACAGCAGCCGATTTGGATTCCAGAGAGATTAACTAAAGCGATTTCTACAGACCAAAATGAAAATGATTTGGCTGAAATCCATAACAGCTGATATCCCAAACTCCAGTTTCGCTATTCTTACATCTGCGACAGAACCAGGATGCTTTGTTCAAAATCTATTTTATTATTGCCCTTTCCCACATCATGAAGTTCTATTATGTTTTTTGAGCTCATACAGACCTAGGTTAATGTTTTGCTGCTCAGTTCTATTTTTTGACTATAGAGTTTTTAAACATTGCAATGGACATTTCACCTGTAAAACGTTATAAGGCCTTTACTATTGTTATGTGTTGTATGTATTATGTGTGCACACTTATGTTTTGTGTTTTATGTTTGAATGTACGTATGTCCATATATTATATATGATGAGCGCTCATGAAAAAATGGATCCAAATATATATATTTTTTATTCACGTGATTTAAATGGGTTAATTTAAATTGGGTAAACAACTGTTGAGGATTGTTTTAATATGTGAACAAAAAAGGTTAACAGATCTGTTTGTTTACTTTCACCTTTCCTTTTCATTATATTTAATAATTATGTGTGAGATCATGTAAATTGTTCAGAAAATTGTTTTATTTTAGTGCCTTCTGGAATGTTACATAATTTTTTCTTTAGCCATTATTGCCAGAATTCTGATTGTCATCCCAGTGCTGGTGAAAACAAAGATAAAACCAATCTACAGCTTCTGCAATAGCCATCACTGAACTGCTTGCAGAACTTGCCTGGATTATGTATCACTTGTATGCATTGTGAATTCACCTGTATGCATTGTGAACTATCTGTTGGTGCAGCGACTTGTGGTAGTGTTGGGGTATTTTTGCTGATGATGTCATCGGTGGTACAATTTTTCCAAAAGGAGCTGTCAATTGGCTTGGTGTATCTTCCTCCCTTCTGCTTGTCATGATCGTTCAGCTAAAATTTGGGGGCCAACAGAGGTGAGGCACAGAACCTCACCCCCCCCCCCGCAGGTACAAAGACCTCTCCACAGGTGTGGCTGTATACTGGACTGGTAGTCAGTGACGGGTAAGATCCAATTGCAATGGTACCAACCTAAGACAGGGGGCTGACGCCTTGAGGTCAGCTCATCTGATAACTGATAAGGACCATATGTAGTATTGGACAACTTAAGGCAGGCACGGTCCCTAAGCCACATGCTTGTTGTTTAAACAGAGAGGGGGAGATGTTGAGAGCCACAGCCGAAGGGGCTTCAGCAAACTTCCAGCTGCCAGAAACCTTTCAGACTGCCAGCTGATGGTTGACTCACAGTGGCCCCAGCAACATCTAGCTGATTGGCTCCTCTGTGGTGATGCTCATTAGACTGTTTCCCTGCCCTTTCAGACCACGGAGCTGCTTATTGGGGGACTTTTTTGGCTCCACCCATGCAACCCAGCCAATTGGCCTCAAGAGCAGGAGGATTGTGGGGGGTGGTGAGGCTTGGGTTTGTGTGAGGGGCTTGGGGGAAGCCGGTGGTGGCAGTTGAGCTCTGAGGGTTTTTCCTGAGGAGCTGTTTTGTTTGGCGTGTGTGGTTCTAAAAATAAAGTTAGTTTTTTTTTTGACAAGTGGCTCCTGAACTGTGCCCAGCCAGACTGCGGCATTGGTTATTGGGTCTTCTGACTTGAGGGGCGAGTCCCTTCTTCACTGGCTGCATGGGTCTAAGAACTCCCTTTGACATTCAGGAAGCAATGTTCTCCCGCCTGGAACAATGAGTCCCCTTTACTCTGGCTGTGGCAGTATACAATCTCTCCCAGATACGAAGGTGGGAAGATTCTCCTGCCTGGGTAGAGGGGCAAGTCTTCTCTACCCAGGCTAAGGCAGTATATAAGCACCCCCCTATACAGGTAGGAATGATCTTCTGCAAAGACAGGCGAGTCGCCTCTACCCTGGCATTGGCAGTAAACAAGTTACTCTGACACCAGGTGGCAGGGTTATCCCACCTGAAAAGGCGACTCCCCTCTATTTTACCTCTTGACATATAAGAGTTCCCAGTACATCATTGTGGGAGGGGTCTTCAACCTACAAGGGCGTGTTCCTTCTACCCTAGCTCTAGAAGTATAGGAGCTCACCCCACAAATACCCATGAAGGAAGGGTTTCCGGCCTGTAGGGGCCTTGTCCCTCTAGCTTGGCTGCTGTAGTAATCAAACTCCCCAGGTCACCCAGGAGGGAGGGTTCTTGCGCATGTATGGGCGAGTCCCCTCTATCCTGGCTGTGGCCTATATGCATTCCCCATTGTTATGTGCAGGACAGGCTCATCAAAGTTGTCTGCAGGACAACTGAACAAACACTAGCTGCAGGATAACCCACACACTCAAACACCCCTCATTTTGGTCCTTTATCACCTGTTTGCATCAAGTCTGAATACTCAACCCCACTCAAGGCTGATCATTTGACCCCCACCTGTCTGGTGCAACAGAAACCCACATATGACCCCTGCCCCATCTGCCTGAAGGCAGAAGAAATGCACCCTTAGCAACTGCAGTGTGATGTATTCATTGTCTGCCAATAAGGCAGCTTGCAGACCCAGAGACCCCATTAGAATTTGGCTATAAAAACTCCCTCCTACTGGGCCCCCTTCTCTTTCTCTGTCTCCCTCTCTGGCTTTCACACTCCCTTGCTCTCTCTTTCTTCACTCACTCTCTCTCTTCTATCTTTTTTTCTCTTCTTTTGCGCTACTAAAAGATAGCAATGGTCGCTCCTATCTGTTGTGGTCATTTTTTTTTTCATTGTTGATGAAACCTGGGAAGAAGGTTAAAATTCACTTTTGGGTCCTTCTTTCTCCAGAAATGCCACTCACCAGACGACCTGAATCCATTTTCTTGACTGCCAGAACTACATGCACCCTGGGCCTTTGATTGGTGATTTTCCCCTTCCTGTAGTCCTAAACCCAATGGTGGTGTCAGGAGGGTTTAAAATTTGATCTTCCAGCAAACCTCTTTGCCCACCTGTAGGGAGGAAAGCACCCCATCACAGACTTCAAGGACATAGTGGCCCTCAGGGACTCCTTCCTTGGGCAGATTGGACACTTCGGTTCAAAATTATTTCCCTTCCTTTCCCAGCTGCTGGTTTACCAGCATAGGTTTTGTAGGTAACTCTCAATGGACCTTGTATCTTCTGGGAACATGTATCAGAGAACTAAACATCACACTCTACCCAGATCTTCACGGTTTTTATGGCTCTCATAAAGTCATACTCCTCACACCTTTAAGACTTGGCTGCTAGAGATACACTTACCTTTCCCTTCCTCTCTCCCTTCCCTCTTTCTGGCCCTGGGAGTTTCTGGCTTCTCCTGCAGGGGTCCCAAAAAGCCTTGGCCAAGGTCTCCCATGGCTCCCACTCCATCCAGGATGGGAGCCTCTACTGTCAGGATCTGGTGACAACCAATCTCTGCAGCTTGAACCTGCCACTAGGCACTCCTTATTTTTGGCTCTAGCAGGGATGACCCTTTTGCCAATAAATCAGTTTTATCACTCTCACTTACACTACCTTTGCATCTCCTTCCTTCTACCCTATACTACATTTGTGACCACTTCCTTCTCCCTTATACTATATTTGCAAAATGGGTAATGTGTCCTCTCTGCCAGTTAACTCTCCATTAAAATGCTTCTTGGATAACCTCAAAACCCTCTCCTTGACACCAGACATAAAACCCAAAATATTGATCAAATACAGCACCCAGGATTGGCCCACTTATCCCCTAGACAACCTTTTGGGTCTCTGGATCAATCCATTCTAAGGGATCTTTACAATTACTGTGAACCCCTATGTCCAAGCTTTTTTCTTGCTCCAATCCAATTCTTCTCTTTGCACCTCTTCAAACCTCTACAATTTTTTTCTAGCTTGCAAACCAACCTCCAGAACCACTGATACCCAATCTTCTTCTCCTCCAGACTCATCTACTACTTTTGACCTAGCTGATGAGACTCCATCCTATCACCTGGCTCGAATAGGTCCTAACCCTTGACCTTCTGCTCCAGGCCCTATACCATTTCCCCATCACAATAACCTGTTTTCTCCACTCTAATTACTAGATCAAAAACCAAAACCACTGCCCTTCCTGAAACTTTTGCCCCCTTGCTGAGTTAGCAGGTACTGAAGTTATCCCTCCACTCATCCACTCCTCTGTTCTCCTGTCAGTGCCCACACCTTGTCCCACCATGTCCTCTTACCAGTTAACTCAAAGCTCAAACTAGCTTAGGAGAGCCCTCGGACCCCTGCCTAGATCTAGTGAAAATGGCCTTTAAAGTTGCTTTGTCATCACTGAAAACATGTTACTAAGAATATATTGTCCCTTACAGGCTTTTTCAGATATTCAATCCCATCCTCCCCTGTGCTCTACCTGTTCCACTGCTCAAGTTTTTGTTGATAGGGAAAATCCCAAACCCCTTTCTCATTATTCTTTTAAATCTTTTTCCTCATTTTTAGATCCACCCTAGTTGCTCTCAGATCAAATTCCCATTTTTCCCCTCCCTACCCAGGCCCACAGAAAAGTCTTAACTGATTTTTTCCAGAAATCTTCTTCATGGCTGATTTTAGAACTGTCAGCAAAAAATCGCTACAGAAAAGTTTAATGTAGATAAGCTTCCACTTTCCATGTTGCCCTCTTTTACTTGTCTACTAGATAGAAAAAAATCAGCACTTTAGTGCTAGATACCCCCTTACTAGTTTTTCACAAAAACATGTAAACAAGGCCTCTAGCCTTGAGCTGGTATTCACAGAGATGGCTAAATTTCTAAGATAAGAAAAGTTACCTACTGGGCTCCATGGTAGCAGCTGGCAGGAGGAGGAAAGAAAGGGAAAAAGAAGCTCTCCCCTTCTCTGGTGTCTTTGAAGTGTTAACTTAGCAAGAAGAGAAAAAAATACTGCTTTTTTGTGAACTTATGCAGACTGTGAACTTCTGAGCCCCACACCTTACATGCTTGTTACAAAATTATGAAACTACCTAAACTTGGGGTTCTTGGGATTAATTGATTACAGCAGAAGCTGTACCCTCTGAATCTGGCTGCAACCAAATAAAACTGTTTCCCTATTTTGGGTACTGTCTTAGGTGCCTTGCCTCTTGTCCATCCCTACAACAGTATAACTGCATATACTTAAACATTGTTTATGTTTTTATTAAATGGTAAACAGATGTGACTCATTGTGTACTGCAAATAACAAAATATCTCTTATTAAAATGGAATATTTTGCCTAAAATCAGAAATTTACAAGAACTGTTTCAAAATGTGAATAAAGAAGGGGTTGTCAGATGGGAAAGAGAAATTAGAAGATTCTACTTATGGATTTAATAGAAGGGAAAAAATGTTTCTGGATAAGAAAATCTATATGATTAAGTAAATAATAGGGTTTAAGTAAGTGATGAATAATATCTGTGTAAGTGGATTATATATGTAAGTTTTTTTGAGAAAGTAATCTTGAAGGAATTAAGCATTATACAACAATATGGTTAAACAAAAATTGTTATTTTATAATATTGCAATTTGTTAGTTCTTTAAGAGCTAAACTTGATTAATGTAAAAAACATCAATAGTAATTGTAGTACTATTACACTTCTTTGTATATTAAATGTGTTCATATTTACCAGGTATATAAATCTTTAAGATAGATGCCTTAAAATAAAAATATTATATCAAGCTGGTGTTCTCCAAAAGGTTGCATGGTAATTTTAGGCTTATAAAAGTAACACATTGCAGATTTATTTATATCATTTAATTTTCTATAACTGGACCTGTTATCAATAAGATTATATAAAGTTCTATACACTGGGGTACAATTTAAATGTAATATCATAATGTGTTATCTAATATTCATGTACCTCAAACAACAATATATGTAAACTTTTAAAAATGATATTTAAAAGAAAAGATCAGCTTCAATACTAGCACACTTTACCAAAGATTTATAAAGAGCCCCACCTTTCCTGAAATAAGGCTCCATCTCCCATCTTACTACATGATAGAATGACTCCAAAATAAGCCAGACTTCAGCTAAAGCCCAGTACTCTTAATTTAAGACTGATAAATCTGACTTTGCTGGATTTTTAAGATAAAGTCTTAAATTAAAATAGCCAAGAAAACCAATATTTGGCTCCTACCCTCTGAGTCAGTCTGAATCTAGGGAACAGAGAACTTCTCTAAAGAGCTTGCCAACTCTAGGCTACATAACCTCCTGATCAAGAAGATTAATGAGACCACTGGAGAATGAAAAGCCAATTAGTGCACTTGTGGTGAATAGGAGGTTCATTGGAGACAGGAGACATTCCTGCTGCTTTCAAGGAAAGCCACATGGTCAAGCAAGACCTAGACCCATCCTGGCACAAATGACACTAGCAGAACTAAGAAGGTATTCTCAAGTTCTCCCATGAGCGACCCCTATGGGAACTCAGCTGACTCTTAACAATAGATAGAAACAAAGTCAATTTTGAGCAGCTTGATCTTAAACACCTACAAAAAATAGTTAAGAAAAAACACAGTCATTCCTAGGGGTAATGAAGGACAAGAACAGCTAGAAAAGAGGAGACAGGAACTAGGCCAGCAGGCTCCATGGGGAATTTTCAGTCATGTATGGTCTTGGCTCCTCCCCCTCCCAGGACCCATTGTAGTCAAATTTATGTTTCTCCTAATAGGACCATGACCATTAAATTGCCTACAGAAGTTTCTGCAAGATCAGATACACAAATTCACTAAATAGCCAGTCAATCAACTACTTCTTTAAGACTACCAGTCCTGATGCCCAAGATGGAGACCTATGACTTCTGACCATCTCCTCTGAATCCAGAGACTCTGTGCCCACGTAAAACCCTCTCTAACCCCTTTTTCAGTTTTTACAACCCCTCTTTCACTTCCTAGGAATGAGAACTACTCTCCAGCAGGTTCACTCACCTTGTTCTGCCTGCTCTACAGTATCCCCACAAGGGAGCATCAAACCTAAACTCTCCACAAATCAGATGAGGAGCTACCAGCCAGACGAAGACTGGTAGATCAACTTCACTCACATGCCTAGGCACAAAAGGCTTCACTACCTATTTACTTTTGTTGATACTTTTTCAGGTTGGATAGAAGCCTTCCCTACATCCAGGGAAATTGCTGAAACCATCGCTTCAATTCTCATTGAGGAGATCATTCCCAGGTTTGAAATTCTAGCCACCATCCAGTCAGGCAATGAACCAGACTTCATTTCTCAGATTTTTCAACTAGTCTCCAAAGGCCTCAAAATCACCTAGAGGCTCCACATTCCCTACAAACCCTAATCTTTATTTTCTATCTCAACCACAGATGGCGCTTTAACATCCAAGCCACTTGGCATCAGGATGACACCATCCACTCTCAATTTATGGGTCAAGGCGATTGCTCTTCCATTGGCTGCAACTGGGCAGTCACCCTTAACATTACTGAATTCAACCCAGCCACCTACGATACTTCCTAGAGTTCCTATGATAGAACCAAGGGCTGATACCAAGGATTTCCTCCACTCAGAAATGGTTTGATGTAGTTGAAAACCTATGGCTTAAAGGAAACTTTATGGACTTTGCCATTCTGAGATAACTGTCTATAGCCACTGGATGTTATCTATAGCCACCCTAGTATTCTCAAGCTTGTCCCTGAACATTCCACCCCCCCGCCCCCGCTTCCCCAGGTAGGCCCCATTCCACCCCCTCTCAGCAGAAAGTAGCCAAATGATTTTGCACTGGCCCCCAACCCTGTTAACTTAGAAAAACAAAAAGGGAGGAATGTTAGGTGCAGGACAGGCTGAACTAAGTTGTTTGCAGAATAACCCCTTTATCACCTGTTTGCATCAAGTCTGAATATTCAACCACACTCAAGGCTAAACACTTGACCCCCTCCTGTCTGGTGCAACAGAAACCCACATCTGACCCCTGCCCCATATGCCTGAATGCAGAAGATTACACCCTTAGCAACTACCGTGTGGTCCAATCATTGTCCACCAACAAGGCAGATTGCAGACCCAGAGACTGCATTAGAATTTGGCTATAAAAACTCCCTCCCTCCTACCAGGCCCCTCTCTCTTGCTCTCACTGTCTCCCTCTCTTGCTTTCACTCTCCCTTGCTCTCTCTTTTCCCTCCCTCCCCCCCCTCTCCCCTCTTTGGCACTGCTGCAATAAAGCAGTATTCACTGCAATTGTTGTGGCCATTTTCCTTTCAACCCTGACACCCTGGTGGGAGGGATCTTCCACGAGGAGGGGATAGTACTTTTTACCCTGGCTTTGGTGGTATATGGGCTGCTGCTGACAGCCAGGTTGGAGGGGTTTGCCTCCTGGATGGGTGAGTCTCCTCTACTCTGGCTAAAGTGGTATACATGTTCCTCTGGACAACAAGGTTGGAGGGGTATCCTGCCTGGAGGGGCCAGTCCCCACTACTCTGGCTGCAGCAGTATAGGAGCTAATGCCCCACACCCAGGTAAAAGAGTCTCCCACTTGAAGGGTCGAGTTCACTCAACACTGGCTGTGGGGTATAAGAGCCCTCTCCTATGCCCAGGAGGGAGGGGTCTCTCGCCCTTAGGAGTCAGTCGCTGCTACCCCTGCTGCAGCTGCATAAGAACATCCCTTTCAGCAGACGCCCAGGAGGGAGGGGGTCTCCCGCCTGGAGGGGCTAGTCCCCTCTAACCAGGCTAAGGCAGTATAGGAGTTACCCCCATTTCAAGGTGGGAGGTGTCGCTCGCCTGGAGGTGCCAGTGGCCTCAACACTGGCTACTGGGGTATATTAGCTCCACTTGACACCCAGGTGGGAGGGGTCTCCTGCTTAAGGGGCAAGTCCCCTCTATTCTGTCAGCTTTTGTATTGGAGATCCCCCCTTATCCAGATAGGAGGGGTCTCCCACATGAATGGGTGAGCACCTCTCCCCTGGCTGCAGTGGTATACTAGCTTTTTCTGACACCTAGGTTGGATGGATCTCTCACCTGGAGGGGCAAATCCCCTCTACCATGGCTGCAGTGGTAAAGGATCTCTACCTGACACCCAGGGGGAAGTGTTTCCTGCTATGAGTGGCGAGTCCCCACTATCCTGCCTGTGGCAGTATATGCACTCCCCTGACAACCAGGTGGAAGGAATATTTGGGCTGCATGGGAAAGTCCCCTCTACCCAGGCTAAGGCGGAATACAATTTGCCACCAATACCCAGGCATGAGGAGTCTTCTGCCTGGAAAGGGGAGTCCCCTCTACCCTGGCTACAGTGGTATAGGAGCCTCCCCCTTCACTCAGGTGGGAGGGGTCTCCTGCCTCAATGGCTTGTCCCCTCTACCCTGACTGTGGCAGTATATGAACTCCAGTGACAACCAGGTGAAAGGGATCTTGCACCTGGAGGGTTGATTCCCCTCTCTGTAGAGGTATAGTACAAAGCACAGACACCCATATTATGGGGATCTCCTGACTGGAGAGGCGAGTCCCCTCTACACTTACTGCAGGGGTATTCGAGCCCCCCTGACACCCACGTGGGAGGGGTCTCCCACCTGGAACAATGGGTCCCCTCTACCATGGATGTGGTGGTATACAAGCTCTCCACTTCACCCAGGTGGGAGTGTTCTCCTGCCCAGAGTGGCAAGTCTTCTCTACCCTGACTAAGGCTGTATACAAGTGCTCCCAGTACACACAGGTGGGAGTGGTTTTCCGCATGGATGGGAGAGTCCCCTCTACCCTGCCTTTGATGGTATACAAGCTCCCCTGACACCTAGATGGGAGGGGTATCTCCCCTGGAAGGTAAGTACCCTGTAATTTATCTCTTGCCATGTAAGTGCTCCCAGTACACCCAGGTGGGAGGGGTCTTCTACATGCAGGGGCTTGTTCTGCTCTATGCTGGCTGTGGCAGTATAGGAGCTCCTCCCTACACCCAAGTGGGAGGGGTCATCCGCCTGTAGGAGCGAGTCTCCTCTACCCTGGCTGCTGCAGTAATAAAACTCCATAGGACACCCAGTTTGGATTGGTCTCCATTTTAGAGGAGCGAGTCTGCTCTACCCTGGCTGTGGAGGTATAGAAGATCACCAAGACACCAAGGTGAGAGGGGGTCTCCCGACTGAAATGGCAAGTCGGCTCTACCCTGGCTGAAGCAGTGTAGGAACTCCCTCTGACATCCAGGTGGGTTGAGTCTCCTGCCAAGAGGTGCAAGTCCCCTCTACCCTGATTTCATAGGTATAGAAGCTCCCCAGGACACCCAAGTGGAAGGGGTCCTCTCCTGGAAAGTCAAGTCCCCTCTACACTGGCTGCAGTGGTATAAGAGCTCCCGCTGAAACCCAGTTGGGAGAGTTCTCCCACCTGGAGTGGCGAGTCACCTCTACCCTGGCTGTGGCGGTATCAGATCTCCTACACACACACCCAGGTGGGAGGGGTCTCCAGCCTGGAAGAGCCAGTCCCCTCTACCCTGGCTGTGGGAGTATGCAAGATCCCCCTGAAACAGGTGGGAAGGGTCTCCCGACTGGAACTGTTGAGTTCTTGCTACACTCGCTGTGGAAGTATACAAGCTCCTCCAGACACCCAGGTGGGAGGGCAATCCTGCTTGGAGGGGCGAGTCCCTTCTACCTGGCTGTGGCAGTATAGGAGCTACCACTGACACCCTGGTGGGAGGGATCTCTCACCAGGAGGGGCAAGTACTTTATAATCCTGGCTGTGGTGGCATATGAGCTACTGCTGACAGCCAGTTTGGAGGGGTCTCCCGCCTTGATGGGCCAGTCTCCTCTACCCTGGCTAAGGTGGTATACAAGTTTCCCGTGACACTCAAGTAGGATGGGTCTCCTGCCTGGAGATTCGAGGCCCACTAGCCTGGATGCAGTGGTATATGAGCTCCCACACACACACCAAGGTGGAAGAGTCTCCTTCCTTGAGAGGCCAGTGGCTGCTACCCCAGCTGCAGCAGTATAGGAACCCTGCCCTCACCAGATACCCATGTGGGAGGGGTCTTCTGCCTGGAGGGGTGAGTTTCTTCTACCCTGGCTAAGGCGGTATAGGTGTTACCCCATTCCTAGTTGGGAGGTGTCTCTCACCTGGAGGTATGAGTCTCCTCTAACCTGGCTGCTGGGGTATATGAGCTCCACCTGACAACCAGTTGGGAGGGGTCTTCCATTTGGAGGGGCTAGTCCCCTCTACCCTGGCTAAGGTGATATATGAGTTACTCCCATTCCCAGATGGGAGGTGTTTCTCATGTGGATGTGCAGGTTGCCTCTACCCTGGCTGCTGGGATATTTGAGCTCCACCTGACCCGTAGGTGGAAGGGGTCTTCAGCCTGGAGGGCAAGTCCACTCTACCCTGAATGCAGCAGTTAAGGAGCTTCCAGGATACCCAGGTGGGAGGGGCCTCCCGCCTAGAGGGGTGACTTCCCTCTACCCTGGCTGAGGGGGTGTACCAGCTCTCCCAGACACTCAGGTAGGAGAGGTCTCCTGCTTGGAGGGATGCGTCCCCTCTCTTCTGTCTCTGTGGTATATGAGCTCTCCCGCCCCCATACTCAGATGAAAGGCCTCTCCTGCCTTAAGGGGTGAGTCTCCTCTACTCTGCATCCAGTGGTTTAGTAGCTTTCCCTGACACGCAGGTTGTTGGGTATCTCGCCTGGAGGTCGAGTCCCCTCCACACCTGGCTGCAGAAGTAATTGGGAGGGTCTCCATCCTGCAGAGGTGAGTCCCCTCTACCCTGGGTGCAATGGTATAGTAGGTTCCTCCCTAAACCTAGGTTGGAGGATTCTCCTGCCTCCAGTGGGGAGTCAGCTCTAACCTGCTATGGCAGTTTATGAACTCCACTGACAACCAGGTAGAAGGGGTCTGCTACCTGAAGGGCAGAGTCCCCACTCTCTTGGCTTTGGGTATAGGATCTCCCCTGACACTCAGAATATGGGGTCTCCTGAATGAAGGAGTGAGTCTCCTCTACACTTGTTGCGGAGGTATAGAAGCTTCCCAGACACCCAAATAGAAATGGTCTCCTGCCTGGAGCAATGAGTCCCCTCTACCCTGGCTGTGGCTGTATACAAGCTCTCCCAGAAGAGGAAAGTACTCTCTACCAAGGCTGCAATGGTATAAGAGTTCCCCCCGATAGCCAGATGGAGGGATCTCCCTCCTGAATGGGCGAGTCTCCTCTACCCTGGCTAAGGTGGTATACAAGTTCCCCCATGACACCCAGGTGGTAGGGTCTCCCACCTGAAGGAGCAAGTCCCCTCAAACCTGGCTGCGGATATATATATATATATACCCTCAATAGGGAAGTGGCTCCCGCCTGGAAGGCAAGCGCTGGTACCCCAGCTGCAACTGTATAAGAACCCTCCCTCGCCAGACACCCATGTGGGAGAGGCCTTCCTTCTGGAGGAGTGAGTCCCCTCTACCCTGGCTAAGACAGTATAGGAGTTTCCTCATTCACAGGTGGGAGGTGTCTCTCGCCTGGAGGTGCAAGTTGCCTCTACCCTGGCTGCTGGGGTATATGAGCTACACCTGACACCCAGGTGGGAAGGGTCTCCCGCCTAGAGGGGTGACTTCCCTCTATCCTGATTGAGGGGGTTCACCAGCTCTCCCAGACACCAGGTGGGAGGAGTCTCCCGCCCTAGAGGTGGAATCCCCTCTACCCTGGCTGCTGCCATATAGGAGCTCCCCTGACATCCAATTGGGAGGAGTCTTCGGCCAGGAGGCTAGAGTCCCCTCTTCCCTGCTGCAGTGGTATAGGAGCTCCCAGGATACCCAGGTGGAAGAGGTCTCCAGCCTGGAGAGTAGAGTTTCCTCTACCCTGCCTGAAGTGGTATAGGAGCTTTCCCAACACCCAGGTGTGAGCCGTCTCCTGCCTGGAGGGACGAATTTTCTCTTCCCTGGCTTTGGTGGTATGGTAGCTCCCTTCAACATCCAGATGGGAGGGTTCTCACGTCTGAAGGGGAAAGTACCATCTACCATGGCTGCAGTGGTATAAGAGCTCCCCTGACACCCAGGTGGGAGGGGTCTCCTGCCTGAAGTGCCGAGTCCCCTCTATCCTGGCTGTGGTGGTATATGATCTCCCCCTGACACCCTGGTTGGAGGGGTCTCCCACCAAGAGGGGCAAGCACTTTCTTCCCTGGCTATGATGGTATAAAAGCTCCCATTGACAGCCAGGTTGGAAGGGTATTCTGCATGGATGGGCAAGTCTCCTCTACCCTGGCTAAGATGGTGTACAAGTTACCCTGAAACCCAGGTGGGAGGATCTTCCACCTGAAGGGGCGAGTCCCCTCAATCCTGGCTGCGGGGATATAAGAGCCCCCTTTTACACTAGTAGAAAGGGGTCTCCCTCCTAAAGGGGTGAGCAACATGCACCTGGAGGTGCACATTGCCTCTATCTGGGCTGCTGGGGTATATTAGTTCCACCTTACACCCAGGTGGGAGGGATCTTCTGCCTAGAGGGGTGAGTCCAGTCTACCTGGGTTAAGGGGTATAGGAGTTACTCCCATTCCCAAGTAGGAGGTGTTTCTCGCCTGGAAGTGGGAGTTTCCTCTACCTGGCTGCTGGGATATATGAGTTCCACCTGATACCCAGGTGGTAGGGGTCTTCTGCCTGGAGGGGCGAGTCACTCTTCTCTGTCTGCAGAGGTTAAGGAGCTTCCCCTGACCCCCAGGGTGGAGGGGTCTCCTGCCTAGTGGGATGACTTCCCGCTACCCTGGTTGCAGGGGTTTACCAGTTTTACCAGACACCCAGGTGGAGGCATCTCCTGCTTGGAGGGGTGAGTCTTATCTATTCTGGGTGCTCTGATATAGGAGTTCCCCCCCATTCCCAGATGGGAGAGCTGTCCTACTTTAAAGGGCGAGTCCTCTCTACCTGGCTGCAGTGGTTTACTAGCTTTCTCTGACATCCAGGAGGGAGGTGTCTCTTGCCTGGAGTGGTGAGTCCCTCTACCCTGGCTGCAATGATATAGGAGATCTCCCCTACACCCAAGTGGGAGAAGTCTCCCACCTTTCGGAGTGAATCCCCTCTAAAATGGCTGCTGAGTAATCAGCTCCCTCAGACACCCAGGTGGGAAGGATCTCCTGATTGGATGGGTGAGTCCCCTCTATTCTTGCTGCAGAGGTAGAGGAGCTCACTCAGACACCCAGGTGGAGGGGTCTCCCAACTGGAAGGCAAGTCCACTCTACCCTGGCTGCAGCAGTGTAGGAAATCCCCCTGATACTGAGGTGGGAGAGGTGTCCTGGCTGGAGAGGCAAGTCCTCTCTACCCTAGCTGCAGTGAAATAAGAGCTCTCCCTGAAACCCAGGTGGTTGGGGTGTCCCACCTGACGGGACGAGTCCCCTCTAACCTTGCTGCTGTGGAAAATTATCTCCCCCTGACACCCAGGTAGAAGGATTTCTGGCAGGCAAGGACCCTCTACCCTGGCTGCATTGGTATAGGAAGTATCCCCTACACCCATGTGTGAGGGGTCTCCCACCTCCAGCAGTGAGTCCCCTCTACCCTGCTTGTGGGAGTATATGCACACCCCTGACAAGCAGGTGGAGGGGATATTCTGCCTAGAAGGTTGAGTCCCCTGTTCCTGGCTCTGGCGGTATAGGAGCTCCACCAACACCCAGGTTAAAGGGTCACAAGCCAGGAGGAGGTTTACCAACTCTCCCAGACACCCAGGTGGGAGGGGTCTCCTGCTTGGAGGGACGAGTCCCTTCTATTCAAGATGCTGAGGTATACAAGCTCCTCTCCATACCCAGATGGGAGGGTTCTCCTGCCTAAAGGGGCGAGTCCTCTCTACCCTGGCTGCACTGGTTTTCTAGCTTTCCCTGTCACCCAGCTTGGATGGGTCTCTCCCCTGGAGGGTCGAGTCCTCTTCACCCAGGTGTGGTGGAAAAGGATCTCCCCTGACACCCAACTGGGTGGATCTCCAGCCTGCAGAGGCAAGTCCACTTTACCCTGGTTCTAGTGGTATAGGAGGTCCCCCCTACACCCAGGTGTGAGGGGTATCCCAACTCCAGTGGCGAGACACTTTTACCCTCTATGGCAGTATATGAACTCCCCTGACAGGCAGGTGGAATGAATCTTTCACCTGGAGATTCTATTCCTCTCTCCCCTGGCTCTTGTGGTATAGAAACTCCCCTGGACACCTAGGTTATGGGGTCTCCTGACTGAAGGGGCAAGTCCCCTTTACACTGGTGTGGGGGTATACGAGCTCCTCAGACACCCCTGTGTTAGGGGTCTCCTGTCAGGATAAATGAGTTCCATCTACCCTGGCTAAGGCTGTATAAAATCTTTCCCAGACACCCAGGTGGTAGGGTTATCCTGCCTAGAAATGTGAATGTGAGTCCCCTCTATCCTGGTTGCTGCAGTAATCAAGCTTCCCCAGACACCCTGGATGTAGGGTCTTCCCATTGGAAGTGCGAGTCCCCACTATTGTGGCTGCAGAGGTATAGGAGCTCACCCAGACACCCAAGTTGGGAGGAGTTTCCCAAATGGAAGGGCAAATCCGCTCTACCTTGGCTGCATTGGTGTAGGAACTTCCCCTTGACACCCAGGTGGGAGAGTTTTCCTGCCTAGAGGTGGGTGTCCCCTCTACCATGACTGCTGCAGTATAGGAGCTCCCCTGACAACCAAATGAAAGGAGTCTTTGACCAGGAGGATAGATACCCCTCTAACCTACTGCAGCAGTATAAGAGCTCCTCAGGACACCCAGGTGGAAGGGGTCTCCCACCTGAGCGCTGAATTCCCTATACCCCACCTGCAGCAGTATATGAGTTCCACAGAACCCAGGTGGGAGGGGTATCCCACCTGCAGGGGTGAGTCCCCACTTTCCTGATGCAGTGGTATAGGAGCTCCCCCTGACACCCAAATGGGAGGGGTTTCCCACCTGAATGAGAAAGTACCCTCTACCATGGCTGCAGTGATATAAGAGCTCCACTTGAAACCCAGGTGGGAGGGGTCTCTTGCCTGGAGGGATGAGTCCCCTTTTTCCTGGATGTGGTGGTATATGAGCTCCCACTGACACCCTGGTTGGAGGGGACTCCTGCCAGGAGGGGCAAGTACTTTCTTCCTTGTTTGTGGTGGTATATGAGCTCCCTCTGAAAGCCAAGTTGGAGGGATCTCCCACCTAGATGGGCAACTCTCCTCTACCCTGGCAAAGGTGTTATACAAGTACCCAGTGACACCCAGGTGGGAGGGTCTCCCGCCTGAAGGGGCGATTCCCCTCAACACTGGCTGCGGGGGTATAAAAGCCCCCCTCCTACCCTCAGTGGGGAGGGCTGTCCTGCCTGGAGGGCAAGTCGTTGCTACTGCAGCTGCAGCTATATAACAACCCCTTCTCCAGACACTCAGGTGGGAGGGGCCTTCCACCTGGAGGGGCGAGTCCCTTCTACCCTGGCTAAGGAAGTATAGGAGTTACCCCCATTTCTAGGTTGGAGGTTTCTCTCTCCTGGAGGTGTGAGTTGCCTGTACCCTGGCTGCTGGAGTATATGAGTTCCACCTGACACCCAGGTGGGAGGGATCTTCTGCCTGGAGGTGCGAATCCCCTCTACCTGGGCTAAGGGGGTATAGGAGTTTCTCCTATTCCCAGGTGGGAAGTGTTTCTCACCTGGATGTGCAAGTTGCCTCTACCCTAGCTGCTAGAGTATATGAGCTCTACCAGGCTAAGGCGGTATAGGAGTTACTCCCATTCCCAGTAGGAAGGCGTTTATTGCCTCAGGTGCAAGTTGCCTCTACACTGGCTGCTGGGTTATATGAACTACATCTGAAACCATGGGGGAGGGGTCTTCAACCTGGAGGGTCTAGTTCACTCTACCCTGACTGAAGCAGTTAATGAGCTTCCGGATACCTAGGTGGAAGGGATCGCCCGCCCTAGAGGGGTGACTTCCCTCTACCCTGGCTGAGTGGGTGTACCAGCTCTACCAGACACCCAGGTGGGATGGGTCTCCTGACTGGAGGTGCAAGTTGCCTCTATCCTGGCTGCTGGAGTATATGAGCTCCACCTGAAACCCAGGTGGGAGTGGTCTTCCACTTGGAGGGGCATGTCCCCTCTATCCTTGCTAACAGTGTATAGGAGTTACACTGATTCCCAGGTGGTAGGTGTGAGTAGCCTCTACCCTACCTGCTGGGATATATGAGCTCCAACTGACACCAAGGTGGGAGGGGTATTCTGCCTGAAGGTGCGAGTTCACTCTATCCTGACTACTCTTGTTAAGTAGATTCCCCTGACACCCAGGTGAAAGTGATCTCCTGCCTAGACGGGTGACTTCCCTCTATCCTGGCTGAGGGGGTGTACCCGCTCTCCCGGACACCCAAGTAGGCGGGATCTCCTGCTTTGAGGGGCAAGACCCCTCTATTCCGGCTGCTGTGGTATATGAGTTCACCACCATACCCAGATGGGAGTGGTCTCCCACCTGAAGAGGCGAGTCTCCTCTCTCCTGGCTGTAGTGGTTTACTAGCTTTCCCCTAAAACCCAGGTTGGATGGTTCTCTCACCTGGAGGGGCAAGTCTACTCTACCTTGGCTGTGGCAGTAAAGGATAGCCCCCAGATACCCAGGTGGGAGGATATGTGGCCTGGAGAGGCAAATCCCCTCTACCCTGGTTGCAGTGGTATAGAGTGTCCCCCCTACACCCAGGTGGGAGAGGTCTACCGCATAGAATGGCAAGTCCCCTTGTTGGCAACCAGGTGGAAGGCATCTTCCGCCTGGAGAGTCCAGTCCCGACTTACTTGGCTCTGGCTGTATAGGAGCTCCCCAACACCCAGTATATGTGGAGGAGCAAGTCTTTTCTACACTGGCTTCGGGGATATACGTGCTCCCCAGACTACCAGAGGGAATGTTCTACCGCCTGAAGCAATGAGTCCCCTCTTCCCTGTCTCTTGGTTTCAGGCCCCTTTTACCAGCCCCCTCCTGTACCTCTCCTCTAATTCCCTCATGTTGTGGTATCCTGGTACTGCCTGGGCCCATTGCTACCCCTACTTTGCTCTAGGCTAGGCTGTTAAAATCAGTCCTTGTGCCCACCGACCTGGCCAAGCTCTACATGCCAGTTATCTCTTCAAAGTACCCTCTTTTCCCCCTCATTGTGCCAGGTTCCTATCTGAGGATCTACTCACCTGGGACAAAGAAGGAGAATTGTCTGGTCTCTGTACCCTGAATGCTTCCAATGGGAAGCACAGCCCTGCCAGTCACCTTTGTCCGCTTCACCTCCTGTACCTTGAGGCCTGGCAGTTAACATGGGACTTGCTCTAATCCAGCCCTAAGTAATATCCTCCCTTCCCTCCCCTGCCCTCTGGATTTGCATGCTTCCCCTAAGCCAACCCAGCCCTCTCTAACCCTTACCCTTTGTGCTCAAGTCTCTGGGCCTGGGCACTCACCTGAACCCATGACTCTGTTCCTCATGGCCCTTGTCATAGCATGGAGTCTCTTTGTGTTGGGTCTGACCTGAGGGCCCTTTTCTTGGGTCCCCCAGCTGGCTAACCTAGATGCCTCTTGCACTTCCCTCTATCTCCTGGTCCTCATGCAGCCCCAACCTCCCTTCCCCTCACGCTTTTTCCTGGGGCTTGCAGATCTCGTGCTCCTTGGTTTCCTCATCACAATCAGTTCGGTGGGTCCCTTGCCTGGGAGCCTGTCTTGGGTCACTGCTCTCACCCTACACTGCACTCATCATGACACTCTGCCATGCCCTCTATTTGCCTTCCTCCTGGTCTATTTCCCTTTTTCTGGCCTCCTTTGCCAGGTACCTGGCCCTGGATTCAAATCCGAGCCAGGGTGCCTTATGAAAAGCAGAACTCTTCCCCTCACATGGGCCCCTTGCTCTCTCTGGGTGCTTGGTCCTCCACCAGGAACTCTGACACCAGAAGGTGGCCCTGGGCCTGGAGCCTGACTACCTCCTGCTGGATACCCTGCCTTCCCTCCCAAATCTTGTCCAGTGTCCTGAGCCCCCTGCCCAAGCCCTGGCCCTTGGCTCTGCATTCCATGGCCTGGCTCCTCGCTTGAGCCTCTGGTGGCCCTTCTTGCTCACTGCATTTCTGAGCATTGTCTGAGGGCCTATGGCTGGGGCTGCTTCCCTGCTCCCCTTGGCTTCCCTGTACTATAGTACCCTAGAGCAGGCCCACCTTCCTGGCCCAGTGTTCCCTGCTCTCCCCTAACCTGGGCTCTCCTCTAAGTCCCTTGCCTTGGCTCCTTGATGGGCTCCCTGCCCCCTCTAAACCCACACCCTTTATGCGGCCCTTCAGGCTGTGCCCTCCTTTGGCCCTCCTGTCTTTTCTGTCTCTGCCACTCCAGCTTTCCTGATTCCCTTCCTAGGATGCTCACTAGGGACAGGCTACTTGACTTGGCCTCTTGGCCCTGGGGCTCCTTTTGGGAAAACGTAGGCCTATCCCTTACCTAGACCCTTCGGCCTCCCTTGGACCTTTATTGCGACCCCTGATACTCTGCAGTAGTTCCAGGCCTTGAGCATTTCTCCCCCTGTGCCACCCACTCCACTTTCTCCCCTCCTGCTGCTCCCCCTCCATATTTCTTTTCTTTCACCCAGGCCCAGATGCTAGCACTTGGCTCTTCATTACTGGGCCCGGCTCCTTATGATACCCTGGCTACCCTTCTTGAGGACCATTTTCCTGTCCCTAGGTTTCAGGCCCCTTTTGCCAGCCTCCTCCTGTGCCTCCCCTAAGATCTCCACATGCTGTGGTATTCTTGAATTGCCCGGAACTTTTGCTCCCCCTGCTTCTCTCTAGCCTATGCTGCTCGAATGAGTCCTGGCAGCCTGGCCCCCCACACACTTCCATACACCAGGTATACCCTCACAGTACCCTCTTTGGCTCCACCTCCTTTTTTTCATGCCCCCCTCTGAGGATCTATGCACCTGAGGCAGAGGAGTGGAATTGGCTCCCTTCTGTGCCCTGAATGCTCCCTTTGGGAAACAGCCCTGCCACTCTCCTGAGTCCCCTTCACTTCCTGAAACTTGAAGCCTGGCAGTTAACATGGGACTTGCTCAAACCCAGCCCTGAGTGATACTCTCCCTTCTCTCCCCTGCCCTCTGGCCTTACATGCTGCCCATACCCTATCCCAGCCTTTCATAACCCAGACCCTTGGAGCTCCTGTCCCTGTCTTGTGCGCTCCCTTGAGCCTCTGACTGCTTTCCTCATGTCCCTTCGTATAGTGTGGAGTCTCTTCATGTTGGGTCTGAACTCTTGACCCCCCTGCTTGGGCCTGCCAGAGGGCTTCCCTAGGCCTGCCAGAGGGCTCCCTCTGTCCCATGCCCTCATGCAGCTCATGCTCCCCATCTCCTCGTGAATTCCCCTGGTGCTCGTGAGTTTCCTGCTCCTTGGGTCCTTGGTCCTAGGTTGGTCATGCGGATATCCTGTCTGAGAACCTGGCTAGGGTCCTGGCTCTCCACCCACCAGGCACCCAACATGACCCCTGGCCGTGCCCTCCCATATCTCTCCTTCTGGCCCCCTTCCATTGCCAGAGCTCCTTTGACATGTCCCTCTATAGATTCTCACCTGGGAAAGAGCACCTTATGAGAAACAGAGCCCTGCCCCTCACCTGGCCCACTTACTCTTTCTGGGTGCTTGGTCCTGCACCAGGTACTCTGACACCTGGAGGTGGCACTGGGGCTGGAACCTGAATCCTGACTGCCCCATGCTGGATCTGCTGCTTTCCCTCCCAATTCTTATTCACTGTCCTAAGCCTCCTGCCCAAGCCCTGGCCCTTGGCACTCCATTCCCTTGCCTGGCACCTCGCTTGAGACTCTAGTGTCCCTTCTTGTTCCTTTAATTTCTGGGTTTTGTCTGAGGGCCCCTCACTCGGGCCTCTTCTCTCCTCCTCTTGGCTTTCTTGTACTGCAGTACCCCAGTGAAGCCATGCTTTACTGGCTCCGCTCTTCCCTGCTCTGCCCTGACCTGGACCCTCCTCTAGGTCCCTTGTCTTAGCTCCTCACCCCACCCACACCCATCCTGCAGCCCTTGAAGCTGTGCTCCTCCTTTGATCCTCTTGATGTTTCTGCCTCTGCCAGGGCGACTTTCCTGATCCCTTTCCCAGGATGCTCACCAGGCCAGGTACTTGACCTGGCCTCATGGCCCTGTGGATTCCCTTTGGGAAAATATGTAGCCCTGTTCCTTATCTGGGCCCTTTGGCCTCCCTCAGCCTGTGCCCTGCAACCAATCCTGACACCCTGCAGTGGACCTGTGCCTTCAGCCTTCCTCCCTCTGTGCCACCTGCTCAGATTTCTCCTGTCCCTCTCCTCCCCATTCATATCTGTTTTCATTCACAGTGCCCCAGGTGCTAGAACTTGGCTCTCCATTACTGGGCACAGATCCTTGCTTGAGCCCCTGGCCGCCCCCCCTTGAGGACCCTGTCCCTGTCTCTTGGTTTCAGGCCCCTTTTTCCAGTCTCCTCCCGTATTTCCCCTCTGTTGCCTTCATGCTGTGTAACCTGGCACTGCCCGGAGCCTCCCGCCAGGTATTCCCTCACATTACCCTTTTTTGCTCATCATTATTCAGGGTCCCTCTCTGAAGATCTACTCACCTGGGGCAGAGGAGAGGATTTGGCTGGTCTCTGCACACTGAATTCTCCCTATGGGTAACACAGCCCTGCCAGGCACCTGAGTTTCCTTCACCGTCTGTACCTTGAGGCCTGCCAGTTAACATGGGACTTGCTCCAACTCAGCTCTGAGAGATCTCCTCATTTTTCTTCCCTGCCTACTGGCCTTGCATACTGCCCATAGCCCAACCTTGCCCTCCCTAATCCTGACCCTTTGTTGTCTAGTCTCTGGACCTAGGCACTCGCCTAGGCCCCTGACTGTGTTCCTCATGTGTTCATCATGTCCCTTGACATAGCATGGAGTCTTCCCCTGTTGGATCTGACCTGAGGGCCCCAAACGTGGCCCCCCAGTTGGCTCTCCTAGGTGCCACTTGCACTTCCCTCTCTCTCCTGGTCCTCACACAGTCCCTACATCCCTTCCCATTGTGCTTCTTCCTGGAGCTTATAGGTCTCTTGCTCCTTGGGTCCCTCATCACAACAGTTAACTGGGTCCCTTGCCGGGGGGGGGGGGGGGGGCGTGTCTTGGATCATGACTCTCACCCTACAGTGCACCACAATGACCCCCGGCTCCCTTCCCTTGTCTGGGCTCCCTTGCCAGGTCCCTGGCCCTGGATTCAAATAAGAGCCAGGGCATCTTCTGCGAAACAGAGCTCTGCCTCTTGCCTGAGTCCCTTGTTCTCCCTGGGTGCTTGGTCCTCCACCAGGAACCATGAAACCTGGAGGTGGCTCTGGGCCTGGAACCTGACTGCCCCTGCTGGATCCCCTGTCTTCCCTCCCAAATCTTGTCCAGTATCGTGAGCCCCTATCCAATCCCTGGCCCTTGGCTCTCTCTTTCCAGGCCTGGCTCCTGGCTTGAGGCTCTGGTGGCCCTTCTTGTTCACTGCTTCTCTGGGCATTGTGTGATGGCCCCTCCCTAGTGCCACTTCCCTGTTTCCTTGGCTTACCTATACCTCAGTACTCTAGTGCACCCCTAACTTCCAGCCTGATATTCTCTGCTCTCCTCTAGCCTGGGCCCTCCTCTAGGTCCAATCCTTGGCTCCTTGCTGGGGTCCTGACCCCAGCCTACCCTCACTCATTCTGCGGCCCTTCAGGCTGTGTCCTCCTTCCCTTTGGCCCTCCAGTGCTTTCTGTCTCTGCCACGACCTCTTTCCTGATCCCCTTCCCAGGAGGCTCACCTGGGCCAAGCCACTTTGCCTGGCATCTTGCCCTTGGGGGCTTCCTTTTGAAAAACGTAGCCCTGCCTCTTGCTTGGGTTCTTTGGCCTCCCTCATCCCTGGGCCCTGCTCTGGACTCCTGACACCCTTCAGTGGATCCAGGCCTTAAGCACTTCTCCCCCTGTTCCAGCCACTCCCCTTTCTCCCCTTCTGCCCCTCCCTATCCATGTTGTTTTTCATTCACCAGTCCCATGTGCTAGCACTTGGCTCTCCATTATTGGGAGAGGCTCCATGCTTGAGCCCCTGGCCACCCTTCTCTAGGACCCTTTTCCTCTCCCTTGGTTTCAGGCCCATTTTCTCAGCCCCGTGCTGTGACTCCCCTCTGATCCCCTCATTTTGTAGTATCCTGGCACTGCCCTGAGTCTCCACTACCCCTGCTTCCCTCTAGACTAGGCTCCTCAAATGGGTACTGAAGCACACGGATGCCCACAATCTCCTCATGGCAGGTATCCCCTCACAGTACTCTCTTTTGCCCCTCATTGGTCCAGGTCCCTCTCTGAAGATCTACTCACCTTGGAAAAGGAGTGGATTTGGTAGGTCTCTGCACCCTGAATGCTCCCTATCACCTGAGTCTACTTCACTGCCTGTAGCTTGAGGCCAGGCAATTAACATGAGACTTGCTCCAACCCAGCCCTGAGGAATCACCTCCCTTCCTGCCCCTGCCCTCTGGCCTTGCATGCTGCTCCTACCCCAGCCCAGCCCTCCCTAATCCTGACCCTTTGTGCTCCAATCTCCGGGGCTGGGTACCCTAGGCCCCTGACCATGTTCTCATGTCCCTTGACATAGCATGGAATCTCCTAGTGTAGGGTCTGACCTGGGGGCCCCTATCTTGGAACCCCAGTGAGCTCATCTAGGTGCCCCTTGTGCTTCCCCCTGTCTCCTGGTCCTCACACAGCCCCTATCTCCCTTCCCATTGTACTTTTTTCTGGCACTTGCGGGTGTCCTGCTCCTTGGGTCCCTCATCACAATAAATTGGGTGGGTCCCTTGCCTGGGGGCCTTTCTTGGGTCATGGCACTTGCCCTATAGTGCACCCACCACAGAGACCTGCCTTGCCCTTTCATGCCCCTCCTCCTGGCTCCCTTCCCTTGTCTAGCCTCCCTTGCCAGGTCATTGGCCCTGGATTCAAATATGAACCAGGGCACATTATGAAAAACAGAGCTCTGGTCCTTGCCTGGGCTTGTCTGAGCGCCCTTGTATTGTCTGAGGGCCCCTCGCTGGGGCCTCTTCACTGCTCCCCTTGGCTTTCCTGTACCTCATTTCCCTAGTGCAGCCCTGACTTACTGGCCCAGAGTTCCCTGCTCTCCTCTGGCCTGGGCCCTTTTCTAAGTTTCTTCCTCGGCTCCTTGCTGGGGATCTGACCCCTAGCCCACCCACACCCATCCTGCAGCACTTAGGCTGTGCCCTCCATCAGCCCTCCAGTCTAGTGCCTGGTTTCCTGATCCCCTTCCCAGAATGCTCACCTGGCGAGGCGACTTGGCCTGGCCTTTTGGACCTGTGGGCTCCCATTGGGAAATCGTAGCCCTGCCCCTTGCCTGGGCCATTTGAGGTCTCTCATCCCGGGCCCTGCTTCAGACCCCTGACACCCTGCAGTGGACTAGGGCCTTGAGCCCTTTTCCCCCTGTGCCGGAGGCTCCCCTTTATCCCTTCCTGCCCCTCCCTTTTCATCTTTCTTTTCATTCACCCAGGCCCATGTGCTAGCACTTGGCTCTCCATTACTGTACCTGGCTCCTTGCTTAAGCCCCTGGATGCCAGAGAATTTGACCTTTGGGAAAATGGAGCCCTACTCCTTTCCTGGGCTGTTTCACCTCCTTCATCATGGGCCCAGCTCCTGAACTCTGACACTCTTCATTGGACCTGGGGCTTGAGGCCTCCTCTTGCTGTACCAGCCACTCCCCTTTATCCCCTCCTGCCCCTCCCTATCCATATTTGTTTTCATTCACCCAGGCCAAGGTGCTAGCATTTGGCTCTTGCTTGAGCCCCTTTCAGCCCTTCTCAAGGACTCTGTCACTGTCTCTTGGTTTCAGGCCCCTTTTGCCAGCCCCTTCCTTTGCCTCCCCTTTGTTCCCTTCATGCTATGGTATCCTGGCACTGTCTGGACCCTCGGCTACCCGTGCTTTATCCTAGCTAGGCTCCTCAAATGGGTTCTGCAGCCCACCGACCCTGCCAACCTACCCACGCCTGCTATCCCCTCAGAGTACCCTCTTTTGCACCTCATTGGTCCAGGTTCCTCTCTGAGAATTTACTCACCTGGGGCAGAGGAGCAGAATTGGCTGGTATCTTCACCCTGAATGCTCCCTATAAGAAACACAGCCTTGCCAGTCACCTGAGCCTCCTTCACTGGCTGGACCTTGAGGCCTGAAAGTTAACATGGGACTTGTTCCAACCCAGCCACAGTGATCTCCTCCCTTTCCTCCCCTGCCCTCTCACCTTGCATTCTGCCCCTACCCCATCTCAGCCCTCCCTAACCCTGATCTTTTGTGCTCCATTATCCAGGCCTGAGTACCTGCCTAGCCCCTGAACGCATTCCTCATGTCTTTGGCATAGCATGGAGTCTCTTCATGTTGGGTCTGACGTGGGGGCCCCTTACGTGGGCCCCCTAGTGGGCTCACCTAGGTGCCTCTTGTGCTTCTCTTTGTCTCCTGGTCCTCACACAGCCTCTACCACCCATCCCCTCGCCTTTTTAATGGCACTTGAAGGTCTCCTGCACCTTGGGTCCCTCATCACAATCAGTTGGATGGGTTCCTTTTCTCGGGCCTGTCTTGGGCATGGGTCTTGCCCTACAGTGCACCCACCACAACCCCTAGCCGTGACCTTTCATTGCCATTCTCCTAGCCCCCTTCACTTGTCTGGCCTCCTTTGCCAGGTCCCTGACCCTAGATTCAAATATAAACCAGGGCACCTTATGTGAAACAGAGCTCTACCCCTTGCCTGGGTCCCTTGCACTCCCTGGGAGTTTGGTACTCTACCAGGCAACTTGAATCCTGGAGGTGGCCTTGGGCCTGGAGGCCACCTGCCCCCTGCTTTCCTGGGCTTGTAGTAAAATTGGTGGCTTCCGGGCCCTGTAGGAACCATTTGGGCAACAAAGCCCTGCCCCTCTCCTGGGCCCTCTTTGCTGTCCATACATGACAACTGGCAGTGAATTTGGGCCTAATGATGACTTTGCCCTGGGTGATCCCCTCCCTTCCCTCTCCTGCCCTCTAGCCTTGCAAGCTGCCCCTAAGCCAACCCAGCCCTTCTTCACCCAGACCCTTCACCCTTCAGTTCCTTGGCCTGGCTGCCAGCCAGAGCTTCTTACTGCATTACTCAGGTTGCATTGCTTTCTGTGGTTTCTCTTCCTTTTGTGACTGACCTGGGAGACCTTTGATTTGGCCACCAAGCTTGCTCCCCTCTGTGCCCTTTGTGTAGCCCTCAGTCTCCTCATAGTAGTGCTGTTTCTACCTCTCCTTCTCCTACTACTCTTTCCTGGAGCAGAGCCCTCCTGATCATTGGGTCCCTAATACCTTTTGGTGGGGTTAGTTCCTTAACTGGACTCCTTGATTGAGTCCTGACTCTTGCCCCACTCTGTTCCTACTGTCACCCTCCACTGTGCCCTCACATTGCACTCCTCCTGGCCCCTGTCTCTTGCCAGACCCTTTGGTCTGGTCCCTGGCCCTTAATCCTCATCTGCACCAGGACGCCTTGTGGGAAAAAGAAACCTGACCCTTGACTGGGCTACTTGCTCTCCCTAGGCCCTTTGAGGAGCACCAAGAAGCCAGACACCTGGCAGTGGCACTGGGCCTCAAGCCTGCCTCCCCTCTGCTGGACCTCCTGCATTCCCTCCCCAGCCCTATCTAGTGTCCTGAGCCACCTGCCCCAGCGCTGGCCCTTGGCTCTTCATTTCCTGGACTGGCTGCTCTCTTGAGCCTCTGGGGGTCCTTCTTGCTTTGTGCTTCCCTGGGTTTGAACAGTGGGCCTCACTGGGGCTGCTTCCCCATTCCCCTTGTCTTCCCTGTATTTTACAACCCTAGTGAAGCCCTTGCCTGCCCGGGCCTGCCCTTCCCTGTTCTCCCCTAGCCAGGTCCCACCTTTAGGTCCCTAGCCTGGGCTCCTTTCTGGGGTCCTGACCCACACCCCACAAACCCCCTTTTTCCAGCACATCACACTGTGCCCTCCTTTATCCCTGCTGGGTTCCTTTTCCAGATCCCTTTCCCAGGATGCTCATCAGAGCCAGGGGATAGAACTTGGATGTTTAGCCCTGCGGTCTTCCTTTGGTAAAAGGTAGTAGTGCCCACTTCCTGGGGACTTTAGCCTTCTTCAGCCTGGTCCCTGCTCCTCAATCCTGACACCTGCAGTGAATCTGGTCCATGAGCCCTCCTCTCTCTATTCCACCGTTCTCATTACTCCCCCTTTTCTCCTATATACCACCGCAGCCATGAGAGAGGGGAGTCACACTTCCAGATGGAAGACCACTATTACCCGGGTTTCAGGGGAGATCCTATATCCCCACAGCCAGGGTAGAGGGATTCCCTTCTCTATTCAGAAGACCCATCCCACCTGGGTTTTTCAGGAGCTCCTATACTGCTGCACCCAGGGTAGATAACACCTACCCATCTATGCGGGAGACCCCTCACACCTGGGTGTTGGGGGGAACTCAAAACTGCCAAAGACAGTATAAAGGTGACTCGCCCCTTCAGGTAGGAGACCCCACACACCTGGGTTTTGAGGGAAGCTCATATACCACCACAGCCAGGGTAGAGGAGATTCTTATATCCATTTCCCTCTACCCTGGTGAACTTGGTATACAAGCTCCCTGCAACACCCAGGTAGGAGGGGTCTTCTTTCTGGAGGGGAGAGTCCTCTCTACCCTGGCTAGGACTGTATACGAGCTCCCCCACTGGACACCTATGTGAGAGGGGTCTTATGCCTGGATGGGTGATTCCCCTCTACCCTGACTGTAGTAGTATAAAAGCTCTCCCTGACACCCTGGAGGATGGGTCTCCTGCCTAATGGGGTGAGCCTTCTCTACCCTGGCTTAGGTGGTATATAAGCTCCCTGCAAGACCCAGGTGGGAGGGGTTTCCTATCTGGATGGGCGAGTCTCCACATTCTGGCTGCAGAGGTATAAGAGCTTCCCTACACTGACACCCTAGTGGTAAGTTTCTCCACCCTGGAGGGGCAAGTTTCCTGGCTGCGGGGGAACAGTAGCCCTCTCAAAAACCCAGGAAGGAGGTGTCTCCAACTTGGAGAGTTGAGTCCCTGAACCCTAGGTGCAGCTGTATAAGAGCTCCCTTTAACACCCAGGTGGGATGGATCTCCCGCCTGGATTGGTATATCCCTATACCCTGGCTTTGAAAGTATAGGAGCTCCTCTCTGACACTAGTGGGATGTGTCTACTGCCTGGAGTGGCAAGTCCTTTCTTCCCTTGTTAAGGTGGTTTACAAGCTCCGAACGATACCCAGGTGGGAGGGGTTTCATTTCTGGAGCAGGAGTGTCCCCACTACTCTGGCTGTAGTGGTATAAGAGCTCCCCCCACACACAAATAGGTGGGAGGGTTCTCCCGCAGAGAGTGGCGAGCCCTCTTTTCCCTGACTCTGCAATATATGAGCTCCCCTGACAATCAGGGTTTAGGGTTCTCCCGCTAGTGGGGCAAGTCCCCTCTCTCCTGGCTGCAACAGTATAGGAGCTCCACCCCATAGAAATATGGGAGGGGTCTCCTGTCTGGAGGAGCTATTACTCTCCACCCTGGCTAATGCAGTATACAAACTCCCAGACACCCAGGAGGGAGGGGTCTCCCTCCTGGAGGCGTGAGTCACCTCTACCCTGACTGATGTGGTGTACAAGCTCCCTGTGACATCCAGGTGAGAGGGGCCTCCCTACTGAAGGGGAGAGTCCCCTTTTCCCTGGCTGAAGTGGTATATTAGCTTTCCCTGACACCCAGGTGGAGGGGTCTTCTGCTTGAAGGCATGAGTTCCCTCTACACTAGCTGTGGCAGTAATGAAGCTTCTCCGACACCCAGATGGGAGAGTCTCTGGCCTAGAGGGGTGAGAACCCTCTACCTTGGCTGTGGAGATATATGAATTCCCCTGACAATCAGGTAGGATGGATCTCTTACCTGGAGTGGCCAGTCCCATCTACCATGGCTACAGCGGGATAGGAGCTTTCCCGACACCCATGTGAAAATGGTCTTCCGCATGAGGGACGATTTCCTGCTACCCTGTCTGCAGCTGTATAGGAGCCCCCTCGCCCCCAGGACACCCAGGTGGGAGAGGTCTCCCACCTGGAGGAGTGAATCTCCAGTACCCTGGCTGCTGCGGTATAGGAGCTTTCCCTGACACCCAGGTGGGAGAGGTCTCTCTTCTGGAGGGGCAAGCCCGCTCTACTCTGACTAAGGTGGTACACAAATTGTCCACGAAACCTAGGTGGGTGTCTGGAGAGGCGAGTCCACTCTACCATGGCTTCAGCAGTGTAAGTGCTCCCCCAGTAACCCAGGATGGAGGGGTCTCCCACAAGGATGGGCAAGTCCTCTCTCTCCTGGCTGGAGCTGTATATGAGCTCTCCCTGACACCTAGGTGGTAGGGCTCTCCAGCTTGGAGGGGCAAGTACCCTCTACCCTGGCTGTGGCGGTACAGGAGCTCCCCTCTACACCAAGGTGGGAGGGGTCTCCCGCCCTTTGTGGCGAGTCCCCTGTAGCCTGTCTGCATCAGTATATGAGCTCCGCTGAAAACTAGGGTTGAGGGGTCTGACGCCTAGTGGGGCAAGTTCCCTCTATCCAGGCTGCAACATTATATGAGCTTC